>NC_030851.1:19243380-19300982 GCF_000208745.1 Theobroma cacao | reverse complement strand
TGAATATGTGTATGCAATGTAAATTGCTAAATACATGACTGGTATAGTGCATGTATATTATTATCGATAATGCCATTGTGTTTTGGCTATGTTCACACCCGGGAAAAGGTGTGTGTGTATGCATGATATCATAAATTTGTTAAGCAAAGGTAAATGGATAGGCTTGCTTGGGCTTAGTGAGCTATGCTCATGAGCTCATGCGCCGATCATGGCCCGGGAAATTGGGTCGTGACACCCGAGCTTTTAAGAAATTCATAAGCCATGTTAATTACTCGATTTATATGAATTGATTTTATTTGGTTGAAACTTGTTGAAAGGTGATGAATTACAGTATGTTAAACTATTTTATCTGTCTCTATTTACTCGACTTTAGATATTTTAGAGGGTATTTGTTTACTCACTGGGATAATATAATCTCACCACCCTCCTTTTCACCCATTTCAGGCTCAGAATAGATTGTAGATAACTAATATCATCGAGGACTACAGTTGGACTTGCCACATCCAAAAACTATAGGTTCATTTCTTTTGAAAACTTTAGTCATTCGTGGGCCCACGTGTCACTGTAAATTAAATTTTATACTTTGGTTATCTGTATTACAGTATGTATGAATTTATTTAGCTCTTACGCTATAAAAATTATTTACCGGTAACTCTATAAATATTGTTTTATAAGAAAATAGAATATTTTGTTGAATATTTTTGTTATATTCAAATAGATATAGTTTCGTTTTAAATTAATGTTTTAGACATCTAAATTTATTTTTGATTATGAAATATGTGTTTTCCACTCGTATACCACATTTTTAACTAGTTTCGAGATTTGTGAGAAAAAATTACCAAAATGCCCCTGTGAGACAAAAGAATTAATTTTCTATTGTTTTGATTTGGAAATAGTTTATAACCTCTCAAAACATGTTATATTACAGCTGTTGATCACAGGGGAGGTGAAAAAACTGATATTAAAGCCTTGCGAGGTTCCGATCAGCCTTCCAGGCGATGAATGTCTATCGGGACATAGCGACCGTTGTCACGGGCTCAAGGAGAGTACCGGGTAATGACAATAAGACTCAGTCAGTTAAAGAAATGAGGAATTAAATAATGAAAAGAAACTACCACTGGGTGATAAAACTGAAAAGAAAAACTGCCTCACCAAAAATAAAATTTAAGAGGGAAATTTTTAAATTTTAAAAGAAGAGGTTACTGAATGTATTTAAAAAGGGGGAGATAGACGATTTTGATAGAATTCAACCTCTCTTAACACATTCTCATTTCATTTTCTCTCATCTAAAACTGATCTTGCTGAAATAAAAATTCTTCCTTCTCAAACCCACAAAACCCTAAGCCATAAATCTCTCAAACCAAATGGCAAAATCATCACAAACTAAAGAAATTCTGGAAAAGAAAATGGGTAAACGACCAGTGGAGGAAAGTGGACAAGTTGAATCGCAGAAGAAGAAAAAGAAGAGTATGACCGCCTCTGAGATCGAGAAATCTAGGAAAAAGTAGACCATGAAGGAATACAAAACAGAGAAGAAGAAAGATAAGGGTAAATCCTCCAAGAAAGGTAATATTTCGTCCTCCAAATTTAGGAATAAAGCCCATGAAGATAGATTCAAGAAAATAGAAAATGTTCTGATTACATGTGGAAAATTCATAGACTGGAACAGTTTGATGAAGCCCCTGAAATTCAGGTTGTTTTATCAAATTATTTTGAAGAAATGAAACTGAAGGATTTTAGCACTTTTAAGAATCGAACCTATAGTGCTAGTTTGGTGAAAAAATTTTATGCAAGCATAGCATTAGATAAGGATGAACTTGAGGATTCTAATGATTATATTGATGACGGTCTAAATGTCTTTTTAAATGGAAAGGAATTTGTTGTGACTACTGCTGATTTAGGAAATCTGCTTAAAATTGAAAGTGAAGATGGTGACTATGAGATGCCTGAAAACTATGATCCCACTTCTTTGTGGGAGATAATTACAAGGAGGAAAGAAAAATATTCATCAAAGAGTAATGCTGGTCTAATTAAAACTCCACAAATTAGAATTTTGCATTACTTTATTGCTGCGAATATTCATGGAAGAGGTGGCAGTTTTAGCTACGTTAGTCTTCGAAACTTATGGCTAATGAAGCATGCCCTTAATCTAGGCAGATTCATGATTGAGAGAATGAGAGGAGTCTGTCAACTGGAAAAGAATAAATCCGCCTTATGGAAATATCATTACATCATTGGTACAAAAAAAGGGAATTTAGAGCTCTAGGTGTGAATTGGATAAAGTGAAGAGCAGGGACCAAGCTATTTACCTTGGGAGTCTGCTTGAGATGAGGTCTAAGCTTGATGGAGAAAAATTTGTTAAAAGCCCCAAGGTCACTCCAGGAGGAGAGTTTTCTCTCCCTGCTCAGTTAGAGGCGGCCCCCTCACAGTTCTCAAATGAAATGGTTTTCAATCTACTCATGCGAATGGATGGAAAGCTTACTGACCAAGCTATGTGGATGCAAAAAAATTGAATAAAAATTGGCAGAACTGGAAAATGTGTTGAAGGAAAAAGGAAAAATGCCTCCTGAACCTGCAACTGTAGACACCTCTACCACTCCAAGTCCTGCACTAGCAGGACAGGATGCTAAAGGCTATGCCTTCCAAGCCGAGGGTCATGAACCTGAAGTTAATCAACCAAGGAAATCCCCCTCACGTGAGCCATAAAAGAAAGCTGAATTAGAACAAGGTACTGAGGTGCTTGGCTAACATGATGAAAATCCTCCATCTCATCATGAACCGTAGCAAGATCAGCCTTCTCCTTCCAATTCAGAGGAAGTCTCAATAATGGATGTCTTCCACCAAATGATCAGAGAATAACAAGCTGAAAAGGAATCAGCTAAAGGGAAAGCACAAAAGTTAGTATCTCTAAGAGAATCCCCTGAACTAGCTTCAGTTACAGAGGAACAATCTAAGAAAGAAAAAGAAAAAGTTACTGCTGCTTCACAAGCCAAGTCTAAACCATCTGGTAAAGGCAAGAAGACAATGGCAACCAAGACCAAATTCCTCAAGAGAAGAAAATCCTCTAAAATAGTTGAAAAAGCTAGACCATCAGCCATCTCTTTTCCTCAAGACCCCCTTGAAATTTTTGAGAAATCATCCCCTAAACCCTCACCACAGAAATCACCTCCAGAACCATCTCCTGAACCTCTTAATGTTTTCTATGGCATTGATGAGTCTACCCCTTCACCCTCTTTAGAAGATGATTAAGCGTCTTTAGGATTTGATGATGACAAAAAGAGAGAGAATTATGGTAGAAAGTCTATGGAAGAATTAGGGGCAGTTTAGGAACAAAACAATGACTACTTTTTCTATTGTTTTTTGTTCTGTTGTCAATTGAACATTTGAATTTCACTTTGTGGTTTATGTTATTGTGTTGAAAATGGGATGCTGTTAAGCTACTTATATTATTTGTTTGTTGATGGTTAAATTTGTTCTTGAGTTTGTTTGATGCTATTTTGAGATTTGGTACTGATATTGGGCTATTTCCAACAGTCAAAAACTGCCTAACACCTATTAGAGCTGATTTTCCAAGTATTAAAAAGGCTTTTAACGGCTAAAAAGGCATTTAAGGCTTTCAAGAACAAAAAAAAAAAAGAGCTCAAAAATTATAAAAACCTTCAGCATACTTTCTGCACTTCACGCCTATTCTTGTAAAAGATTCAAGCACTTCACTTTGTACCACTTACATCAAGTTAGTGATCATAGGTACAAATTTATTGTGAGACCCCAACCTCTATAGGCTTGTAACTAAGCATAGCTGTAATAATACGAGTCAAGGGTAGTTTCATCATTTTCTCTAATAAGCTCCCAAAAGAAAGTTTTATGATATTTTAAGGTCTAAATAGGCATAAGACTGCATAAATGACATTTAATGATGAAAACACGAAGAAAACTAGAAATGACAATAATTTTCATGGTAGGGGCAAAATGGTCATTTTTCACCTCGAGTTAAAATTTTAAGTTTTCATGAACCCGAGCATGTCTAGACCATTATGGATCTTGTCCCACTGTCAAAGGAGTAAAAAGATTGCACAAAGGGTTGCATGAGAACAAGCTAACTAGTCAAGGGCATTTTCGTAATTTTAAGGGAATTGATAAGTTTGGCCTATAAATACTTTCTTCCAGCAGCTTCTTCTCCCATTTTCCAACAGCTTGTCTTCTTCTTCTTTTCCTCTCTCACGTTTCTTCAAAACCTTCATGGAAGCTTGATATGTAGCTAGCAAAATTTTCTCTCTCTAGCTTAGTTTTCTTACTTTTAAGCCCTTTTAACCAGAACCCTAGTATTCTTTCACTCTCTCACTTCAAAACCCTTGGTCAAGCTTATTTTCATACTTTCTCTCACTAGTTGGGCGTTCTAAAGAGAGAAAAAGAGAATTACCCCACTTATTTGGAAGCTATTAGAAGGGAATTCAACTACAAAGGAGCCCTAGAGCAAGTGATGAACTAAGCTTGATTTTTAGCTGTGGATAATGGCTAGTAATTTAGATTATGAGCTGTTTTATTGTTGAGTATGTTCATTACTTTTTAGTGATTAAAATAATGAACATAGATAGTCATTTAATGTGGCAATTGAAAGCTAGTTAAGAGATAACTTTTAGGGTTCATAGTGTGTGAATTGACCTATTGCTTATGCTAATGTGATCCTAGGTTATAATGAAGTCCCATCCTTTCAATTGGATCATTAGGGGAATTAGAGTCAACTAAAGGCTCAACAATAAATCGGTCAGTGGACTTGCATTTCAAACTTGTTTTGGGAAGAATGAATGATTTTGTCCAACTTGTCTTTGAAAATGTACCTTGGGAACAAGCCTTTAATGAAGTAATGTTATATTGTGAAAATGTGTTATATAATGGATTATGTGTTGTCAAAATATGATAATATGCATGATATGCATTGGGTGCTTATTTGTATGTTGATGTGGACCCGACTATGTGCTAGTAGGAGTGCACATAAGCCGTTGTTGACTCGGCTATGTGCGAGTGAGAGTGCTCATAAGCCATTGCATATGAGATGATGATGATGGGAGGGTGTATATGATGATTGATATCTATATATATATACATATATGGTATATGGTTGTAAATGCAAAAATGTGAGCATTTGATTTGTTGAAATTTGAGAGTTTGCATGTGTTACATGTTGCTTTTGTTATTGAGCAGGATGGCTTTGTTTTAAGGGAAAAAAGGAATCTTTTTCTTGATGTTTTGATTCTCGCTGCAGCGAGATTCATTCTCACTACAGTGAAAAACTCTCAAGTTTTGAAAGGGTAGGCTGGCCGAAAACTCGCTGCAGCGAGAACCCATTTTTGCTACAGCGAGGAAGGTACAGTAGCTTCTCGCTGCAACGAGATTCATTCTCACTGCAGAAAAAAACTTTCTGTTTTGTGACCAAAATCTCGCTACAGCGAAAAACCTTCTGTTTTTCACCTTATTTTGATCAATTGTTGCCCTATTTTTCACTTCTTTGCTACCATATTTGAGAATGGATTTCCAACATTAAGGAATAAGTGAATTAAGCTTAATATAAGGAGGTTTGGTGAAAAACCCTCGACTAGTCAAGAAACCCTCGGTTAGATGATAATTTAAATCAAGTGTCGCTGCAGCAAAAATTCATTCTCGCTGCAGCTACGCCTTTCCACTGCAACGAGGACCCGTCGTTTATTAACTTGATTCGCAAGAATGCTATTAAAGTTTTCACTCTCCAAATCCTTTGTTGAGTATGGACTTCTTCCAATAAGTGATTTTTCTCATGTGGGGTTTACATGAGGGGTTTAATAAGTTCAAAAACAAATTGCATTGTTTTGAAAAAGAATGCATCATGATTTCGTTAAACATTCCTTATGGTATGCTTGTTCCCTTTCTTGTTCACTCACTGGGTTTATACTCACTGTTTTCAACTTCATGTTTTCATATCACAAGACAGCTGGTAACTAGGACGAGGTGTCCTTGTAGACTTGTATCTATCTTTTGGTAGGTGTCTCAGTATTCAGTAGCTGTACATTCGTTCGAGTCCCTCCGCTGGAAGTCAAGTATTATTTTGTTGTGTATAGACGAACCTAATGTAAATTGTTAAGATACATGTTGTAGACAAATGTATATACACTTGTTTAGTATGCCAATATGAGATGGCAATGTTTAATAATATTTTGATTCTAAGTTTGAAAAATGACTTAGCAGTTTATGATGGAATGATGAACACGTCAGATTAATAGGTTTGCTTGGGCTTAGTGGACTACGTCCATTAGGCCCATGCGCCGGTCATGGCTCGAAATTTGGGTCGTGACAAAGTTGGTATCAAAGCTCTAGGTTTGTCTAGGTCTTAGAACTTCCTTTTGTTGGTCCAGCGGAGAGTCAGGTCTTTATGTGGGAACTTTGGTTGTGAAGTGTGAACCGTGGCACATTTTACAACCAAGTGACCGCATAAATTCCCTATCTTAGAAATCACCTTTTGCCTTAAGTGTGATTATGAAATGTGTTTAATAACAGGTGTTTGCTCTTGTCTAGGTACGAATGTCGCCTAAGACACGAGCAGCCTCAAGACTAATGAGGGAGCAAGATGCTCCTACGGAAATGGCAGATAGGCCACAGGCATCCACCCTACGAGGTTGGCATAGACGTGGCAGGGCCACTAGGTCAGTGAAGGCAAATACTCCCGTGAGTAGACGAGAGGAGGGACAGTCCTCGAACGATGTGGATAGACAGCCCATTGGGGGCATTACCATTGAGGACTTGGCAACAGGCCTGCAAGGAGTTAATCGGGTTGTAGAGATGATGGCAGCCCGTATGGACAATATACAAAAAGCGGTAGAGGGGAGAGCTATAGTACAAGAACCCCCTAGCTCTCAAAGACAAGCCGATCACCAACATCATGAGGTTGAGAGAGGTCACTTAGAGATTTTTCTTCCTGATTTCTTGAAGCTCAAGCCTCCATCATTTTCAGGGTCTGATGCATCGGAGAAACCTCAGGTGTTCTTGGATAAAATGGAGAAAATTTGTAAGGCTTTGGGATGTTCTAGTGTCCAATCAGTCGAGCTAGCTACCTTTCAATTAGAGGATGTGGCACAGGAGTGGTATAGCTCTTTGTGTAGAGGCAGACCGATGGATGCAAGGCCATTGGCTTGGAGTGAGTTTAGTGTAGCCTTCTTAGATCGATTCCTACCACTCAGTGTACGTAATGCCAGAGCCAGAGAGTTTGAAACTTTGGTACAAACTTCGAGCATGACGGTGTCCGAGTATGACATCAAGTTCACGCAACTGGCTCGCTATGCACCCTATCTCGTTTCTACTGAGGAGATGAAGATTCAGAGGTTTGCGGATGGGCTAGTGGAGCCATTATTTAGGGCTATGGCATCCTGAGATTTCACTACCTATTCTGCAGCAGTGGATTGTGCTCAGCGCATTGAGATGAGGACTAGTGAGAGTAGGGCTGTGAGGGATAGAGCAAAAAGGGCCAGGACAGAGGGTTATCAAGGCCGTAGAGATTTTAGTAGTGGTGTTTCGTCTTCTAGCCATCAGGGTCCATAGAGGGATTCACGATTATTCCAACAGGGGAGTGACTAGCCTAGTGCTAGTATTGCGGCGGGACAAAGAACCTTTAGTGCTGGAAGGCAGCAAGATTCAAGGCAGGGAAGTCAACTTATCCATCCTTGCCATATTATGGGGGACGGCATAGAGGAAGATGCCTTCGTGCTACAGGAGTTTGTTTCAGGTGTGGTCAACCTGGACACATCATGAGGGATTGTCGATGGCTCATCAATCACAAGATTCTACGAGTGGTTCCACCCAACTAGCTTCATCTGCTCTTTCAGTCGCTGCCTTGTCTGATAGGGAAGCTAGTGGATCCAGAGGTAGAGGTGCTGGTACTTCCTCTCAGGGTAGGCCATTTGGGTCCGAACGTCAGAGTTCTGCCAGTAGGGGCCAAGCAAGGGTGTTTGCTTTAACACAGCAGGAGGCCCAGACATCTAATGCAATGGTCTCAGGTATTCTCTCGATTTGTAATATGAATGCTCGAGTCCTATTTGATCCTGGTGCTACCCACTCTTTTATCTCTTTATGTTTTGCATCTCGTTTGGGTAGAGATCGTGTTAGGAGAGAGGAACAATTAGTGGTGTTTACTCCTTTAAAGAAGGTATTTGTGGCCAAGTGGGAATATGAGTCCTGTGTAGTGCGAGTCAAGGACAAAGACACTTCGGTGAATCTAGTGGTGTAAGACACCTTAGACTTTGATGTGATCTTGGGGATGGATTGGTTATTACCCTGCCATGCTAGTGTGGACTGTTATCATAAATTGGTTAGATTTGATTTTCCTAGTGAACTATCATTTAGTATTCAGAGGGATAGGAGTAATGCTCCAACCAATTTGATATCGGTCATATCTACCAGAAGATTATTACGACAGGGTTGTATAGGTTACTTAGCTATGGTAAGGGATACTCAGGCGAAGGTTGGAGATGTAAGCCAAGTGTCGGTGGTGAAGGAGTTCGTGGATGTATTTCCTAAAGAGCTACTAGGTTTGCCTCGCGAATGAGAGATTGAGTTTTGCATAGATTTAATTTTCGACACTAGACCTATATCCATACCCCCATATAGAATGGCACCTACAGAGTTCAAAGAGCTTAAGGATCGGTTAGAAGATTTATTGGATAAAAGCTTCATCTGACCTAGTGTATCCCCATGGGGAGCACTGGTGTTATTTTTAAAGAAGAAAGATGGGTCACTTAGGCTGTGCATTGACTATCGACAGCTTAATAAAGTGACAGTGAAGAATAAGTATCCTCTTCCAAGGATAGATGATTTATTTGATGAACTACAAGAAGCACAATGTTTCTCTAAGATAGATTTGAGATCTGAGTACCATCAGTTGAGGATCCGAAATGAAGATGTACCAAAAATCGCATTTCGAACAAGGTATGGGCACTATGAATTCTTGGTGATGTCATTTGGGCTCACGAATGCTCCTTCAGCCTTTATGGATTTGATGAACCAAGTGTTCAAGCCTTATTTGGACAAATTCGTGGTAGTGTTTATTAATGATATCTTGATCTACTCGAGGAGTAGGGAGGAGCATGAGTAGCATCTTAAGATAGTGCTCCAAATTTTGAGAAAACATCAATTGTATGCCAAGTTCTCCAAGTGTGAGTTCTGGCTGGAAAGTGTTGCATTTTTAGGGCATGTGGTATCTAAGGACGGGGTACAAGTTGATCTAAAGAAAGTTGAGGCAGTGGAAAAATGGCCAAGGCCAACATCAGTTACGGAGATTATAAGCTTTGTGGGTTTGGCTGGCTATTATCGTCGCTTTGTGAAAGACTTCTCCAAAATAGTCGCCCCTCTGACTAAGCTGACACGTAAGGATACAAAATTTGAGTGGTCTGATGCTTGTGAGGATAGCTTTCAGAAGCTTAAGGCATGTCTTACCACAGCTCTAATATTAAGCCTACCACAAGGCACTGAGGGTTATACAGTATTCTATGATGCATTGCGGGTTGGATTAGGGTGTGTATTAATGCAGCATGGGAAGGTGTCCTTGTAGACTTGTATCCATCTTTTGGTAGGTGTCTTGGCATTCAGTAGCTGTACATTAGTCCGAGTCCCTCCGCTGGAAGTCGAGTTTTATTTTGTTGTGTATAGACGAACCTAATGTAAATTGTTAAGATACATGTTGTAGACAAATGTATATACACTTGTTTAGTATGCCAATATGAGATGGCAATGTTTAATAATATTTTGATTCTAAGTTTGAAAAATGACTTAGCAGTTTATGATGGAATGATAAACACGTCAGATTAATAGGCTTGCTTGGGCTTAGTGGACTACTTCCATTGGGCCCATGCACCGGTCATGGCTCGAAATTTGGGTCGTGACATTTATTTCTCTTCTCCTTGTATGCTTAGAGTGTACGAGACACTCTAAGGTAATTTACTCAAGCTTGGATTGCTTGATTAAGTGTATAGGTTCTAACTTAGCCTAGAAAAATTAGTTGTTCGATTTTGGTTGATCCCGAAAATAACCATTGTGAAAGGTTTTGGCTGAGCCTAGTAAAAGCCATTGTAAAAGCTTGGTGAAAGCTTGTGAATTTCACCATTCATAGTAGATTTGTTTGGAAAATCCTTAGTTGAAAAATCAAGGTAGTGGATGTAGGTCTTTGACCAAACCACTATAAATTCTTGTGTGATTGTCTACTTTGCTTTTAGTTTCTTATTCATCTTTAAATCTTTCTTTTATCCTACATTTGTCCTCAATTAGAAGTCAATTTTAGTAAGATCCAAAAAATGCTATTCACCTCTCCTCTAGAACATTTACTTGGGACCAACACTAGCTTGTAATAAGAGAAAGCCAACTTGAAAAACCCCTTAAAGAGAAAACAAAATCTATTAAGAGAGTAAAAATTGAAGATAGAAAGCTAAAGATTGAATAGTTTTAAAGTTGAAAACTCAAATTTTTAACTTCTGACAATCACAAATCCGGACTTAGAATTTAAAAATGGAATTTTTTTTGTGTGAGAAGGTAGAGAGATGTCGCGAGTTGATGAGAGAAAAGGCAAAGGATGTAGACTAAAGTATAAGGGTTTATAAAAGTAGCTTAAAAGATGAAATATTTTAGTAAAAAGACTATATTACCCCTTTTATTTTTGTGTAAACCCTGACAAGTAACAATAGTTAGGGTAAAAGTATAGATACTTTTGTTTCTGGGTTCAAGTATCGATATCTTTGAACAAGTATCAATACTTGTTCTTCAAAATCTTTTTTAAAAACCATTTGGATAGTAAGTATCGATACTTTATTCATGAATATCAATACTCATGCTCTTAAATGTAAAAATCCACTTAAAAAGACATTCATTTTGACTCCTCTCTAACACTTACTAAAATAACTTACTAGCTCAAACGTAAGATTTTTCAAAGGGTAAAAGTTTGAAATATTGGTTCAAAACAAGGAATTTACAAGCTCACCTAAAACTTTACTAGTCTATCCTCTAATGAAAAGTTGGATTTCATACCATGCTCCTCTAACTATTGGCCCCTTGGAGATTTTATAGAACCTAAAGCAAACAATAGTCACAATTAAATTCTAGCATATCTTTCCAAGATTTGAAATTTAACTAACATTTTAACAACCTTCCACATATTTTCTCCTAGAGCCAACAACTTCTTTTCTAGCATTTATACATTCCATACCCACTCCAATTACTTGGGTTTTTCTTGAAACCTTAACTTGGTGAGCTAAGGGAGGTTAGATCTAAGTGTAAAAACCTTCAATGAAGCCTCATAAAGAAAATTTCAAGCTAGGGTTTAAGTGTGGGCAAGGGAAAAGGTGTGAGAGTGAAAGGGAAAATGAAAGGGAGAGAAAGAAAGAGTTAACTTTGGTTGGGAAAGGCTAAATTTTGGCTTTTGAGTGTGATTCTTGTGTTATCCCCCTTTTTATTTTTGCATGCCATGTTAGAAGTATCAATACTTAAGACATGGGTATCAATACTTTTTAAACAAAATACTTTCTAAAAGCATTTTGGATAACAAGTATCAATACCTTCCTTCTAGGTATCGATACTTTTCAAACAAAATGCACCACATGGCATTTTGGACAACAAGTATCAATACCTTCCTTATAGGTATCGATACTTTTCAAACAGAATGCTTCCCAAGACATTTTGGACAACAAATATCGATACCTTCTTTATAAGTATCAATACTTTCTTCACAAATTCATTCTATTCACTCCAAACAATATCCATTTGACATTATATTCATCTCTATGCTTCCAAATAAATCTAAGGTCCATAAAATAAGGTTTTTACGGTGGTTTTGAGACATATGGCTCGATATTGGTTCATGCACAAGCTCAACAAAAGGTTTATCAATTAAATTCGCATTTTAAAAAAAAGATCTCTCATACCCAAATTGCATTTTGTTGCAGATAATCGTAAAATTTATAAATTGAAAACCTTCTACACATTGATTAAAGGAGCAAAAAAAAGCTGTGTGTACTTGGGTGAAACAGTTAAGACTTCCAAATGGTTTCGCCTTTAAAATTAGCAAGGAGTGTTAATGAAAATGATTGCAAATTTTATGGCTTCAAAGGTCATGATTGTCATGTTTTTATGCAACATTTGCTCATAGTTACCTTGCATGGTATGGTTTCTAATTCTATTTATAGTGCTATTGTTGAGATTTCATATTTTTTCCATCTATTATATTCTGTTATTGCTCATTATATTTGTTGATTTATATTTATTTATGGCTAAAATTTTTTTTTAGCCCTTAAATATAAGGTGTTTTTGGAAATAGTCCTCCCCATAATTTTAACTATTTTTAGCCAAGATATGAGATTTTGGGACAAAAATGCCCTTAATAGGACCTCCTCATTGATGCGTATTTTCATTCATGTGCATATTGGTGAAAATAAATCTACCCAAAATTTGTCCCCTCTAATTTTGTGCAAAACATCCTTTTTTTTCGAAAAGCTTGTGCAAAACATTCTTGTGTTGCAAGAGATGGTTTTTTCGATTTTTTAGACATTTTTGTACACATAAATGCCATGCATATTACACGGCAGGTCTATTAAACAATCTTTTGATTCATGGTTAGGGATAGGAAAGTGTTTGAACAAGTCTATAATTATTACATAGTAAGTCAGTGAATGAATGTCAATTTTTTTGTGGTGTTTTTGAGTGGGTTTAGTGATTTGAATGCCATATTGATTGAGAATGTGGTTTAGTGTTTTGTTGTTCAATGGCATTTGGGTTTGGGGTGAAGTTGTAAAAGCCCCAATGGCCATTTGGGTCAAATCTTGTTAGAATATAGAGAGAAAATGAGTATGGCATAGCATGTAACAACATGGTTATTTTATTCATGGCATGTAACAAATAAGTCATTAAACTTGGTATGTAGCAAATAATAACATATAGGCATGACGTGTAACTAAATAATTACTTATTCGTTTTTAAATGTTGTGTAGTTTTTCTAGGATTATTGTTCATTGAGTGTAGCTCACATGTGCATTACTGTATTCTGTTAAAAATGGAATTCAGATAGTACGAGAAGGTTGATGTTAAATCAAAGGAGGAACCAATCTTGATGAATCCAATGTGTCAAGAATGATGTGAAACTAAAAATCCCTTCTACTATGGTGAATCGAAAGAAGGAATATGTGAACCCAAAGGAAGAACTGATCATGTTACAACTAGCTATCTGACATTTTTTATACATGGCGTGTAATAACTATATTTGATGGCATGTTTAAAAATGTCCCACGTAACACGCCATGGTGAGAATATGTGAGATACCATATAATGAATATGTGAGATGCCATGAGGAAATATGTGACACGTCATGGTGAGAATATGTGACATGCCATGGTGAGAATATGTGACATGCCATGGAGGCTCTTTGTGACACGCAATGGTGAGAATACGTGGCACGCCATGGAGGCTCTTTGTGACACGCCATGGAGGAAATATGTGACACGCTATTGTAAGAATATGTGACACGCCATAAATTTAAATAGAAAAAAAATTACGAACATAAAGGAGGAATATGTGTATCCAAAGTGTTCAACTTAATTCGAAGCAAAGTTTTATATCATAGCAATAATGTCGGTACTGCATGAAGAGGTAAGTCAGTCAATGGTGAATTTTTTTTGTTTTGTGTTTTTTTTTTTAGTGGGTTTTTTTTCATTAAGTTGCTCTATGAAATGTTTGGGTTTAGGGTTATGCAATGATATAATAAAATCCTTCTATTCTATTTGGCATGTTTCTTCTAATGGGTTAACTGTTTTTGGGTGCAGCTTAGCATTGCATGTATAGCATGTAGTGTGTAAACTACATATCGTGTAACAACGTGGGTGTAGGATTCATTCGTGGCATGTAACATATAAATAAATATACTTGGCGTGTAAGAACATATATGCATGGCATGTAACAACATTGTACTTGGTCTGTATAGCATGTAAGAATAATAAATTTCTTCTATCTGACATGTTGCACATTATGGGTTAACTGTTTTTAGGTTTAGCTTAGCATTACATGTATGGTGTGTAGTGTGTAAACCGCATACTCGACATGGCATATCATGTAACGCCATGGGTTTAGGATTCATTCATGGCATGTAACATATAAGTAATTATACCTGGCGTGTAGGAACATATAAGCATGGCATGTAACAACATTTTACTTGTTCTGCATAGTGTGTAACAAGAACAAATTTCTTCTATCTGGCGTGTTGCACATTATGGGTTTACTGTTTTTAGGCCTAACTTATGCGTACATGGGTGCTATATTTTGCAGATGGAGTTCAGAGAGTACGATAACCTTGAAACTTCAATTGTTGTGTCAAGGGAGAAGTGGACCTTCAAAGTCTCCATTAATACCCACTATAAGTGGTCGCAACTACAAGACATAAAAAAAATGCTTTATTAGAAAAGGGAATACAAAGAAATGAAGTGTACGTGCTTCGGTATGCTGCTGGACGTCTATCCACAAGGCTTCGTTTGCACTGGTCTCATGTAGAATATCATGGTTCATTGAATCACTGAACCCGAGGCAATGGACCATGAGTTATGGTTTGCCATTGGCAAGAGCAAGACCCGTTTATCGAAGTAAGAGTTCTGCCTTATGATCGGACTAAAGTTTGGACCTTTGCTTAATATATTCCTATGACCATACGAGGTCGTTCTCCATGAAATTCATGTAAGATACTGGAACGGAAGTAGAATGTTAAGCTGCAAGAGTTACTTGATACGTTCTGAGAAAGCAACTTTTAGCAACCAGGAGACGCAACCAATATGGCACTCATCTTGATCGAGAATAATATTTTATTTGGACAAAACTACTAAAAATGGGTGACGCCATGGCTCTTGGCATTGGTTGAGGATATCGACGCTTGGAATGTGTTCCTCTAAGGTCACTATGTTTGGAGGCTGATCGAGGACTACCTATTGATGGGGTTCGAAGTTCCTCTTGCAACCTTGCAGAAGGATAATCGTTTACGCTACAACCTTTATGGATTTGCATGGGTGATATAGGTACTATCATGTAACATTATCTAATTTCTTTTTGACATAAATATTTATGGTTGTAGTCGTTTATCATTTAGGGTATTCTATTGGTTAAAATTGACTTGTAGTTTTGAGCAATAGAGGTGATTTTTGCTTTTCAAAAATTAATTGATCTTGTCAGTCCGAAGAACGTCGTCTACCCATGTATGTGCAAATAGCAGTGCAATCAAAAGCCAAAAAAGTTTTACAAGGTGGTTGAAAGGTTGAAATTCTCTCAGCAGGTGAGGCAACAACTACTGATTGTTCTTGTTAATCGGTAAACTATTTACCAAAATAATACTAATAGCAATGTACATAATTTGCAGTTGTGGGCACATGAAACCTTGGAGCCCACACCGAATGAGGTGACACGAGAATATTAGAGGGACATAGATATTCCTGTATCTGAGGGTTAGCAGTTCGTGCTAATAAGGCAAATAGAGGATCGACCAGAATGGGGTATCGATGAAAGACTAAAGAAGAGAAACCTGAAATAGAAAAGAGCAGCTAGTCCTATTAAATGGAGGCGCATTAGCCCTTTTCAAAACAAGGAGCACTCAGGCCTTGAGTTTATGAAGGAAATGGATGACCATGGCAATGTGAGTGAACCGGATTCTTCCCACGCTGATGAGCAACCCCATACACTTCCACGTCCTGAATTGTCGATAGGACTTGCTGAGATGCACAATGGTTCCAATCTGTCTGTTAGAATGATTCCTATTGTTTAAACACAACAATTCTAGGTTTGACTATCAACTAACACATTAATCTCTATTATTTCAGTTAAGCGAGGTGAGAAAAGTCGATAACGGTGTAGTCATAGTCCGTCACTTGCGATGGGTTATGTAGAAGCATAAAGGGGACATGTTGGAGTTGAAGGGTTCCATTCAGTCATTGAAGGATGCTAAGCAGACATTGGAAGACCATATTGTTTTCCAATTCTCAACCGCATCAACTTACAAGTACGTTATTCTTGCTTTGTTCATATATTGATGGTTAATGTTAAGCGAATTTAAGGCAATTGTTTATGGTAGTGTTTAAGGTTTAACATATGTTATTAGTTAATCGGTTTTCTCATTTGTCTCATTCTCTAAAACGGTGCTTCCAGTCAACATGATGGTTCGCAGCACGATTATGCTAATCAGAATGATCATGGGCAAGATGATGACCTGGTGTTGACTATCCAAACATTGACCAAGATGTGGTTGGTGCTAAAGGAGACAATGTACCTTATGGAGATAAGGTTGTCGATGAAGCTTTGGGAGGGGAAGAGGGAACCTTCAAGCAGTTAATGCTGAAGGAGACAATGAACCTCAGAGCAGTCTTAAAGGCATCGCATCAAGATCATCGTCACTAGATTCGTCTCATGTCTAGCATTGTGAAGAGTTACTTCCTGACCCAACTGAACGGGCACGGGTCATAGTGGCAAGTAAATACTTCGTAAGCCCATACGTTGACCCGTTGGTGTATCGTCAAGATATGAAGTACTCTATGGTGGAAGTATACGAAGAGTTAAAGAAAGATGAATGGGTAAGGTAAGCTCAAAATTAACATTGCAACTACTGTTCGTTTTGAAATTTTAATTCACACAACTTTTCAATTCGGTATCTTACATGTACGGGCGTAATGTTGGGATCTTAGGGGATCAAGGGCATCAATTTTTCACGTCATTAGAGGACCCTAAAAGCAAAATGACAAGTGAACAAATGGATGCATGCCTAAGCGTACTATGTAAGCGCCTTATAAGGTCGAAGTCCAAGTTGTGCAACACTCGTGTATGCGTGGTTGATACGATATTCTTCACAAGTTTATTTCATACAGTTTTCAAGTATGAAACAATGTGTGTGTTTTATATTGCATGACATGATATATGATGTAAATATAATTGACAAGGCAACATCTGTATGCTCAACACCATATATCGAACTGAAGAGGAAATGGCGAGTAGGAAAATTCCATATGAGTTGCTAATGTACGTGCAGGGTGATAGGCCTACAGATGGGAAAAATGGCAAGATGTATATTTCATCCTTGCACCTTGTAATGTGGATGGGCATTGAGTTATTGCAAATATCGACTTGGTGAAGTGGAGGATAAAAGTGGTGGACTCCGTAAGAACTGTAGCCGTGAAAGAAACTAGACTGCGTGCAACTCAAATGAAATCCTTTACTACGATGATGCCAATAATCTACCACCAATCCAGTTATTTCAACAAAACATGCAGTAAAAAAATGAGATTTCTCGTCGATGCCATTGAAAATTAAGCCACCAAAATCAACAATGCATCGGCACAATGATAGCGTTAGTGTGAGACCTCAACCTTTATAGGCTTGTAACTAGGCATAGACGCAATAACAAGGGGCTAAGGGTAATTTCGTCATTTCTTTAGTAAGCCCCTAAAAGTAAATTTTAAACAAAATTAAGGCCTAAGTATGCCTAAGGCATTAATAAATGATGAAAATATGGGTAAAATGACAAGGAAACAAAATTTTTGATGATTTTCATAATAAGGGCAAAATGGTCATTTTTTATCTCAGGTTAGAATTTTTAAGTTTTCATAAACCCGAACATTTCTAGACCATTATGGACCTTGTCCTAGTATCAAAAGAGTAAAAAGACTGCATAAAGGATTGGAAGAGAACAAGCTAATTTGTGGAGGGGCATTTTCGTAATTTAAATGAAGTGGATAAGCATAGGCTATACATATCTTATTCTTCCAGCAGCTTCATCATTCTCCAACAGCTTTTCTGCTTCTTCTTCTTCCTCTCATCTCACGTTGCTTTCATCCCCCATGAAAGCTTGATAAGAAAGCTCCACAACCTTCCTCAAATAGCTCCAAATTTCATGCTTTTGGTGCACCCTTTCCATAAACCCTTGTGCTCTTCCACTCTCTCTCCTTAAAACCCTTGAAAAAATCTTATTTCTATATTCTCTCTCACTAGTTAGGTGTTTTAGAGAGAGAAAAAGGAAGCTTCAAAAATAGCTTGAAAGTTTTGGAAAGAATTTCAAATACAAGCTACCAAGGTGAGTAGTACACTAAAATTGAGTTTTGGTGTTGAGAATGATTAGTGTTTAGATTTGGGGGTGAATTGGTAGTTGGGGTTGTTCATTCATTTTAGAGTGATAAGGGTAGTGAAAATAGATAGCCATTTAAATGGCCATTGAAAACTAGCTAAGAGAAAGCTTTTAGAATTTATAAGTATGTGGCTTGAATTAATGGTGATGCTAATGTGATAATAGGTTCCAACGAAGCCCCATCGCCCCATTTGGACAATTAGAGAAGTAGAGTCAACAAAAGGTTCAACAAGATACAGGTGAGTGAACTTGAATTTTAAAATTTGTTTTGGGAATGTAAACTTATTTGCACAATATACTTGAATGATTTTATCCAACTTTCCATAAAAACAACTGCCTTAGGAACAAGCCTTTGATAAATTGATTTTATGTTGTGGCTGTTGGCTCTATTAGTTTTTTATGATAATAAAACATTCACATTTATTTGTGTCTAATTCTTTTACTTAAGTGTGCAGGAAATTAATACATGAAATTAATCTCTTAAATCTTTAAAGAGTATTTTTGAAAGAAAAAGAGGGATAAAATCAACAAGATGTAATTGAATAACAAGGAGGAAGCTTATTGGTTAAACAAGAAAGTACATTGGTTGACCAAATTTCAAATTGGAGAAATGGCGGGCAGAAGAGTTTGAGAAATAGAACCAACTTAGTCAACCAAGTCAGTGGACTAAGTGCCCTCTGCCAGAATCTGCAAACCAGAAACAGAATCAACTTAGTCAACCAAGTTAGTTGACTAAGAGCTTTCTATCTACAACTTGAACCAGAGCACTACAAGACAGATTAACAGCTAGAACTCATCTTCAATTGTTTCCAATGGGCATAAACTACCCAACTGCCATAAGAGTTGCATCTCCAAGTATAAAAGGGTCTTCCAACAATGAGAAAGAAGTTTTTTGAAGCTTTGAATGAGATTTGAGTTATAAAAAGTTAAAAAACCATAAAAGCTTCACTGCACTTGTCTGCACCTCACCGCCTACTCTTTGCATTTGTGATTAGCACTCAATTTTGTACCAATCAGATCATTCAGTGATCATAGGTACTTTCTTTTACCACTTTTTCTTGTATACTTAGAGTGAGGGAGTCACTCTAAGGGGTTGTTCAAGCTTGGGAAAGCTTGAATGTTATAGGTTGTGGTTGAGCCTTGGAAAACAACCTTAGGTTTTAGTTTAGCCCGGGAAAAACTAGTGTAAAGGTTGTGGCTGAGCCTACCAAAAGCCATTTAAAAGCTTGGTGGAAGCTTATGAATTTCACCGGGTTCTTAGTGAATTGTTGGGAAAATCCTTGGTTGGATAATCAAGGTAGTGGATGTAGGTCTTGGACCGAACCACTATAAATTGTTGTCCATTGTCTACTCTATTTTTACTTTCCTTGTTTTGGAAATTAGTTTCTCATCTTGTCAAGAGCCAAATTGTGCTATTCACCTCCCCTTTAGCACATATTAACGGGACCAACAATTGGTATTAGAGCTTGTTCCCTGTTGTTAAGGCTTAACATCCTTAGAAAGGATCCATATGGCTCTTCAAAAATCAGTTGTAGCTGAGGGACAATCAACAAACAGAGCACCTCTGTTTGATGGCTCTAATTATCCTTATTGGAGCACTAAAATGTCTATTTACATTAGAGCTATAGATTATGAAATATGGGATGTCATAACCGATGGTCCTTATGTTCCCTCAACATTAAATGCGGTAACAAATGAGTTGATGCCCAAGCCAAGGCCTAAATAAACTGGGGCTTAAACTAAGAAAGTTCAAATAAATTTTAAAGCCATCAACACATTGCATTGTGCATTAACTCTCACTGAGTTCAACAAAGTCTCAAGCTGTACAACAACTAGACAAGTGTGGGAAAAACTTAAGATAATCCATGAAGAGACTTCTCAAGTGAAGGAGTCCAAAATTGCTCTCTTAACTCATAGTTATGAGATGTTCAAAATGGAGCCTAGTGAAGACATCACCAGCATGTTTGATAGGTTTACAAATATTACAAATAAGTTAAGTCAGCTAGGCAAGCCTATCCCTGAACATGAATTAGTTAAGAGACTGCTTAGATGCCTACCAAAATCCTGGAAACCAAAAGTCACTACCATTAGAGAAGCTAAAGACCTGAACATCCACACTCTTGATGAGATATGTGGTTCTCTTCTCACTCATGAGCTAGAGCTCAAGGAAGAAGAAGAAGAAGACCGAAGGGAAGCAAAGGAAAAGAAAAAGAGCATTGCACTTAAAGCCAGCATTCTTGAAGAAGAGCTGGAAAAGCTTTCCTGTGATGATGATGAAGATTTAGCTCTAGTTGCAAGAAAATTCAGAAAACTAATGAGCAGAAGAAATCGAAGGCTAACTAGAAGAGGTTTCAGGAAAGACTAGGGTACTTCATGGAAAATTAGGAACAAAAATGACTCCAACAAAAAAGAGGAAATGGTCTACTATGAATGCAAGAAGCCTGGTCACTTCAAGTCTGAGTGTCCATTGCTGAAAGATGAAACCCCCAAGAAAAATAAGAGATCCAAGAAAGCAATGGTGGTTGCTGCATGGTCGGACAGTGACACATCAAGCTCTGAAACTGATGATGAAAAATCTGAGGAAAGAGCAAACATCTATCTAATGGCACAAGAGGATGAAATAGAGGTACCCTCATCCCCCTGCATTAATTCTTATGATGATTTACAGGATGAATATGAATGCCTTTATGATGAATTTGATAAACTTTTTTCAAAATACAAATCATTGAAGAAAAAGGTTGCATTACTTGAAAATGATTTGAAACAAATCAAACAAGAGTTCACCTCTGTTTTTTAGCAAAGAAATATTTTGCAAGCTGAGTTAGAACACTCAAAAACAGACTTTGAGTCTTTAAAACAAGAGCTGAAAAATAAGTCTGAAGTCTTGCAAATAACTCTTGATGAAAACATAGCTCTTAAATGCTTGAAAAATGAATCTTCAAAAAGAGATGCATACCACAATAAATATTCAACTAAAGCATTATCTACATTTTATAATTATGGTAAACATGGTCATTTGTCATATGACTGTTTTAAGAAAAAGAAAGTGCAGAAAGTTAAGAAAATTTGGGTTCCTAAGGGATCCTTTGCTGCAACTAACACTCAAGGACCCATCAAAGTGTGGGTACATATAAAGAAAAACTAAAATTTCGCTTTGTAGGTTGAGCTGAACTTAAAAGAGACATGTTCAAGAGCTCAACTTGGGAAGAAACAGCCTTGGTACTTGGATAGTGGTTGTTCACGGCACATGACAGGACATGAAGAGCTGTTTGCTTAGTTGAAAAAGAGAAAGGGAGGAACCGTATCCTTTGAAGATGATTCAAAAGGCAAAATCCATGGTATAGGTAAGGTTGGTAAGAGTCCTCAAACTCAAATTAGTCATGTGTTGCTAGTTAAAGGCTTAAAGTATAATCTTCTAAGTATTAGTCAATTATGTGATAAAGGATTTAAAGTATGCTTTGATTCAACTAAATGTGAAGTGATTGATATGAGTACAAATAAAATCTCATTTGCAGGAAAAAGGTTGAAGAATATGTATGTAATTTTTCTTGAAGACCTTGATGTGAATAGTGAAGTTTGTTTTGTTGTAAATGCTGAAAATGATAGCTGGTTATGGCATAGGAGATTAGGACATGTGAGCATGCATACAATATCTAAATTAATAAAGAAAAATCTTGTTGCTGGATTGCCAGAATTGAAATTTGAAAAAGATAGGATATGCGATGCTTGCCAACTAGGAAAACAAGTTAGAACATCCTTTAAGACTAAGAAAATAGTGTCAACATCAAGACCTCTTGAATTATTGCACATTGATTTATTTGGTCCAATAAGCACAACTAGCTTAGGAGGTAAATCTTATGGCTTTGTAATAGTTAATGACTATTCTAGATATACTTGGGTATACTTCCTTGCTCATAAGTATGATGCTCTACAAGCATTCTTAAGTTATTGTAAGAAAGTAGAAAATGAAAAAGGACTAGCCATAGTCAGCATAAGGAGTGACCATGGAGGAGAATTTGAGAATGATGAGTTTGAAAAACTTTGCAATGGAAAAGGGTTGGATCACAATTTTTCAGCACCTAGAACACCCTAGTAAAATGGAGTTGTAGAGAGGAAAAATAGAACATTAAAAGAAATGGCTAGGACCATGTTATGTGAGAACAACCTACCTAAATATCTTTGGGCTGAGGCAGTAAATACAGCAGCCTATATTCTTAATAAAGTCTCAATAAGACCCTTGATTTCAAAAACTCCATATGAACTTTACAAAGGTAGGAAACCAAATATTTCTCACGTTCGGAGTTTTGGCTGTAAATGCTTTGTATTGAACAATGGAAAACAGCCCCTAATGAAGTTTGATGCAAAGAGTGATGAAGTAATATTTTTAGGATATGCATTAAACTCAAAGGCCTATAGAGTTTAATAAAAGGACTCTAACTGTTGAAGAGTCAGTCCATGTAGTTTTTGATGAGTCAAACACTTTACAAAAAGAAGTTCATGATGATGATGATGATATAGAAATTCTAGAAAAACAAATGGAGGAAATAAGCTTAAAGAATAATAAAAATAATGAGGAAAGCTCATCTAGAAGAGAAAATGAAACTCCAATTCTAGAAAATCTGCAAAGACCAGAAAATTAGCATGATGATCTACCAAGGAGTTGGAGATTTGTAAGAGATCACCCACAAGACCAAATAATAGGTGACATTTCACAAGGAGTTAGAACTAGGAAAGCAACTAGAGAAACTTGTGAGTTTTCAGCCTTTATATCTCAAATTGAACCTAAAAACTTTGAAAAAGCTATAAATGAGAAAAGTTGGATAATGGCCATGCAAGAAGAACTTGATCAATTCACTAGGAATCAAGTATGGTCATTGGTGCCTAGACCTTCAAATCATCCTATTGTTGGTACCAAATGGGTATTTAGACATAAAGTAGATGAGCAAGAAAATGTAGTTAGAAACAAAGCTAGGCTGGTAGCAAAATGATACAATCAAGAAGAAGGAATAAATTATGATGAAACCTTTGCTCCCATAGCTAGGATTGAAGCCATAAGGTTGTTGCTAGCTTTTGCATGCTTCATGAATTTTAAGTTGTACCAAATGGATGTAAAAAGTGCATTCTTAAATGGACTAATTCAAGAAGAAGTTTTTGTAGAACAACCACCTGGTTTTGAAGATTTTGAAAAGTCTGATCATGTTTTTAAACTTCACAAAGCATTGTATGGATTAAAACAAGCTCCTAAAGCTTGGTATGAGAGGCTTTCAAAATTTCTAGTTGAAAATGGATATGATAGAGGCAGCATTGATACTACATTGTTCATTAAGAGATATCTAAATGATTTAATTGTTGTACAAATATATGTGGATGATATTATATTTGGTGCAACTAATGAAGCTTTATGCAAGATCTTTGCAAAGGAAATGCAGGGTGAATTTGAGATGAGCATGATAGGAGAGTTGAAGTAATTCCTTGGTCTTCCAATTAAGTAAAGTAAGGAAGAGATCTTCATCAATCAAGAAAGATATACTCATGTTATGCTCAAGAAATTTGATGTGCTAAAACTGAAATCAACTTCCACACAAATGAGTCCATCCACCAAACTTGATTTAGATGAAAAAGGTAAAGATGTAGATCAAAAGCTCTATAGAGGTATGATCGGCTCTCTTCTTTACTTAACAGCAAGTAGACCAGACATTCAGTTTTGTATGTGCTTATGTGCTAGATTTCAGTCACAGCCTAAGGAATCACACCTAACAGCTGTTAAGAGAATTTTTAGATACCTCATAGACACTCAAGAACTTGGAATATGGTACTCTAGAAACTCAACTCTTAACTTAGTTGAATATTCAGATGATGACTTTGCTGGCAGCAGAACTGATAGGAAAAGCACTAGTGGAACATGCCAATTTTTAGAAAGGATGCTTGTGTCTTGGTCCAGCAAGAAGCAAAACTCAGTAGCACTATCTACAGTAGAGGCTGAATATGTTTCATTAAGTAGTTACTGTGCACAAATCCTTTGGATCAAGCAACAATTAAAAGACTATGGAATAATTATGCATAATGTACCAATATACTGTGATAACACAAGTGCAATCAATATATCAAAAAATCCTATGCAACATTCTAGGACTAAGCACATTGAAATTAGACACCATTTCATTAGAGACCATGTAGTGAAAAATGACATTAAAATAGACTTTGTGAATACTCTACACCAATTAGCAGACATTTTTACCAAACCACTGAGTGAAGATAGATTTTGTGAGATTAGAAGAAATTTGGGGATGGTTAATATGAAGGAATTATAAGAAAATCTTTGACTCCCACATTGAAAGTAGAATGCATTCAGTCGACTAAGGAATTCTTAGTCAACTAAGAGTGGCCTGACATCCTTAAATAATAAGACTCAGTGAGTTTAATCAAAAATGAGTAAATTGTGGTAAAAATTTGATTTACCAAATGTAAAGAGGAAAAGAGTAGAGTTGCCAAAAGTAAATAATCAAAATTTTAGAGAGAGATTTGAAAATATAAAGAAATACAAGTAGGGCGGTTCTTAAAGGAAGATGAGAAGTTTTCTAAGCAATAACTGCTGCCAACCTCTTCTTCCCTCTCCTCTGCAACCCGTTGTTCTGAAAACAAAAACCTAAATCTTCCTAGTTACCTCTAAAACCGACTCAGACCTTCAAAAATTTCCAAAACTAAAATGGCCAGAACTTTTCAAAGTAAAAAAGTATCAGAGAAAAAGAAAGGAAAAAGGCCAATGGAAGAAGAAACTGGAATAGAAAGTCAAAAGAAGAAACAGAAAATTGTGCCTGCCTCAGTAAAGGAAATAGTCGAGAAGCTGAGGGAAAACAAGCAGAAAATGCACAATAAGAAAGATACAGAACCTCACTCCAAAAAGGTATCAGTTTCTCTTCCTTTTCAAAATTTAGAAATAAGTTGCATGAGTATCGATTCAACAAAATAGAAAATGTACCAATTTCCTGCAAAAAGTTCATTAACTGGAAGAGTTTTAAGGAAAATGTAGAAATCCTGACCAGCCTATCTAAGTACTTTGATGAACTTAAACTTAAAGGTTACAACACCTTTAAGAATAGGTCATATAGTCCAAGTCTGGTTAAGGAATTTCACTCTGGCATTACTCTGAAAGAAAAGGAATTAGCAGAATCTGATGACTATGTAGAAGATGGGCTGAATGTCTATTTGAGTGGAAAAGAATTTATTGTAACTGTTGAAGACTTAGGGAATCTGCTGGAAATAGATGGTGAAATAGGTGAATTTGAACTTTCAGAAAAATATGATCCGTCTTCACTGTGGGAGATCATCACTGGAAGAAAAGAAAAATACTCCTCTAAAAGTAATTCAGGATTGATAATCAATCCACATATTAGGATACTGCATTACTTTATTACTACAAATATTCAAGGAAAGAGTGGAAGTCTTAGCTACATCAGCTTGCAGGATCTTTGGTTGATGGAGCATGCTTTTAATGAAGTGTCTCTAAATCTGGGGAGATTCATGATTGAGAAAATGAGAAGTGCTTGCAGACTTGATAAGATCAATCTTCCATATGGGAATGTGATTACATCCCTGTGCAGAAGAAAGGAATATGGGCTAAAAGGTATGATATGGACCTGGTGAAAACCAAAGACCAAGCCATTTATTATGACAGCCTAATTAATATGGGGTATGTGCGAGATAGAGAGAAGTTTATCAAAACCTTTAAAACTTGCCCAATAAAAGATCACAGTTTGCCTGCTCAACCTGAAAAAGCTCCTTCCAAATTTTTGAATGAGATGATTTTTAATTTGCTTGTGAGGATTGATGGTAAGCTGACTGACCAAGGAGTGAAGTTACAGAAAATGGAAGATAAGATCATTGAGTTAGAAAACAAGTTGAAGGAAAAGGAAAAAAATGGGGTCTGAACCAGTGGCTGCAGACAGTTCTACCACATCCAGCAATACGCCTACATAGCAAGGTGCTAAAGGTTCAGCAGAGCCAGTAAAGAAGACTGCAAGTTCTGAAACTCAAGCAGAAGGCTCTACCTACAAGTCTGCCAGTCCTGTTTTGCAAATTGAGGACTCCCCTCAAGGAGTTAAACAGCCAGCCAAATCACCCTCCCCTGAACCTCAAAGCAAAAATGACTCAAAATAAGGGACTGAAGTAACTAGTGCAGAAACTGAAAAACAGCAGGTCTCTTCTCCGAATTCAGAGAAAGTTTCCATTATGGACATTTTTCATCAAATGGTCAGAGAGGAACAAGCTGAAAAAGACACTGTCAAGACAACAACTCAGAAGGATGGTGCAAATGTAAGAAAAGGAAACAAACCTGCTTCAACTCCCAAACTAAAGACAAAAACAGGGCAACTAGAAGCTACCACAGCACCACCAGCTGAGGCAAAACAACCAACCAAAGGAAGGAAGACTATGGCAACCAAGACAACTTTCTCAAAAGAAAAAAGTCTTCCAGATTGGCAGAAAAGTCCAAACCAGTTTCAGCCTCTTCTCTTCATAGTCTAGATCACATTTCAGACAAATCTACTCCAGAATCCTCTCCTAGAAAGTCATCTCCTCTTTGAGAACCCTCTCCGTTTCCTCTTAACCCTTTTTATGGAACTGAATTTTCACCCTCTGCCTCATCCGATGAGTAGAATTCTCCTTCTTTGATGCTGACAAAAAGGGGGAGAAGTATGGTACCAAGGACTAGGGGAGTAGAAATCAAGAACCAAAAAATAATGTTTAAAAAATAAAAAAAAATGTTAGGGTAGAGGAACCAAGAACCTAGGAAAGGAAAGAAAGCAGAACCAAAGGAGCATGAAATTAGAGAAATAGGAGATAAAAAGCATAACTAGTCTAGGGGCATTTTCGAAATACTTTTTATTTAACTGTTATTTGTGCCTTGGTGGCACTTAAACACTTAGCTTTAACTCTGTTATTTATGTGGATGTATGTGAAATATGAATGCTAACATGTTTATGTTGCTTAACTGCTGAAAATTAAAATCTACTGATATCTTATTTTTTGAGCATTTTGACTACCATGAACAAAATTTACTGTTGCTATGCTGATATGGATTCACATGCTGATAGATGATTTTTGTTATACAATTGTGGATAATTTCTGGTTATAAATAGATATAGATGGTGTGTACTGTCTACAAGTTGAAACATGAATAATGTGGACAAAATCTGAATGTTAACAGCAGCTGGAATATTAATGAAAATCTGTCAAAACTTCAACTAAAAATTTTTTACTGCAAATCACTCTACATTGATGAACATGTATATACACATATATAAAATCTAAATGTATATTGTCATTCCCTCAACCTAACAATGAACAAAACTTGTTGGAATAAAGTAAGCAAATTATGCACACACTAGGGGGGAGCTTATACTTAGGGGGAGCAATCCTCAATTCCTGCAGAAAACTAAAAAGAATTTAAAATGACATTCTGATGTTAATCAAGGAGTGTTTTGTCATCATAAAAAAAGGGGAGATTGTTGGCTCCATTAGTTTTTGATGATAATAAAACATTCTCATTTATTTGTGTCTAATTCCTTTACTTAAATGTGCAGGAAATTAATACATGAAATTAATTTCTTAAATCTTTAAAGAGTATTTTTGAAAGAAAAAGAGGGATAAAATCAACAAGATGTAACTGAATAACAAGGAGGAAGCTTGTTGGTTAAACAAGGAAGAACATTGGTTGACCAAATTTTAAATTGGAGAAATGGCGGGCTGAAGAGTTTGAGAAACAGAACCAACTTAGTCAACCAAGTTAGTGGACTAAGTGCCCTATGTCAGAATCTGCAAACCAGAAATAGAATCAACTTAGTCAACCAAGTTAGTTGACTAAGAGCTTTCTGTCTACAACTTGAACTAGAGCACTACAAGACAGATTAACGGCTAGAACTCATCTTCAACTATTTCCAACGGGCATAAACTGCCTAACTGCCATAAGAGTTGCATTTCCAAGTATAAAAGGGTCTTCCAACAATGAGAAAGAAGTTTTTTGAAGCTTTGAATGAGATTTGAGTTATAAAAAGTTGAAAAACCATAAAAGCTTCACTGCACTTGTCGCACCACAATGCCTACTCTTTGCATTTGTGATTAGCACTCAATTCTGTACCAATCAGATCATCCAGTGATCATAAGTACTTTCTTTTACCACTTCTTCTTGTATACTTAGAGTGAGGGAGTCACTCTAAGGGGTTGTTCAAGCTTGGGAAAGCTTGAATGTTATAGGTTGTGGTTGAGCCTTGAAAAACCACCTTGGGTTTTAGTTTAGCCCGAGAAAAACTAGTGTAAAGGTTGTGCCTGAGCTTGTGAAAAGCCATTGTAAAAGCTTGGTAGAAGCTTGTGAATTTCACCGGATTCTTAGTGAATTGTTGGGAAAATCCTTGGTTGGATAATCAAGGTAGTGGATGTAGGTCTTAGATTGAACCACTATAAATTGTTGTCCATTGTCTGCTCTGTTTTTACTTTCCTTGTTTTGGAAATTAGTTCCTCATCTTGTCAAGAGCCAAATTGTGCTATTCACCCCCCCTTTAGCATATATTAATGGGACCAACAGTGACATGCGATTGTTATGGATTCATGCACTACTACATTATGTTGGTATATGTATAGATATATATATGTTGTGCACGATGGTTGATATTGTGTGATGATTATAATCGTGTGTGCACGATGGTTGATATTGTGTGATGATTATAATCGTGTGTGCACGATGTGAGGGGATGCACATGCCGGTAATGGTGGTGGTGAGGGAGATGGATGATGATAGTGCCCGTGTGCATGATGTGAGGGGATGTACACGATGGCACTGATTGTGCACGATGTGGGGGGGATGCACACGATGACTCCGGCTATGTGCACGATGTGGGGGGATGCACATGAGCTGGATGTGATGATAGTGGTATTGGTATTTATCCATGTATGTATATGTATATATGTTTACAGAATGAAAACTCATGTATATGGTTTATGGTTGAAATGCATATGAATTTGGCATGTTGAACTTTGGAAATCTTTATGTGTTTTATGTTGATTTTGTCATTTCAACAGGATTGCTTTTTCTTGAAAGGAAGGAATCTTTTTTCTCACTGCTCTGTTTCTCGCTGCAGCGAGAAACTCTCCGGTTGAAGGGGTAAGGCTAGCTGGAAATCTCGTTGTAGCGAGAATGTTACTGTAGCTTCTCACTACAGCGAAAAACTTTTTGTTTTGTGACCAAAAATTTCGCTGCAACGAGATTCATTCTCGCTGCAACGAAAAATTTTCTGTTTTGCTCCTCATTTGATTCGATTGCTACCCTATTTTCCATTTCTTTGATACCATAGTTGAGCATGGACTTCCAACATTAAAGAATAAATAAATTAAGTTTAAAATGAAAAGGTTTGGTGAGAAACCCTCTGCCAGTTAAGAAACCCTCGGTTAGTTGATAATTTAAGTCAATTGTCACTGCAGCGGAAAGGCATTCTCGTTGCAGCTACAATGAGAATGCCTTTCCGCTACAGCGAGGACCCATCGTTTATTTGACTTGATTCACATGAATGCTATTAAAGTTTTCACTCCCCAAATCCTTTGTTGAGCATGGACCCTTTTCATAAAGTGATTTACTCATGTGGGGTTTACATGAGGGGTTTTAATAAGAACTAAAACAAATTGCATTGTTTTGAAAAATGAATACATCATGATTTCGTTAAACATTCCTTAATGTTTTCTTGTTCCCTTCTTGTTCACTCACTGGGTTTGTACTCACCGTTTTCAACTTCATGTTTTCAGATCAGGAGGCAGTCGGTAATTAGGTCGAGGTGACCTCATAGATTTGACTATTGGTAGGTGTCTCGACATTCAGTAGAGTACATTTACCCCGAGTCTTTCTGCTGAAAATCGAGTTTTTTTTTTTAGATGTATAGACAACCCTGATGTAAATTATTAAGATACATGTTATAGACAATATATATATATATATATATATATATATATATATATTTGATCGATATGCCACTATGAGTTGGTAANTATATATATATATATATATATATATATATATATACTTGATCGATATGCCACTATGAGTTGGTAATGTTTAGTATTATTTTGATTCAAAATTATGAAATATGACTTCAGTAATTTTGATGGAGTAATGAATAGATCATGTAAATAGGCTTGCTTGGACTTAGTGGGCTATGTCCATTGGGCCCATGGGCCAGTCATGGCCCAGAATTTGGGTCGTGACAGTTAGTTACGATATGTTTACAATAGGTTACATTGATGATATTTTGCAATCATGACCGATCAAAGTAAAGCAGAAAATGATTGCAAATATGCGGATGCAATACGCTTTTGAAATTTTTACCAATAATTTAGATAACGAACCGTGACTGCTCCGTGAACATATTGGCAGTTGTATGAACATTTTTCGTTGATGCAAATAACTTTAATATACATACATTTACTACATTAATTTTTCATTTTGCTACACAGTGCCTATCATGATCGTAGGTTCACAAATTAATTGGGTGTTTGACCTTTCAAGCAGTGATTTTTTAGTGTTGGCTTGTTACTCATTAGCCAGGACATGTAACAAGAAGATGTAAACGACATCTAACAAGAATGGCATGTAACAATATAAGACCTCAACGAAATGGCATGTGACAAGAAGATGTCAATGACATCTAATAAGAATCGAGTGTAACAATATAAGATTTAAACGAAATGGTGTGTGACAAGAAGTTGTCAGCAACATCTAACTAGAATGGCTTGTGACAATATAAAACTTCAACGAAATGACGTGTGACAAGAAGATGTCAATGACATCTAACAAGAATGGCATGTGATAGTATAAGACTTCAACGAAATGGTGTGTCACAAGATGTCAACTACATCTAACAAGAATAGCATGCAACAATATAAGACTTCAAGAATAGCGTGTCACAAGAAAATGTCAACAACATCTACCAAGAATGGCGTGTGACAATATAAGACTTCAACGAAATGGTGTGTAATTAGAAGATGTCAACAATATCTATCAAGGGTCGCCTGTAACAATATAAGACTTCAACAAAATGGCATGTAAGCACAAAATGTCAACGACATCTATCAAGTGTTATATGTAATAATATAATACTCAACGAAATGGCGTGTAACTAGAAGACTTCAACAAAATCGCATGTCACAAGAAAATGTCAACAACATCTACCAAGCGTGGAGTGTAACAATATAAGACTTCACGAAATGCCATGTGACAAGATGTCAATGACATCCATCAAGCATGGCGTATAACAATATAAGACTTTATGAAATGGCGTGTCACAAAATGTCAACGACATCTATCAAGCGTGGCATGTAACAAAATAAGACTTCACAAAAAGGCATGTCACAGGATGTTAACGAGATCTAACAAGCTTAGCGTGTAACAATATAAGACTTTTTTAAATGGCGTGTAACAAGAAAATGTTAACGGCATTTAACAAGTCGTAACGTGTAACACTATATAAGTAAAAAAAAATAGTGTGTAAGAAGCTGTAACATCGTATGAGTAAAACGATATGGCATGCAACAACATGTAAATGACTTATAACAAGTTGTATCTTATAATCACATTACAACAAAATGTACAAAATATGAGAAGCAATTGAGAAGCAAATATTCTCATTTCAGACCTCGTCACTTCACACCAGATACAACGACGACATTTTCTCTGAATTTACCGTTACAAACTAGAATAACAAGCTAGAATAACAACATGATGACATATCAACTCAGTCCATTGTTAGATAATAAACACAAAATATGATGAATGTAAGAAACTTTAAGAGGAAATTGTAATAAAGGTACTGGACATGGCTCACACAGTTAGTTAGGTTGACGCATTGCCTTCAGCTACAAGAGACCCTATGCTTTCAAATATTTTCTTTCTTGTTGGACAGGTGTTGCATATGTGATCAATTTGTTTGCAAGTTGCACATGCTTTCGGTTGTTGTGGAGGCGTCAATTGACTTGGAGATGGTGCTAGATTTATGGATGGAACTGCAAATGGAGATGGGCAATTTTGTCTATTATGCTCGCACCTCTTGCACTGTGAACATCACCGTGGTCGATGGTGGTGGCAAAACAACGACTTATTTCAGATTAAGGGGGATCTCCTAGTCACTGGGATTCTCAACCGATTGAATGGACTCAACATAACCCTCCACCAAAAAGGTTGTCTTCTAGTAATCTGCGCAGAATTTAATGGCTTAACATTTGCACTTACGAAAAAATCAAATGTAGTCAACGTTGAAGCACACCTTAAAAGTAAAGTTAATCACTAATCAAATAACAAATAAAGATATTCGTACCTTATTGCTGCCATGGCATGGCTGCATCGTAGTAAATCTTACTAGAACTCAAAACATGAACACGACTTCCTTGATAGGTTTACAAGTCCATCCATCTTCTCATCTTTAACTTCGAACTCCAATTGATTGATAGGTTTAACTACAGAGTGATGTGCATCATTGAATCGTTTGCTCAATCGCATGACTCAGGTTGTTAAAAGACCGAATCCACGAGTCTTCATCCTCAACATGGCTTATGCTAAATGCAACTGGATATATGCATTCGTTTGCATCTTTGCATACAGTGACAAACAGAACACCCTTGAACCTACCTTTCAAATGTGTCGCATCAATTGCAACTACAAGACGCATTACATCCCTAAACCTTTAGATACAAGCCTCGTCGGACCAAAAACAATATTTGAATCGTTGTGCCTTATCAATAGCCACTATAGTGACTGTATAGGGATTTTCTTGTTCCAGCATATAAAAACACAAGGACAATAGTTAAAATGACTCCTCCGGTGGACCGAAAACAAACCTCTCCACATACTCCTTCACTTGCCAAGCCTTACCACACAAGCATTCTAGTCCCCACTGAACCCTCATCACACAAATTATGTCCTTAGGTCTCAATGCTACTCCATTAGCCTAAAGATTGTGTGACATAAGTTTATCAATTATCTTCGTACTCGCAATTTAGAATCGCCCTTGCAAACCATCAATAGTACACGTGTGTACTTTGTGGAACGTTGAAACTTGCCAATATTCTATTTCAGATACCTTCATTGCACGTACAGAGAACTTGCATGCCTTGTCCTTACAAGTAACCTCAAAACGAGCTTGACATGACTTTTTTACTTTTATCTTGAACTACTCTTTTAATGCCAACATGTTCAAAGCTCATTTCAATTTTGCCTTAAAGGAAGACATTCTTCCTTTGTATAATTGGTCATCAGCAAATGTTGACTTCTTAGTGGTAATTGTTTGGAAGGAGAACCTTTGTGCACCCAGCATAAGGCACGTACGAAATACCCTTGCATTTCCCCTTTTCTGATAACTCTCATTAGGCAATATCTTAGGCAAACGAATCCCATTGTCATTAACGATGGGGTTCTTGTATGTGGGGTAATCGCACTGAACATCTTCTACATCAACACCTCTAACATGTTTTGTTTCGACTTCAACATTATTGTAATTTGGAATGTCACTATTATAAAGCCAGTTATCGTCTAAACTGTCATCATGCCATTCATTAGGCCCTACCATCAAAATTATCTTCAAATCTATCTTCACCGACGGTGAACCAATCCACTTCACCCTGATTAGATTAAATATTACCCTCGAGCTTCGTAGTGTCATTTGAAAATAGCATTACACCTTTTATTGTTTCTCCCGATGGTTGCATTGGTTTGACAGATGCAAGTAATTGGTTCGATGCACATGCTAATTGGAATTGTGCAGCCAATTGTTGTGTGAATGTCGCGTGTCTACCAAGCTACACAAACTCCTGTGCATACATCAATTGCCATTGTTATGGATTAGGGACCAAATGCTGTCATATATGTGAAACATTGTAAATCTAGATCTGATTAAGGTGATTACCATACTGTATAGCTTCTTCATGTGGCATAACATTTGTATGGCATTCCTTAATGGTGACGTACACTATTGGAACATTCCTCTGCTCTAACAGAATTAATGGAACATCTTCCTCGTCCTTGATAATTAGGTGTAATAGCTCTCCAAGTATACTAATCAATGCATGTAACTCAATCTCGTAAATCAATGAGTTTACCCCAACAACATCTTCAACCACCCGCAAATGATAAATCACTCTTAACCTCCCGTATTCGTAACTCACCACCCTTGTAAATGCGATCAACCCACTAACCACTATGTTTTATCACAAGTCACACAATTGGCACGCCACTAAAATTTGGAAAAAAAAAATGTCAATCAATTTACACATTACATGCCATGGTCTAAAATTTGCTACACGCCTTGTTCAAAACATGTTGTTACACGTCATGTTGAACAATTTTTATTACACACCATGTTTAAATAAATGTTACACGCCATGTTGACAATATGTTACACGTCATGTCCAAAAATTGTTACACGCCATTTTGACAACATTTTACTACCCACCTTGTGTATAACAATGTTTCTGCCCACCATGTGCATAACGATGTTGCTACCCACCATGTTCAAGAACAGTATGCTACAAGCCATTTTCAAAACAAATATTTCTACATGCCCATCCTCAAAAAAAAATTCTACACACCTTCTTCAATGATTTTGCTACACACCATGTGCATAACAATTTTGCTACACGCCCTATTGGAAACAGTTATTACATGCCAGGTAGAAAAAATTTTGTTACACGCCATGTTCAAACAAATGTTACACGCCATGTTGACAACATGTTACCTCCATGTGCATAACAATGTTGCTACCCGCCATGTTCAAGAACAGTATGCTACATGGCCATCTTCAAAAACAAATTTCTACACGTCATCTGACAACTCTGGGCAATGTTTTAATTTACACACAAAGTTTAAGAAATTAATGGAGTGGGTTTTCCATCAACTTTGTGGTTCTATGAAAAGTGGCAATAAACCCAATAACATACCTTGATGTCATCTCTACTTTAAAGTCTATATATCGATAATGATATGGTGAGATGCCCAAAGATAGACCACAACACAATGACGATGTGGCTCAATAGACACCTAGATGGCAAGAGAGAGTTGAGATAGTTGAGCATTTAATTTTTTTTATATGGCAGGAGGGAGATATCAGGAGCTTAATTTACCAAAAATCTATTCAATGGCATTTTTGTCAACTTATGCCAAAAATTGGGTAAAAATAGTTAACTTTATATCTTAGGTTATTTTGAAATCACCTTATCATGAGGGTTATTTCTCACAATTTCCTCTTTATTTATTTAGTTTGGATAAATTATGTTCTATAATTATTGGTTTGAGTTTGTTGTTTGATCTCTATGAGTATTGTAAAATTGAGTTGTTATTTGTTAGTTAAACCCTGACAAAAATTACTTACCAACAATTAATTTAGGGGATCAACTCTGGCCTAAGCTACTAGTGTAACTAATAGGCAGAATACCTTAGTAATTTAATGTATATTTAGGTGGGAATAGGGAAATGAGTAAAGTCTTGTTGAAAGCAGGGAAATTCAAGGAAAATTGAGTATGGGTTTGTAAGCTGGACAATTGGTTGTGATCAATCATTGGATTCATGGGCATGGTTGATTATGCATATTAATATTGTAATGCCTTTGTTATAAATAAAGACTTGGCTTAACAAAAAAAAAATCGGGAATGCATAGATGTGAAGGTAATCAATCTATTGGCTTTTGCCATCAGAATAATAATAAGATAACCTTGTCCATCATGGTGTTGTGCATTCTAATTTTAGTGGTAAAGTTGTTGACACATCTCAAACCCTACACCATAAAAAGCACTAGGTGAATGCCATACTATTACCAAATATGCTACCAACCAATCTCATTAAACACGTCATCAACCCAAATATTGTTGATATAATTTTTTCCCTCTTGAAAATATGAAGAAATCTTGAAAAGAAATTGACAGAGCCAAACTAGTCTTGGTTAGGAAACAGGCAAGTGAAAAGGAAAATGAGCACTTCAATTATTTAAATTTACATGATTGTAATTTTCCAAACTTTCTAATTATAAAGTCATTTTTAGAAAACAAAACATTCCATTTATAAAAATAAAAAATAAATAAGAAATATATCATGTCAAAATTCAAACTTTATTGATTTGGGTCAAATCAATGGGCAAATATATTAAGGGAACCAAATGAAAACCATCCGAGTTAGCTTAGCTACCAAAAGCAATAGTCAATCAAAGCTTTGAGGCCAATGGGACTTTTTCAGAACCCAAAACCCACCTCATCTTTCCCTTTTTCCTTTTATCAACAACAACACTTTATGCACTTCTATTATTAACCTTTATCTCCTATTGAAAGACAAACTGTGAGAGAGAGAAAGATTTTGAGTCTAACCAAATCATTTGCAACAATCTCCTTATGTATCCTCGATGACTATCTGTAGAAAAGCTTCAAAAGCTTTGGTCATGAACTCTTTCTCTCTCAAGGTACATTTCCTCTTTCTTTTCTTCGTCTCTCTCCACAACTGCTCTTCACCATTACCCAGCTCTCTCACTGAATCGGACTCATCTTTGGAAACCCATTACAAACAACTCATCTTTAAAACCATTGAAGAAAAGCCCTAAGCTTTTCGTGAAACCAATCGAGTTTCCAATCAATTCCATGCTACTATTGTCGATCCTCAATTGTTTATCAAAGTTCTTAACTTGGTTAAAGGAAAACCCAGAATTTCTTTGAGGTTTTTTAGGTGGATTAAGATGCAACCTAGTATTAAAAGATTTGAGGTTTTTTTTTTTTGTTATGTTTGATATTTGGTCGAGAATAATTAGAAGAGCCCAGCTTATTTGGTGATGGAAAAGGCCATTACTTTTCGTATGCATGGTATTGATGATGTTCTTATTGGTGGTTACTTGAAATTAGAGGTTTCAGTTAAGTTACTTAATCTTTTGTTGTGGATTTATTCTAAGAAATTGATGGTTGAGCAATGTTTGTGGTTATTTTATAAGATGGTTAGAAATTGGATGTTGCCAGATGTGAATAATTCTAATAGGATTCTTAAGATACTTGGGGATAAATCCCTTGTGGCTAAAGCTAGGGAAGTTTATAGCATGATGGGGCAATTCAGATTCAACCAACTATTCTTACCTATAATACCATATTGGATTCCTTTTGTAAGGAAAGGAAAGTGCAACAAGCGATTTAGCTATTATCAGAAATTCAAAGGAGAGGTATTTTCCAAACGATGTGACATATAATGTTTTGATTAATGGGTTGATGAAGAATGGAAAATTATAGCTAGTTGAGGGACTTGTGAAGGAGATGTTAAAGTTAGGGCTTAAAGTTTTTGCTTACACATATAATCCTTTGATTTATGGGTATTGTGAAAAAAGATTGCTGACCAAGGCTTTAGACCTTGGGCAAGAGATGGAAAATGATGGAGCTACTCGCATAGTGGCAACATATAATACATTTTTGTATGGCCTTTGTGTTGGGTTTGGCTATGGACGGCATGCTCAAAATTACACAGTGAAAAAAATATAAAACATACCTCCACCCACAGATCATTGTGGTGATATTTTAACACATGGAATGGCATATAAAATTATAAAATCAAAAGCTAACCTTACCAACGTTCTTTGATCATAATAGCAATCTCCTTAATGCAACCCGCGAACACCACAAAAAAGCAAAAACCCTAGCCAATCAAGCTTATGGCCTCCAACGGTAGTACACACAATTTCACTTGAACCTTTCAGCAAAAGAGAGAGATTTTAACGATGTTTTTGTGCTAGCAAAAACAGACAACGTTTTTCCTTTTTCACTTCTTACAAGGATGACCGAATTACACACTTGAAAAATTACTTCAAAAATAATTTTTCTTCTTCACAAAGAAAGTGACAGCACACAAGGTGAAAACTTTCTTTTTTCTTTTAGACAACTTTTTTTCCTTTATCATTGGAAAAATAGTTAAATGTGATTTATATAGCTAGGTTAAAGTCAACTTTAATTTTACAATAAGGCCCTTCAAATTATAACACAGTAGAAGTGTTGCATAAACACTAGAGTGCATTACCAAATGCACTTCTCATAGCAGGTCATGTTTAGTGAACTTGTTTTTCTAAGTAAGCACCTACGTTATAATTCCAAGTATCTCTATATTTCAATCTATAAGATCAATTACTTACTTCCAAAGTAAGAAACATAGAATGTACTAGTCTCTAAGCATCATTAATGTCTAGTCTCAATTATACATTGACCTAGAACATTTTGAAATTATGCTTTGACGCATAGGAATCCCAAAACTACAATCCATTACAGTTCCCTTACAAGGCATATTAATCTCATGGACTTCATCTAATTAGACTAATAACCCATTATAATTAATGTCTTATTAATCAAGAAAAACCTCTTATCATTCAATATGAATGATATCGTTGCATGATTGGAACCAAGCCTTGACCAATCTCAATTGGTTACAGGAATCATCCCAACATTCTCCCACTAGCACAAAGCCAATTACTACCTCATCGCAATGTGGATCCAATCCATTTAGCAACCATGTCTCTTTATAGACTCGTTTGTGCCCTTTAATGTGGTTAATTACTCTTGTCTTTGTGATGTCACAACACCTTGTCATATTACTTTATTTGGATCCAATGAGACCTAGGTTCTTAGTGTGGCTCCATTGTTATATTAACAATGGCTAGAACCTTTTATTAGTTCCATGAGCTAAAGATCTAAATATCTTCCTACTCGAGCCTTTAATAGGATGTATATGGCCTTATTTATATACATGTTCATGTCCTTTCTAACTTTGGAACTATCCTAACTTGACTACGCTTCATGCATCACATGCATTTTGTCACTTAGTATTATGCCATCCACTACATATTAAACTTGGCCTTTTCTTTATACACCTATTAAATCTTATGTAATTGTATCAATAAAGATCTATATTCACTCCCACTAACCTCCTCAAGTGTATGAGACAAGTAAACTAACATATTCTATTACATACAACTCTTAAGATCTCATTAAATAGAATAAAGTGTGAAATTCCATGAAATCATATTTAGTAGATTCATTTAATATGAATAATACAGCTCAATGTATCTTACTAAATCCATGGAGTTCTCACACAATTATATTGATTATGCAACTTAATGCAAAATCTCTAGTATTGAATTCCAATGTATCATAGTAATATTAAGGAACTATTTTCTTAATGTCAACATGTTCCCACTAAATCCAAGATTCTTTGTGAGAGTAATACTCAAACTCTTTTGAAAATTCCACAAAGTTACATACATGTATGCCAATGCATGCTTGGACTTGTATTGGTTTTACAATACCATTATGGGCTCAATGTATTGGAGAGGTATGGACTAAATTATATCACAATATGACTTTGCTTTCTTCATTTGAGTAAACATCTATATGTTTTATTCATAAGAAAGTCCCATCTTTACATGAATTGACATTCATTCCTTTGATAAATGAATCACAAACTCAAACAATCTTTTTACTAAGATCTTATCTTAAGTAAGGTTACTTGATTAGTTGATTAATCTTAATTGATTAAATTTATTTTAATCAAACTAATTTGACATGAATCATAATTTATAATTGATCAAGTACCATTCCAAGGAGAAATATGAAATATGGATAATAATAAAGTAAGATATAATTATTCCAAATAATTATCCAAACATAAAACATTAAAACTTGAACGTCCAGATGCTAAATATAAGTGTTTCACAAGTCATCCATAGGGCAATAAATGTCAAAACATTTAACCAAATTATCCAAAAAATCCAATCATAAGTTTAAATAGGAGCGCAACCATCAATATGTAGCATCCAATGCTTCAAGTAGTGCATCAATGTGGTCACCTCCTCAATTAAGATCCTACTCATATTTGTCCTTGGTCTCTGCAATAAGTCATACCTATTAGAACCAACATAAGGTATCATATACCTTTAGAATATAAAATAGTATATCTTAACAAATAGCACCTAAATTAGAAACTTCAATAAGCATCTTCTTTTTGCTTACAATAGCTAGGTACTCCTTACAATTCCTCCTCCAATGCCCAGGTTTGCCACAGTGATGGCAAATGTCCTTCTCTTTGTCCTTTTTGACACTTCCCTTAGGCTTCAATGCCTATTGACTTTGGGGTGTTACCTTCTTCCCTTTTTGGTTTTTCTTCTTCTTTAGCTTCATTTGAGCCTTTAAAGAAGAAACAATATGTCATAAAGCATGGCTCGATGTCTACTTATGACGTTTCATATTGGTTCTCATAATTCATGACTAACCTTGTGAATTTAGGAAACTAACTTTTCACAAATTCATAATGCTTTGGCCAAAGAATTCAGACATGTTAATCAAGAATTGAGAACAAGTGAAATACATCCCCTCATATCACTTGGGGTGATGAATCCTCTCTTGACCATTGATCCACCTTCGCATGCTTCATGGCATACCCAAAAGCACCTGTTTAGGTATATGGTCGCGTCCAGACTCGTAGAGGTGAAATCAAAATATGTCATTTCCCATACAAGATAACCTATTCTCTCAAGTCTAAATACTAGTTGCATGACTATCACATGAGAACATATTCCATAGATACTTAAATGAAATACCAAATGGAGTTCTCATAACGAGGTCATGTTCAGTGAACTTTTTCTTTAATAAGCACCCATATGTTATCCTCAAGTATTTCATATACTTTAATCTATGAGATCGATTGCTTACTTCCCAAGTAAGGAGGCTTAACATGTACCAATCTTTAAGCTTTAGTAATGCCTTGTCTTGACAATACAATAACTAAGAACTATTTTAGGAATATGGCTTTGATGCATAGAGAATTCATATTTGTAACAACTTTTCAATTCTCTTGTAAGGCATTTATGTTCCATAGGCTTCATCCAATTAGTACTTAATAACTACTTATTATTGTACTAACAAGAAAGAAGACCTCTATCACATAATGTTATACTATTAAGTATACATTAAATGACAATATATCCTTTTATCAATCCAATTGACTCTAGGACATATACCAACACTCCCATAATTAGCCTTAGGCTTTGTTGGTATAAGCAACCCCTCTTTGAAGTTTTTCTACTTGACATTCACTTAAATCACCATTAGAGGTTCGATAATTAGACAGATTGTGGCTTGCAACAACTTTTACTTTTTGAATTGAAAATTTTGATACCCAAGATTTATTGCATTTTGATTTTTTTACATCCAATATTTAAAGGTATAAAAATCTTCTTCCTCCTAATCAAGGCTTTTTATATTAAACAATGAAAGATTAATCTTGCTAATGGAAAAAGCTTTTAATTAATTCTCATTGCCAATTGTAATCTTGATTGCATAGCTTTTCCCAACTTCTATGCTATATAGAGCTCTCAAATCAAATATTCTTAGTGATCACAAGATCCATTGACTTGTCTGAATTTGGCATTGAGATAGTTTAAGAGAATGGCAGATGGCTTCCAATCATGTGTGAGTAGGAGATGTTAGATTTTCGAGATAACACCCATGATGATCATCTTACTTGGATAGACTAAGATTTTCGAGATAACACCCATGATGATCATCTTACTTGGATAGACTATCAAAGGATAAAGCATACCTTTTAATCTCGGTAAATTTCAGTTATCAAGATTATCTAATATTAGTATTATTCAATAAGAAGTCATCAAGATTATTTTATAAGAATTCTCAATTTATATATAAAGTGAAAAATAGGCTTAGTTGTTCCACCGTATTATACACAACAACAATTCATCAAGAGTGATAAAAAATTTACTTAAGTAGGAAACTCTCTTCCCTCAGAGAGAAAAACCTCTCCAAAGGAACTTTGCATTAACCTTGAACAAATAAAAGATTGGTATGTATTTGTACATATATAGTATAAGATTTTTTTTCACAATTTTTATAAATCGGTATTTCTTTTCCTTACATTTGATAACCCCTTTCCGAAAACTTTATGCTATTTGAAAAATGAATATTTAATTTGAAACAAGGGGAGTACTATTTACTCTTGTACTCAGACACTTCTTGCTCTTTTTACTTTTAAGAAAAGTAAAATTCCAACAATACCAAACTTTACTTATATTAAAAATGGATGATCGTAAGATAGGCAAGAGATAATATCTCATCATGGTAACCATTTAACAAATAATTACTCAATTTTTTTCTTATAATGCAATAATTGCACAATTAATAAACCCAGCCTTGGCTTCCCATCATCCACAGAGCTGTCATCAAACACTTTGGTAATGCATCACTTTGACACGATTAGCAATTAGTTACAGTAATTGAAGAGAATTGAAAGACACATATCTCTCCTGCGAAACAAACAGCACTTTCAGAAATTATTGAAAATATTAAGGCTGGCCAGTGGTTACTTATTTGCTCTTTTGTTGAACATAAGAGTTGCATTTTTGGGTGATCAGGCCATTGAATAAAACATGGAAAGATCCTTCCTTCAAATTTCAATATTAGATCATATAAGAGCACTTTTTTCACCATAGAACAGAAGCCACTGTGAAGCTCCGTATACCTGTCAGCTTTTTCTGCTGTCTCAAGCTTACAAAAGACAATGGTAATTGTCGAGGATTAGAATCTGGCTTTCTTAAAACAGTAAAACTCTTTGGAAGCAAGAAATGAAGCCCTCCTTTTTTATCATAGTCGAAACTCCTTGTATGTCTGTTGTCTACTTTGCAAGTTAGAATCAGAGTCCCCTCATGGATTTGATTTCGTCCTTCCTGACAAACTAGAACAACAAATTTGGCCTATTCGAAAGCACCGAGAAAGCTTTTAGTAGCACAAGGACCTTGGAATGTGATGCCATGCATAGCCGCCTGGATTGTGTTACAATGATTCCACGAGAATGCCAAAAAGAACTCAACCCTTTTTCTAACTTTGTCTGCGATCAATCCTTGAATGTATCAGGCATTAAATTGTTGGCACCTGAGCCGCCACACATCAACAGAGAGAGACAAAGCAAGGGTTTCTTTGTAGTGAAAATTACTATAACAAAGCTCCTAAATTTTGTCCTCTAGAAGGGACTGTCTTGGACAGGTCCGCCAAGTAATTTACTATAAAAAATTTCAATGGCAGTTCCTCTGTTCCAAACTTTCCAGACCTAGATTAGAGAAAGCAATGGCTACTTTCTCTTGTCCAATCTCCTTCCCTTTCAGATGTTCTTTTAACGGTAATCATAACCATAACCACAGAGTCGATATCAAAATCAATGGAACTCATACAGGGCCCATTAAGCTCGACACATTGAATGAAATAGCTGCAGTTGTAAAAGCTGATTCCACTCCTCTTGCTAATGTCCACGAAAACGGGTACATATGCCAAGAGAAGATTCGGCAGAGGATTCCAACGCAGAAGCAGCTGGTTGATCCTTACCGTCAAGGGCTTATCATTGAAAGGGGAGTTGGCTATAGACAGACTGTTGTCATCCGCTCCTATGAAGTTGGCCCTGATAAAACTGCTACCCTGGAGAGCCTCCTTAATCTTTTCCAGGTGATAAAGCTTTAGCTTCTAGGACTTAAATTCTTCAAACAAGGGGCTTTGCCCATGATAAAGCTTGGGAATAATTAGTTTATTATATGCAGATATAACTTGTAATGTTCATGCGTATGTACGTAGGAAACAGCACTAAATCATGTCTGGATGTCTGGACTTCTGAGCAATGGATTTGGAGCCACACATGGAATGATGAGGAACAATCTCATATGGGTCGTCTCAAGAATGCACGTCCAAGTGCATCACTATCCCATATGGTCAGCCCCCTCATCATCAAACACAGGGAACTCAAGGGTTTCTGATTCAAGCTACACATGAATTTAAACCACGTTTGACACTCAAATAACCATCTAAACTAATTTCGAAGCCTACAGTATTTTGCACCTTTACATAAGGAGCTAAGCACAAATAGTGCACTTGTCGCAGGGGAGAGGTAGTGGAAATCGACACATGGGTTGGAGCATCAGGGAAGAATGGGATGAGGCGAGACTGGCTAATTCGGAGTCAAGCCACCGGCATCACCTACGCACGTGCAACCAGGTATGCATGGAATCTGTTTATTAGTGCATGAAACCAAAAACAAAAAACAGTACATTCCCAGTTTTATCAATACAATAATCATGCTTTCCCTACATGAAACAGCACTTGGGTAATGATGAACGAGCAAACAAGGCGCCTCTCAAAGATGCCGGAGGAAGTGAGGGGTGAAATCTCTCCTTGGTTTATTGAGAAGCAAGCAATCAAAGAAGATGCTCCCGAGAAAATTGTCAAGTTGGACGACAAAGCAAAATATGTGAACTCTGACTTGAAGGTAATATTTTCAATAATGCTTCAACAACAGCTAGCTAGTGGAATGCCTGAAAGAGCAGTCACTAACTATTCTGCTTTCTACCTTAATCATAGCCAAAGAGGAGTGATTTGGACATGAACCACCATGTAAACAATGTCAAGTATGTACGATGGATGCTTGAGGTAAAAGACACAGAATTACCATCAATTTATATAAACTGAACTCTCTCAACACCAATGTCAGTCTTAAATCATGACTTTTTTTCATTTTTTTGCAGACAATTCCTGACAAATTTTTGGAGTCTCACCAGCTATCTAGTATTGTACTAGAATATAGAAGGGAATGTGGGAGTTCGGATAAAGTTCAATCACTTTGCCAACCAGATGAAGATAGAATTTTAGCAAATGGACTGGAACAAAGTCTACTTGAAAATATAGTTTTGGCATCGGGAATCATGCTAGGAAATGGACACCTAGGCTCCCTGGGTATGAAGACATATGGATTTACTCATCTCCTCCAAATCAAAGGGGACAGTCAAAATGACGAGATAGTCAGAGGGAGGACCAGATGGAAGAAAAAGCAATCTACCACGCCGTATTCCACTTAATAACAAGTGCCTGGTAGGTACGACGGATATTTAGCTAGCTGATCCTCTTAGAACATCATTGAAAACAACCAGGTTCTGACATTAAAGATGCCATGAAGGAAATAATTAAGTTAAAGGCATAAGGATGGATGTTTGATTGTTCTGGTCCTGTGATCATGAAATTGGAAATCTGAATGGAGATCTTAATAACGTGCCAGGACACTGGCATGGTACTGAGGTGATGGAAAAGTGAGAGGCCCTGGAAGGTGTCCAGCCCTGTAAAGGTGTCAGAACAGAACAAAAGTCCTCAGTTTCTTGAATGAAATAAGTGGCGTTAGTAATCGTGTGGTGATAAATGTGAGGAGTTCCAAAAAAAGGCTGAGTTACTAAAAATCATGTACTTAAATGGGCTGAAGTGGGTACACAGTATGCCGATATGCATTCAATGGAATCGGGGAATTAAACAAAAAGATGTAATCAATTATCTAGTAAAAAGTTCAAAAGAATTCAATTGTACCAGAACTAGACTGCTCCAACCTCTGAATCATACTAATTCATGAAAAATCATTGCGTAAAAAACCCTTGCCCACCCAATAACGGGTTCAAGGATTGTTCTAACATTGGTGTTCAACTAATACCAAGCCAAGCTATCTACAAATAAAACAGCCTGAACTTGAGCATTCTATAAGAGCAGCAGCCGCAGCTCAAGGGGTCAAACAGAACTGCATAGCATAAGCTAAATGCTTTAATGACCAGGCCACAATATCCCATCGCAAAATTGGAAAATTCACCAGATATAAAAAGATTTCTTTTATTTTTTTTCTAAGAGTGAAGTGGTAGCCAAATCCAATCAAATAAATTGCATCTGAAAAATGAGACATACAGCATGGAAAGCTCCTATATCTAAAACAGTTCATACTCAGACAAGTTCGGAAAATTTTGCCACATTGGTAACTGGCGGCAAACTGTGAACTTGCAAGCTTGACATTAGAAGCATTTCTCACTACCTAAGAACAAAGAATAAATATCTTGGACTTGAATCTGTGATCCACTATCCTAAGAATAAGCATTTACAATTTATGAAGTGATAAGTATTTACAGCCATTGACAGATACCCACATTGATGGTAAGTAAACAAAGAATATTGTACCGAATTGCCAAAATTATCGTCTCTTCTTGCTGTAACTCTGATGCAGTTTCCAAGACCAAATGAGAAGGAATAAAACGAGAGCCACTCCAATAGACAACCAGAAAATTACCAACCATTTTGGCATTGGCTTAGGATATAAACCTGATGGTATGGAAACCAAACATAGAAGAGGTTAATGCAATTGCAAACTGGAAAAAAAAAATCGACTGGCATACCCATTATCATTAGCATAGAAACATAAACAACTACGATAAATCAAATCAACTCTCTTTAACAATTGTATAGTTTGGAACATACCGTGTCCAAACTTGATGCAAATAAGAAGCTCAACAATGCAAATTGCAAGGGAAAGCCAACAAAATGCTCCAACCTTTTTCACTGGTTTTCTGAAAAGAAAAACGATAGTGTTTAAGTGAAACAAGAAAACTATTCATTGGTTATAAACATTTTTCTGGCATTATACATATTTGCATCCAAACAAATGGAGAGAGAGAATACCGGTCTTGAAGGTATGAATTATACTCACGAATTGTTGGTATTGCTATTAGCCACCACAAGATCAACCTATACACAATCACCGGGTTTCGAGGAGGAATCCAGAGACAAAACTTTAGAAAGAATGTATTAAGTTCTACTGTCAAGAAAACAATGCAAAGGCTGAGAACTTGAATGAAACGCCATGGACCAAGCAGGGGGTGCCATTCATCTTTGTCCCACTGTGCTGGTGTAAATTGTCCTAATGTCCGTTTAACCTGACAACAGCAAAGAGCAATGAGCATCGCATGACTTGAACTCCTAACTACATTGGTTTGGTGAACCTTCAAAAACTCTAAAAAAAGCCAAATAAAAGGTCAAGCCCAAGGCTAAGTTTCAGAGCCAAGTGAAAAATATGAAAAACAGGAAGTCAAATAAATAGAAACCATATATAAAAGTAAAAGGGACAATATTTCCACTTCCAAACAAACTAAGGTTTAAATATTGCAGTAGTTCCATTTATAAAAGTTCCAAGGATTTTGAACAGAAATGGGCTTCGTTAATCACACAGCATAAGCCATGATGTCAAAAAAAAAAGGGAGGGAACTTGCATTATTCTTTAGATAGGTCAAAGATGATAGAGTGGCCATAGTTCAGAGCTATAATGATTATGTAATGAATAAAATGGGAAAAAAGTAATTACACAACAAGAAACATACTTTGCCAATGATGTTCGGCTGGCGACTTATACCAACCCACTCATAAGTTCTCCCATCAAAGTACCTAACAGTATGCATTCCAGCCCAAATACCTACAAGCAAACCAAATATGTTGACAAAATAGGCTGAAGAAAAAAATCCTAAACTCTTTATTTCCAGACCAGAAACTAGCAACAAAATAATAGTGAAGTCTATATTCATGATAACAGCACAGACTAAGCAATTGAGATCACAATAATATAATTGATAATCTATACAAGGAAAAACTGCTATTCCAATTTAGATTGCACATTTCGAGACATTTAAGTAAACTAGGGTAAAAACAGTAAACTGAAAGAAGACTACAATCATATATAGGGGTAAAACTGGGATTCCACACCCATATCTATGGTATTATATATGGGGAGTAACTGAGTTCAGTGTTACAAGTGACACCAATTCAGTTATAAAAATTACATAAAAATTTAACAAAACATTATAACATTAAAATATGATTAAATTAGTCATTTGAGATCCTAAATATTATGATTGTGGTCCACTTATTTTTTTTGTTTCACGTGTACTTAAAACTATTCTTTTACTTTAAAAAAAAAAAAACTTCTATTAGTTTTCATTATTCATAGACAATCTTGTATGCTACAGCCTACACTATAACAGTGACAAAAATAAGAGAAAAATAAAAACAAAGGGAAAAGAAAATGGCAATGCAGGATCTTACCAAACCAATTACACGTTAAAATATCGAGAATAATGCTGTCCCACCAGCACTCATTAAAGTTTGGTAGCATGTGTCGGAAGGTAAACTGTATATGCCATCATAGAAGTTAGTTTACTGATGCAAACAGACAGCAGCCTTACCATTAATAATACATCTAAATGGAAAATAGGAACAACAAGAAAAAGATAAGAATGTCCAGTCAAAAGACTAACCTCCATCAACTCAAATCCAATTGAGAGGACCCAGAGAAGCGGCTGATTGCGGATTAAAATGGCCTTGCCCCACCAACCAAAGATGTGGGCTAGAACAAATTCATCAAATAGCGTTTCCTAGATATTTTTTTTTATATACATAATAAAATCAGAAGTCTGAAATACAAACAGTAGTAATGTGCATCAAGAAACACAGGCTCAAGCATGCATTAAAAATAAATACCTAAAGAAAAAGAGGTCAGAAAAAATAGAATAAAGTAGAGTAGCCAGGTTGTGCAAGAAGATCCGTACATAAACATTCTTAAACCTGCTAGAGGGATTTTCAGGAATATAAATGCGACAATCAGCACCATAGGATCTTTCTGGAAGCTCTACATGAAGATGCAAACAACAATCAAGAAACTTGAACAGAGAATTAATAGCGGCAGAGCAAATATCAAACTAAAAGTCTTTCAGAGCCAAAAGCAGTACCAACACCAAGGTCGGGATGAAGAAACTTCATAAATTGCCTAGCATCATCGCGCTTCTGGAAAAAAGAATTGAGAGCAACCATCACTAATCATTTATTCAAGTCTGGATCGGCGTGTGTCTATAACCATTCCAGAACAATACTTAGTTACAACCCTTGATGCATACATGCATGTATGCGCCACGTCTGTTGCATGTGTGACATGTGTGTGTGTGTGTGTGTGTGTGGAGAGAGAGAGAGAGAGAGAATTTGATGTTTGTTAGTAGCGCACCTCAGCTCCTTTTTGCAAGGCTGAGCATCTTCTGATATTCTTATGGCATTTTTATTATAGCAAAAGCTTTAAATTGAGACAGGTGCATCAGAATTTATGTTTTTCAAGAGGTCAACTAAAAGAATCTAGGTGAAGTATATAATGACATCCCCCAAAAACAAAAGTGTAGAAAAAGAATGGTTTCTGACAAGAAAAGCAACTATAGAATGCAAATATGCAAGTATCCATACCACTATATAAAAGGAAAGTGCAAGGGTGCTGAAGAGTTGGTGTTTGAGGGGTTTATGGGTTGCCATGTGGCACATTTTTGAGTAGGTGGTAGAAGGTACATGGTATTGTGGAGATGGATTTTTAAAATGGTATTGGATTTGAGGAGATTTTTAAGGTTTTGACTTTTGGGTTTCGGTTTAAGTGGGTTTATTTTTGGGCTTTTCTAGAGTTTATTTCGAAAGATATATAATATTTATATATTAACATTAAATTAAGCTTTATCTTTATTCTTTTTTTTTTTTTTTTTTGAAAAATTGGGTTGATTTAGTTTTGTAGGTTTAGGTTTTTAAATTGGGTACCTTTCATTTACAAATTTAGCTATGCATTTTTCAGCTAGAGAAAATTACCCCTAAATTTGCAAATATACAACCACCAATGTTTGTTCATAATTACACAAATCAAAATTGATTATTCCAGTGCAAAACGTGGGTCAAATACTAATAATATATAAAAATAAATAAACATTGCGATGCAAAACAGTATAGATACAAAAATAAAAGCTGAACATAAGAAAACTAACCTGAAAAAGCAAAAATGTGAGTGCGACAAGGTAAACAACAGCCATTCCGTGAACTAAACGCCAAATTGCTGGATGCGGCCGAATAAGGATGCTGCCAGGAAGTTTAAATTTCAATCTTTTAGAGCTGTAAAACTAGCAGTCCACTAACCATACTAACACAAAATGCAGGTGATTACAACACAGATCCATAAAAAAATAAAAAATAAAAAACAACACAGATTAAACTCTAAAATTATGCATAAAAAAATTTATAGAATTCAATCGCCATCTTCTCCAGCCAGAATAATCATAATACAACTGCTACGACATCATCAAATTTTCAATAAAAGACAGGTCAAAGGGATCTTAAAGCAAATGCAAATACATAATCCGACTTTTAAACTTCACCCGCCCCCATATTTAAGGTTAACCTTGTTTGAAACATAAACTATTGATACACGTAAAGCCACTCAGGCAACAAAACCGTGAATGTTTATGTACAATAAAATTACTCAATGATGATAGAAATGAATTCTTCACTCATCATAATATACAGCCCACATAGACCATGCATTTGCTTTAATAGCCTAGAGAAACCAACTGAAAGTCATTGATAATTCGCTAAGGAAAAAATTTCAGCCTTACTTTAACATGAAACCTCTGATGATTCTAGTATCTTTTATTTAGACCAAATCAACTACGTAGCTTTCTCAGCAAGTTTCTTAATGCACCAAAATATTTGTACTGCAATCAAATACCACATAATTTTTTTTCCTGTTGGATGGGGGGGCACTTAAACCTGCTAGTAAGTACTAATGCAACCAACCAAAAAAAAGAATGCACCAAGGCAACTGTACTCTGCCAAATTTGGAAACTACATCATTCTACACCAACTTGGTTGCACCATGTTAACAAAGTAGACAACCACAATTAAAAGGCATTTTAAGGGCCATAACAGGGAAATATGATGGCTGGACTGCAAGACAAGATGATAAATATGACTCCTTTAAAACTTATCTCCACATTTCTTCATTTAGATACAGTAAGAAAGCCTTGCCAATTTCCAGAGACATTTGGACTCCCAAATTTTAAAAAGTGGGTTCTCCAGAAGCCAATGTGACTTACTGGAGAAAAATAGCCTAGTTATACCCATTAGATACACAAGCTAAGCACATGCAAATCTATAGAGACCCCAACTAGTCAAGAATCCAAAAACGAACATATAATTGTACCAAGTTCTAAACAAGAAATTAAAGTAATAACTTACGTAGATGGAGCCTGCAGCAAGCAATAAGCAAGAAAAACTGCAATCATTGCCCATACACCCCTACAAAAACAGCCCACAGGAGCCACTTAAAATATGTTGGCAAGTAAAAAGGTGAAGAAAGTAAAATACAATTAGAAATCAATAGGAACCTTTTTACAGAGGTTACAAGATCACCAGACTCGCTGCTCTCAGGATCAAGGGCTCCACTTGCCCAACTGGTAAACACATACAGACAATAAATAAACGAATACTAATATAAGAATTGAGATAAAATTTTAAATTAGAAAAAAGAAAAAGGTTTGTTTCTTATAAAAAAAAAACAAAGAAAAAAAATCTAGGTTATTTAAGGTTTTCTGCTATGTGTCATTGAACAAAAATTATTTTAAAAGGTGACTATGCAACTTAAGGACATGGTACCGGGTCCACCTGAGTCAAAAACATCTATAGATTTCTATTATCAGAAATTACCTTCATAACAATTGGAAGAAAATTGCATAATTATCAGGGTTACTTTTACATGGGAAAAATGGAAAAAGAGAAAAGAAACTATAGTTGAAAAACATTTGTTCAAAAATACAGATTCAAAACATACATGAAGGTTGCCATGAGATTCTCCCAAAATTTAAATAATCTCCAACTTCATTTTAACCTAAAATTTAATAATCCCAACACCATAGTGTCATTTTAACCATAGCTTCCTTTTTAAAACACACATCCCATCCTCTCGCTCACCAACCTTGATTTGCTGAACATGTTGGCGACACTATAGCAGCATCAACAATATCTACGAGGGATGAAGACTAGCATAAAACTAATTCAAACCAACAATTAAGCTTTACTCATGCAATCTAGAATAGCAAATCCTTTCCAGAACATAGTACATGCAACAGAAAAATTATGACAACCATATAGTTGGTGGCAGCCGAAAGATTGACAGCCATTCAAACCAAAAGACAAAGATTCCAGCCACAAAAGAAAATTCTATCTGTAGGGAAAGTAATAAGAGAACAACAGTATAAAAGACGTATGCCGATCTAATAAGGGATAAAAATGCACAATCGGTTGAATTTCGGCTAAAAGGAAGTATATATTAAGCAGGGTACTCACATAAGAAAGCATGCACCAATAAATAATAATGAAATAGTACGAGGCTTGTATGCCCATGCAGTCCATGGATCCAGTTCATCAACGGAACATGATAAACCAGTATCTCCATTTTCTTGAACAAGATGATCCCTTCCCCTCACTCTCCTATGACCATTAGGTTCCATAGGCTCTTAGTGTTCCAGATATAAAACTTGCTCACTGCAGAACATGATAAGTAAAGGTTTAAAATTCAGGGAATTGTGCTTGAGAATTTCCAAACATGACAATCTCACAACTAACAGTAAGAAAAAAAATCTACTGTAAATAGTTACTGTACATGCAAAATGAGCAGTATCAGAGCTAAAAGAATTAGGCAGCAAGGAAAGCATCGATAACATACATGAATATGAAATACATTAAATTCATTCACTAGAACTAACATTAAAAAGGCATATCTTATTAACCAACTTTAAGGGGTAAAGAAGGATGTCCTTGGCCGAAGCATTAAAACATCCTCAATGCAACAATTTAATAACAAAGAAAAAAAGATGGCAAATTTTTACCATCAGATATATCCCCAAAGGAGATATTTTCATCTCGCATTTTTATGGCTAACAAAAACCTTTGGGGAAGGATCTTCTTTTAAGTTTGATACCATGATAAAATTCAACATTCAATAAATTTCACCAAAAGATATACGGCTCTCTCTCTCTCTCTCTCTCTCTCTCTCTTAAGATCTTTGTAGGGAGTGTTTCCAAAAAGTTTGATAATATTCTATATCTTAGTGAGCAATGTTTTTACATAAAGAAAGTAGTTATCTCCCCATAAATCCATGCAGTTCAAGGGAGAGTGTACATCCACAATAACCAAACCTTTTACATCATTTTTACAGGTAACTACACATATATCTCTCATCATATATATAAAAGTGACATAAACCTGACTCCCATCATTGGTTCTTGAGTGGTGGCACACCCAGTTGTATCTGTCACCTGAACTCCAGGTGATGATTTGATTACTTCAAAAGCTATAAATACTGTAACGGAGACATTTACTTTGCAGGACTACCAAAGACAACCCACATGTTTGGGCTGGAATGTGCAAAATGCAAGACAAATTGCACACTAGTCTAATGAAAAATGTATGTAAACATTCCACTAGTCTAATGAGAAATTGTAAAAGATGAAAGCAAAGCAGTAAACACTANATACGCTCTCTCTCTCTCTCTCTCTCTCTCTCTCTTAAGATCTTTGTAGGGAGTGTTTCCAAAAAGTTTGATAATATTCTATATCTTAGTGAGCAATGTTTTTACATAAAGAAAGTAGTTATCTCCCCATAAATCCATGCAGTTCAAGGGAGAGTGTACATCCACAATAACCAAACCTTTTACATCATTTTTACAGGTAACTACACATATATCTCTCATCATATATATAAAAGTGACATAAACCTGACTCCCATCATTGGTTCTTGAGTGGTGGCACACCCAGTTGTATCTGTCACCTGAACTCCAGGTGATGATTTGATTACTTCAAAAGCTATAAATACTGTAACGGAGACATTTACTTTGCAGGACTACCAAAGACAACCCACATGTTTGGGCTGGAATGTGCAAAATGCAAGACAAATTGCACACTAGTCTAATGAAAAATGTATGTAAACATTCCACTAGTCTAATGAGAAATTGTAAAAGATGAAAGCAAAGCAGTAAACACTACCAAAAGCTATGGTCCCTACAGCTTGCCCAAGTATTAAAACTCATATTCAACAGCGGTTCATATGATGTGACAATCCACTTTCCCCAAGAGCTCCCACAAAGAAAAGTGATATTCTACATTGTAATCTATCTACCACATAATCATTATTAAAATAGTTGCTTTATTATCCTTAATGTTCAAAGCTACAAATCAATCATCAAAAAGCAAAAATTTACCAGCACGACAAGATAAAAAGATCCAAACTTTAAGGTGCATCTCAAAAACTTCTTTTGAGAAGAGAATTTTCCAAGGACCATTACCATAGTTTTATCAGCATTTCTTTAGAAACAACATTAAATACTCTTCACATGGAACAAAAATAGAAAAATTTTAGATCATTAAACCATAAGTCACAACAGCAATCTCATGTTTGGCAAGCATCTAAATCTCTTTAAAACAGGATAATAGTTTGTAAATAGGCATTCTGAAACTAATATTTCCATGTGAAATCTTCAAGCACTGTTGTCTGATTCAAGGGTTGCATTTATGTCTTAGAAAAACTTAAAATTCAAACAAAAAATAAACCCTAAGAAAGCAAACAGCTTTAGCATGATATAAATATAAAATATAGAGGTAAACATAATCTATATATATATAGCCTTAAATATTTCACTTAATAACACACAATTCTGTAACTTTGAAGCAAAAACTAAAGCCCAATACGTACATACATACAACTATAAAACATTACTATCGCAAAAAGCAGACTGTAGTCTACAGAAAAGAACCGACATAGAAAAATCACTAAATAAACGAACAAAAGCAAAGGATTTCATACACACTATAGAAAAGAACAAATGCAAATTCCTTTGTGATACCCATACAGAGAATCAACAAATCCTGAGTGGGGAAAAAAAGATGAAATAAGCTTTTGAACAAAAGAAAAACTTTACTTACATGCAGATCACAGTTGAGCTTATATACCCATAAAAATATATATATAAATAAAACCCATTGATCCTAAGTAGTTGCTAGCACTGTAGGGTTCAAGGCAAATAACAATTTAAAACTCGTGTTTAAAGTTTTAAAAGAATAAAAAACAATTGCTTTAATATTAAGCTAATCAAGAAAAAAGAAGTGTGGATGAATAAATTAACCCATGAACTGCAGAAAAACAAGAAAACAAATCGCAAAAAAGTTTCATTGCATGTGATCAGAACACATTGGAAATGAAGCAAAATAAAAGCTTTTTAAATAAAAACAACAGAAAGTAAGCAAGCAATGGAAACAATTACTCACAGCGGATTATTGAAAGGAAGACGACGACGTAGAGAGAGAGAGAGAAAAAAGCAATAGTGCAGAAAAAAAGAGATTATAAGGAAATGATTGATTAAATTTTATATAAAAATTGGGAAAAAAATGAAAGAAAAAGAGAAGGGAGAGAGAGAGATGGAAAAGTTGGCCTAAAAAGGCAAGCGCATTTTTTCACATTTACATTAAAAAGAATATAATATAATATAATATATATATATATATGTATATATGTTCAGGTTCAGGTGGGTGGAGACTGGAGAGTAAAAGAGATGGATATATTATAGACTTACGTGGGGAGAAGAGCTGACGACTGACAGAGAGAGAGATGAGAGCCCTAACCGTACGATGGAACTGGACGAGAAGATCGCAGCCGTCTGATCCGTTTCCCTTTCCCTTTCCCTTTCCCTCCTCCCAGCCCCAGGAGACGAAAAAGAAAAACAACTGAAAGTTGAATGAATAAGCGAATGATAAAAGAAGGAAAAAGAACAAGTGGCGTCGATAGGTAAAATCTGCTACACTTTAGAAAGAGCAGAGAGGAAAAAGAAGGAACAAAAAGAGAGAGAGAGTTGAGGTTTTGTTTATTGGGAGGGTTATCGGTTTTATTTCTTGGCAAATGGAATGGCAGCAGCGGCGAAGGGAAATGGGACGACAAATTTATCATAATAATAATAATAATAATAATTTTATTATTAAAAAAGTAAAGAGTTAAATAAAGAGAGAGAGAGAGAGAAACTGGTACCTTTTTGGTCAAAGAGAGATTTGAAGATGTTTTGTGTTACGATACGGAAACGGTGAGAACTGAGAGAGAGAGAGAGAAAGATCTGACGGTGAGTCGTTGGGTCTTTTTTTATTTTTTTTTTATTTGTGCTATTTTTACTATTCCCAAACTACCCTTTTCACAATTTTCATTCCTTTTCCTTTTCTTTTTTTTTTTTCCCTTTATTCATCTACAACTTGATATCATTTTAAAAATGACCAAAAAAACAACAAAAATAAAATCCAAAGATATCAAGAAAATAGAAAAACATAATGATTTATTTGTGGAGTTTTCAGAGTACCTTTTCAATTTTGATGNGAGAGAGAGAGAGAGAAACTGGTACCTTTTTGGTCAAAGAGAGATTTGAAGATGTTTTGTGTTACGATACGGAAACGGTGAGAACTGAGAGAGAGAGAGAGAAAGATCTGACGGTGAGTCGTTGGGTCTTTTTTTATTTTTTTTTATTTGTGCTATTTTTACTATTCCCAAACTACCCTTTTCACAATTTTCAGTTCTTTTCCTTTTTTTTTTTTTTCCTTTAATTCTGTGCTGTGGGGGATGGAATGTAATTTCCTTTTAAAATTCTCTTGTCGTGCTTTGACTAAAATGTCCTCTTAGTTTCGGAAAAATTACTTATACATACATAGGCTTCAAACTTCTAAAAAATAAAACGCACTTCCCCGTAATGCTTGTCCGTGCCGTATACAATTATTTTAAATTAATTGATGAAGGTTGTAATATGCATTTATACAATACACTTATATAGCAATATCTCATGTATCTCATCTCATTCATGCATTTCTGTTACTTTTACACTTTTATGTTTAAAATATCTAAACCCATACAGAAAAGGAAAAAATTATTTTATATATTAGCGATATAATTTTTAAACTTTACTAACGAAATTAAATGATTTTCATTTCCTTAATTCTTTTTTATTTTATTAATATATACGAATATATTCTAATAGAATAAATACTGACCCTCTGATCTCACTTGTAAAATTTAAAAACAATAAACATCATCCTTGACATTAAATAATTTTACTATGAAGAATGGTTAGAGTTTTACATAATTGGATTAGCCTCTACTTAAACGTGAAAAACTTATAATAATAATAATAATAATATAGTAATGATTCATTGCTTCAAAATAATAATGATAATAATATATACATAATATATTAAAGTCAATTATTGAGTTTCGTCTTATAAATCAAGTGACACGAATTCAGCTAATAAAATAATATAACATAGTATAATATAATAAGGAATATGTAAAATTAGGAATATATTAATTATTTGACCTTTTAAATATGTTGTTTTAAAATTATGTTTAATTATACTTTTTTTTTTATTTCACATGCTTATAAAAGAATACCCTTTTAATTAACAAAAATTGTTTTCTCACCATGTAGTGGGTATGTACAAAGTCTAGTACACTATATATATATATATATATATATAGAAAAGTTTGACTTATAACTAATATTTTCAAATGATTTTGACAAGTCTGTAAAAAAAAAAAAACAAACTTAAGAATATGAAATGCTCCAAGGTAAAGAAAAGTTTGAGTGGGAACATTTCTTTTTTATGCTGATATTGACAATTCCCAAGCACTGCCCTTATGAGATGCCAAAGAA
>NC_030851.1:19177897-19241322 GCF_000208745.1 Theobroma cacao | reverse complement strand
TATATATATATATATATATATATATATATATATATATATAATCATATCATTCTCTTGGTTTTCTCTTTATTTTGTTTGTTTCTTTCTTTGCACGGGAGAAGGTTGGTTTGTATACAAACTCCATTTTGCTGAATCTAAAAATTATAATAATAAAAAAAGCATTAAACATTTTTTTAATAAATTTTATAGTTTATGTCGGTTTACTTTTTCTTTCAACCGCTAAATAAATGCTCAAAGTATATAATACAACTAGATCATTTGATCAAGAAACTAGTTCTAAAAATAACTTTTAAAGTTGGTAAGATAAAATATGTTTTTTTTTATAAGATACGGATTCTAGAATAGAGAAACTTGAATTCGAACATCTATACCCGGCAAGGTAAAATTTTAAAGTCAAACATTAGGAAAAAGTAACTGGTGATTGTTAATTATCAAACATGTTTTTAACTTGGAAACTTGAGCCTCGTAAGAAGTGATATCAGAACAAATTAAAATCTTCATTGATTTGGACCTTATGAAAAATATCAGGGTCGAGGTAGGCTTTGATTAAGATATGATCCCTCTTCTTTCTGGATTAAAGGAGTTAATCTAATAAAGGAGTTGAACAATTGAGTGTGGTAAAATGTTATAGATTATATCAATAAGGGACTTCCTCCACCTATCGAGCAATCTATTTGAATTGAAAACATGGATTCGTGACTTGACCTTTTTTAATATTATTTTGTTCTCAAATTTTTAGTTATAATAAAAATAGTAGATTGAGATGTGTTTGTGTTTGTGCGTATTTATTTATTTTTTTAATTTTAAAAGATTTTAACACATTTTTTGCACATGAAAATTTTGAATGGTACAAATATTTTCTAATCTTATTAATCTTAGTATAAATATTTGAAGTAGAAATTTGAAAAATAAAAGTTTTAACGTATTTGATTTGGAGGTGGTGAGAGGGAATCTGGAGAAGGCGGCAATAAATTGGGTAAGGAAGGTGGATACATGGTTGGTCAGAGAGAAGGAAAACAAACATGAGGTGATTTAAATTGGACTGGGGAGAAATGAAGAGAGCAAGCGCTGGTCAAAATGTTGGGTGTGACCCGCACGAAACCAAAGGTTAAAAGGGACAACTCGAAAAGGATAGTGGGGGACAAAAGAGAATTAGAGATTCCTATGCCTACCTATACAACTCATATATATCTTCCATATTATACTATATTGTAAACAAACAAACAAACAGAGAAGAAAAGGGACCACAAACAGGCAGTCAAGCACAAAAACAAAAACAAAAAAATAAAAAATAAAAATGGTTTTGTTGTTGGAAATTAAGAAAAAAGCATCAATCTTTTTGTTGAAGGAAATCATTATTATGAGATGTAATGTTGCTTAACTTTTTCCAATTACTATAAGGAATCAAACAGATGTAGAATCTTGACCAGCTGACATTAGGATGGATTTGGATCATAAAAGTAGATTGTCATGCTTCCCCATCAAACATGACCAACACCACTTGCTATTTCCAACCTCTTTTTTCTTTCTTTCTCTTATGAAACGATAAGCTCGAATTTGAAGATTTATTTGTTCGAATTTTTAAAAAAATTACCATTCGTTGTGTAGTTTAAAATTAAAAGGTTCACAGAAATACTAAAAATAGGAAAAGAATATGAACAAAAAAAAAAGAGTTGAAATTTGAATTTGATCCCTCCGCTACCTTAAGTCTATGGTTTTAGTCTTTTTATCTCAATTTTAATGAATTTAAATTCTATACTTTAATTATGAACCGATTTAAAAATAATTGATAAGAATATTAAAATTCCCACCACTTAAATCCTGTCGTGCGGTTTTTCTTATTCACGTTGAGAAGATTGTGACTTAAAATTTTTGGGTCACATGACATACAGCAGTACAAAATAAAATTTATTTATGACAAAAATGTATATAAATGATTCTTTTTAGAAATAAAATAATATTAAATATGATTTTTTTTATAATAATAATAATACGTGTCACGTAAACAAAAAAAATTAACCCACTTCAACAAGTTCGTTCATGGACAAAAATGACACGTCATACAAATTAAAGGTAAAATTTTAAACATTATTAGTAATTATTTTAAAATTAATTTTTAATAAAAATGTAAAGATTAAGATGAAGGCACTAAAACTGGCACATTGAGATTACAGACAGAAGCATCAAGTTGGAACTTTGACCGAGAAAATGAGTGTCTGGGTATGAATGAGATTCTTATCTCTCTTTTTTTCATGATAAAACGTCCTCTGCCATAATGAAAGTGGGCCAACCTAATTATAAATGGGCACAGCATAAAAGAGAGAGAGAGAGTGTGGCAACCAAAGACAAACACAAAGAGACAATATTTGTCAACCCATAATTGTGGGGATAAATATTTGAATTTAATTTGTACTATACAAAAATTAATAGATTTATTCCTTTATTATTATTATTATTATTATTACTTTTACAAATTAATTTTTAATTTATTTTTTTAGAAAAATCTACTGTTTTTTTTTTTAAATAACGACATCTAATCACTTTCAGAAAATACAAAAAGTAAAAAAATTGGAAATTGTATCTAATCTCATTCTGAATTAATATTGGAATGCAAGTTTATATGTTTCCCATTAATAAATAAGGTGGAGGGTACAATTTACAAAAGCTCTCTGTTTCTCTAGGGAACAGTACCCATATGATGTTCAGTTAACTACCTGAATAAGTAGGTGAAATTAAATGAGTGATGTTGGTAGAATAATGCAGCTGGGGGAATGAAAATACTGAGTTGTGTTATGCCAGAAATAAATAAATAAATAAATAAAACCTGGTCAATAATTATCAAGGATGGGGTCCACCAATAGTGTAAAGTCCTTTTTAGCTTACTAGGAAAAAGGATGCAGAGCCAAGTGCCCCCACTTAGGGCTTCACGCTTTGCATTGTGCACAGCTCATGTGGGATTTTCCAATCTCTGAAACTTTTAGAAATTAATTAATTTTTCTTCTCTTTGCTGTTTCTTTGCTTTTGTAGTTTTAATGATGATATCAATCATAAGATGGGCTTTCCATTAATTCCTTTCCTTTGACTACTTACTAAAGTTAAAGCTAGCTGTGGAATTATCATGGCCTCTATAAAGTTACCATCTTCCACTGGTTTCACGTTCTTCTTGTAGCGGCGACTACCCAAAACACTATTTCAGGAAAACAAATTGCCTCTAATTATTAGGCATGCAATGATATTTAAGCTCCTTCCCGCCTCTTGACTCTACAAACTTGCTCTCACCGGCTTTTCTTCCTTTAACAAATTGTATAGCTCAAAACATAGACAAGAGTGTCCAACAACAACTGATACTGCAATGTCCATTATCATTATCTTATGTTGGGAAAAGAAAAAGAAGAGATGGATAAATGATAGCAACAAGTATAAGAAAGCAAACGGCAAGGGGCAAGGGGCAAGGGGGATGCGACAAAAATGTAAGCATAGCAAGTAGCAAGTGTGAGAAGGTCGATTTTAGACCATTATGTGGGTGAGTTGGGCAGACAAAGCACCCCCAGACCCCATATGTAGGCAAGGATGAGCCAGAGGTGGAGCATTTGGCCAACTCCACGGGATTTTATGTTCGACTACCAAACCCAGGGCTGCAAAACCATCCACACACAAATTGAAGTGAAAAGTGGATAAACAAAAGGAGGGACCAACTCATGTCAATTCCAAATGTATGTTTCTTTTATCCTTAGGTCAATTCAGAATGGCCCCGACACTCCGGCAACGATACAGCGTGGCGAGGAGGACGCGTCGTTACGCTGTTGGGATCAAAATTTGTGTGGTGCAATCTTAATTGTCCACTCCAACCTTAACAATTTTAACATCATCAAGTACAAATCTCGAATTCCAGACATAGCAGCACACACTTTCTGACTCACTCCATTTTCCTCTCCAAATCTTAATTTAAATGAGGAATCTCGACGATGGACATATAGCAGCCCTTCCCCAGCCTGCCCAGATTCCTCTCCTCTCCTTTCTAAATTACTAAAACTATAATAATTTATCTCTTCGGTTAAGCCCTGCATCCATCCGACACCAATACCCAGAGGGACGCTTGGATTATTACATAGAAAATTCAAGCCTTTCAATTTCAACATGGGCGGTCTGTCTGTCTGACTTCTAGTTGAAGAAGCTCTTTTATATTCATTATGGATCCTTCCTTGTAACACAAACAAAACTTGGCCTTGGGAAGGAAATTTCAGTGAACTAGTAGATTTTTATTTTTATAGTAATACGAGCATGATGAACAAAGACTCATCCTCAGCGGTTTTAACTCCAACAAAGCATATACGACACACATTTATGCACTTACCTATGGCAATCACATGACATGCTTGCAAGTCAACTTGGGGTCACGGACATGGACACAGTTTTTATAAACTGTTTTTATTTATTATTATTAACCCATCCACCCACCTTCCCCTCCCTCTTTCTTTTATCTTAACCCGTCCATCAAAAGCTGAGTGACCGTGAGACTGAGCCCTCTGGGGCAACCCAACACCAAGGTAGACCACTCTAGAATAAGTAATTTTGTTGGGGTCACATCACATAACCCATCCGTGATTTGTAGCTTTGCGACACGACACGACAGAGGCTACAAAATAGTAAACAAATCAACATTGGTCTCTGCTTGTCTAATTTTGGCCGCATCGTTTTCTTCACTCACTCTTTTCCACCAATTGTTTTCATCACAAGATATCCTGATGCTAATGCCTTTTTCTCAGGAAAACCCTCTCAGCTATTCGCTTCTCCCCAGCAATCCAGGCATTTGCTCCTAACCGTAGTCAATAGCCAAAATCCACTCCAGGTCTAAAACATACTTTTGCCAAGCAAGCTAAAACCAAAATAAACTAACAAATTAGTTACTAGAGAAGAATTGGGCCGGGACTTGTTGCCTTGGGTAAAAAATTCTAAGCTAAGAGCCCATGGCTGAAAGATAGATTGGTGTATATGCTACGAAACCATATCAAGAAGAGATGAAATACATCTTCAACCTGTAAATAAGGCCTTTCCTTAACCTTATATATATATATGTCTTTTGGATGATATAAGAACCTACCAAACTCTTCAGATAGACCAGACCAAAATGGATCTCTCTCTTTTCCATTATACAAAGTGGCTGAAGAAAGAACGCCCCCCATTGGCTCAAGATGGAAATAAATAAATCTAGTGTGACTCTTATAAGGAAGAGTGAATCCATAATGCTGAGAAGAGTAATTCTCACGAATTACAAACCTAGCAACACTGTTTTATCAAATTATATACAGATTAATTTTAACAAAAAATGATTATAAGCATACAATACTGCAAGATATCAACTAACTTCCCCCACACTTGTGCATATGTACACTTTCTGACCATGAAAGGTACTTGTAAGTTTTGTTGTCCCCGATCAACTGTCTCAATCCAAGATCAACACCATCAAGTGTGCGACATGGGTAAATTCTAATCCACTTAGCCTTTGTCAGTTAGCTGTCTCCAGGCCACAGGCAGTGACAAACTACTTACTGAGAAGCGAAAACCAAATACGCCATCAGATTCTGCTTTTGTTAGTAAAACTGCAAGATGGCAGTGACATGGTCTAGCTTTTGGCTTTCCATGCAGCAACCCAGTTTCTTCATTTTCCCTGGAAAAGGAATAATAAGGTTACACCTCATTTTTAGGGATCATTGTTCCTCACAAAGCCCTTGATAGGAGACTTGCGCCATGGTAGTTCAGTGATCCCTCTTGCTTTTCTTCAGCAACATCGACATGTGATTGATATATTCACGGCCTGTCTGGGTACCACCCATCAGCCACTGCAGGGCCTCAGCTGCTGCATCTTTTTCTGCACTCTTCTTGTTGTTGCAAGGCTGTCCCATGATTTGCATACCATTGAACTCCACAGTGGCTCGGAACTGATTGTTTTTCAATTGCTTTGTCTTATAGGTTGGCGCAGCATATCCTGCTCTAGTGAGCAGTGTTTGAAGCTGACTTTTAGAATTATCACCCCCAGGTCCACTCTCCGTCCTTGAGACCAAAGTAGGCTGTTGTGGCATAACAGGCATTTTTGTTGGTTTAAGGACCTGACGGCCAAATACAAATCTTCCATCACACTGATCCTCAGAAACCAGCAACCGTACAGCAGAAATAAGCTCGTGATGGAAATGTAGGACCATTTGGGGATTCAGTAACTGCCCACATTCACTATTGATTAGCAGGAATGAATTTATCAAAATTGTTAAGATCTAGAAATTAGCCAGGATGGAAGATGTTTGTATTCACTTTAATGTGCAAGCAGGATAAAGTTTCATACAAGAAAACAACAGAAGCAAAATAAGCAGAGTATCTCCAAGGCAAGTGATTCTCTCTGAGTTTAACTTACTTTATTTTGAATCAGCTCATCAAATTCTCTCCTTATGGTTTGATATTTTTCTGCTATAGCAGGTTGCATGAAAAATTCCAAATATCCGCCCAACATCTTCAAGTGTCCATCCTGTTAGAGCAAGAACATAATTCCACTAAGCCACCATATACTGCAAATAATTCCGCCAGAAAAATATTTGAAACAAAGAAAAAACAGAGAGAACATAGGTGTGGCATCCCCCTTGGGGCCCACCTTCCAGGTATTGTATGGTCTGGGTTTATTCTCTGGGCCCCCGAGGGGGATGCCATAATAGGACTTGAAGAAAAAAAAATAGTAATAATTATAGAAAGGAGGGAAACTCTTACAACATCTCCTCTTGAGATGCTCCCTCCAAACAGGAGAAGCACTGAATCAGAGACAGCTGTTGAATCCCGCAGGAAAACAGAGTTCACTTTTATCTTCTCATTGAAAACAAGCCAAGGATATGGAATTCTAGATTCCCGAGCATTAACAGAGTTCTACAAAACATAAAGGTACATTAGCACGAAAGAAACAGAGTACATTGGCTTACTCTGATATTGAGAGAGTGGTTAGCAGCAGAAAATCAATAGCTTGATGCACAAACTTACTGAGTGTAGAAGCACCTGTCCATCCTCCATAGTTTTTAGTGAAAACGATTTCTCATTGTGCTGTACATAAGTATATGTTAACACTTATGGAAATTATTATAAGAAAAAAAAGGAAACTAAACAGAAACTTCAAATTTAAGGAAACAGCAGATGGATATTTCTACTAAGAAAATTATATGGTCTCTTATGCTCAAAGTGCTGGACTATCCTTGTGAACTTGTAAGCACATAGTAAGTAGCCATGAAAGTATCAGTATGGTTAGGAAACCTTTATGAAGCCCTCAGTTTGATTACACAATGATTACGAGAAGTATAGAGAAGCTGATGTTGGAGAAAATTTTGAAAACTTAAGGAGATATAAAAAACTAAAAACTCACCACAACAGAGCAAATTCCAGGATACAGTCCATAACAAATAATTGCTCGGATGAGCTGCTGATCATAGCTCCATGCATTATGGTTAGTTGCATTGCCATCAAAAAGACCAGTATCCTTGAGCAAAGAAAGGAACTCCTTCTGAAGAGACTCGATAGCCTTCATTGATTGTGCAGAAAGAAAATTTTTCCAGCAATAATCATATCCAGCAAGGTCTTTCTCAGCTTCTTTCCAGCCCTCATAGGCACGGACAAGGGCAAGGTGGTCACTGTAATCACTGGAAAACTGCAATTTTGCAGCATCTGCAAGCTGCAAGGAGGACAAAGGATTGTAATATGCACTCTAATATTTGCTATTGGCAAGGTTCTTTTGCATGCACTTAGTGTAAACTAGTCTCCACCTCTTTTGGTTATTTTATTCTTGTAGAAGATTATTTTTTGACAATTATGGTTTTAGTAATTTATCATAGTCCCTAAGCATGTCTTGCAAGAATTGGACTGACAACCACGCTAGTGGATTTACCCTGGAACAAGTGGCAGTTTGGGTTAACTCCAGATTATGGGATGTTGGAGAGAGTTTGGCTAGGTGGCTAAATATGGAATTTGTTAAGCATTTGCTCCTTAACCATTTTCCGGAGTATGATAGTGCCTCCCATGTGTCTTATTCCACCACATTTTTTAACCATTACTTGAGAATTCATGCTTCTTAACTATTACTTTAGAATTCATGCTTAACTATTACTTTAGGATTCATTCTCCAATACTTTAATGAGAAATGAGCTGGCATTTTCCTACGGCCTGCATTAATTACACCTCTAAGCAGCCTTCACAACTCATTTTAGGAGGAAGCAACTTCCATATATACAATCTCTGTTCTCATCCTGGTACTTGTTTCCCACTTCCCCGTGCACCACTCCATGTTGTTCCTATTTCCAGCATGCCGCTCCAAGTACTTGTCCCCTAGTTGTTATTCCTACTTACTACCTTCCACTTCACGCTTCCTATCCTTACCACCTAGCCCACCTACCATGGCTAGGGGTGAGCATTAATCAGCCCAAATGGAAATAACTGAAAAAAAAGAAACTGAATTGGGTGCAATCTGAACAGTGTTTTCTGTTTTTGGCTTATACTAGTTGGGGCCGTGGTTTAATTTAATTGACTTAGGCCCTGTTCAGTGCACTCATCACGATGTGATTGGCACCTTTTGGGGCCGATTGTGTCGCACTCATCAGGATGTTATTGGCACCTTTTGGGGCCAATTGTGTCACACACCATGTTGTTCGGCAAAGCTTGGTGCAACATGATTGGCTCACTCCAACCTCACAATAGGTGTGGTGGGATGCCTAATTGCACCATGGGGCAAAGAATCCAGTTGCTCCAATCAAACTGGACCTTTTCTTTTTTCCAATTTTATCCTTTATTTTGTTTTTTGTTACTTTTTTACCCTTCATGTTATAGTTGAGTGACAAAAATGTCCCTACAATCACCGCAATTTTTTCCTTTCTGTCTTCTACTTCTATGTGTAAAACGTAAATATATCATCATCATCATCAATTTTTGAAAATAATTACTTTTTTATATATTTTCTTAACTTTGTATATGCCAAATATATTAACATGTTAACATAAAATAATGTGTTAATATTTTTGAAAATAATTTTGCCAATTATTATATTACAAATTATGTTAATATAAAACAATGTAATAATATTTTTTATTTGAAATATTTTTCTAAGTAGATAAAAAAGTCAAATAATATACAAAATATACATTAAAATAATTTATTTATACACTTTCAGCTTGATGTCTTTAATAGGCATTTTCTCTTCTCCCATCTCACCACACTGCCACCATTGTCTTTTGCTGAACACATTTCTTCCAACCGCTGGTTTCAATTTCAGTATTGCAACTCTCAACCTCACCACTAGGCTATCAATCTCGCTGCCACCACTATTTTCAATCTCACCACTGCCCTGATCAGTTTTTGATAACAGAAATGAAGACTTAAACTTGACCAAAAATAATTTTTCTAAATATTTTAAATAAATTAATATTTATTATATAATAATAATTTTTTTCCCTTTAGCTGAACACCTAACCCAAACTGTAACGTTTCATTTTCTCCCCCTCACTCGTATCAGCCTCCTCCCTCCTACCGCCAACCTCCCATCTCTATCAGGCTCCTTTTGCCTGAGTGCCAGCACCAATGCCAATGCCCTTTTGTCTCCACCATAGCTCTTCACCCCCCTTTTTCTGTCTCCACATAACACTCTTTCTCTCTTCACCATAGCCCTAGCCAAGTAGCCTCTAGCATTTGAAGATCTCCACAGTCATCAAGTTTTGGCCTCTCAATCATGCCTCCTTGGTGTGTAGTCTCCACCTTCCCTCAACTGTGACTCACAACTCCCAAGGAAAGCTTATTTTTTAAATTACCAGAGTTTCAATAATTAATTTTCTTTAAAGTTAGTTTCTTTAAGTTTTTAATTTATCTCTTTAAATTTTCTTTTTAGATTTATTGTGTTGTGTTCTGTTGCTTGCTTCGATGTTCCATCTCTACGTTTGTTGAGCACTTAGCTGGTGTTGGAAGACCAAGCTAGTCAAATTTTCGATTATTTTTTCAGTTACTTTGGTTTTTATATTTTTACCACCGAACCGACCAAATGCTCACTTCTAGCCATGACACTCATGCTCTAGAGCCAGCTCCAATCTCCTCTCTGCAAGGCCTAGTTCATCCCATTTCGCTTGTTTGTGGTCATTGCACACCAAAAGGATCCTCTAAAATTTTTAAACTTATTTGGCCCTTAACTTGTGAGGCTCTATGCACATAAAAAGGGTCCTCCACAATATTTAAACTCATTTGACCCTTAAACTTTTGAGGGTCCAATTAATCATACTTTTTACACTGCTCATCAATAAACTTTTTAAAAATACTAAAATAAAAAAGCAAGTTGCAACCAAAAGCTAAATGCCGTGACAAGCTATCCACACAAAGACTGGCAAGTTCTTAGCACCTAATTATCTCGCATAAAAAACTAACAACCTAGGCTTGGCCTAACAATTGTTACCCTTCTTTAAGAAAATTGAAGTCTCAGGTTAGAATCCCCTCTTCCCCTCAGACTTCCTCATATGTACCAAAAGAAAGAAAGAGACCAATCAATAGCAAGAAACTTTCTTAGCCTAGTGAATCTGTAACTTGATGATGCAGGCACATTTAGAATTCCTTTTTATTTAGTATTTTAGTTGGTTTAGGATTTTATTTTCTTTATTTTATTTAGTTTGGGATTCTTTTTCTATCTTTATTAGGATTTTAGTACGTTAAGTTTTGTTTATTAGGAGTAGGATTGTAATCTTTCTATTTGGTTAGGATTTATGCTAGCTAGTATAAATAGATGATCCTTGTTAGAGGGCTTATTATGATTATTATTATTATTATCTTTGTTTATTCTAAATTTTTATTCAAGAGGTTTCTTTAAACCCAATTATCTTTTCATTGTTCCAAACGCAATCAACCCCATTCAAGTCCTAATTGCCTAAACCTTCGGACTACATCACTTCATAAGCCCTAGCCATCATAAGAAACCTTGAAATACTTCTTTGTCATTAAAAATTTGAAGCTTAAACAACTTTCCAATTGAGTGGAGTTTCTTAGGTTATTTAAGTAAAAGGAAAAAATTTCAACAAATCTACATATGTCTGATTTAGGTTGACTCTTAGGTGGTAAATAATACAGGTTGTATGTTCTTTCAGATTCCATTGTCACTTATAATTAATAACCCCTGCATTTCAAATATTAATAACCCCTTAAGACTATTGCACTCTAACTGAAACTCAATTTCTTAGAAACAAAGGATAAATTGAGATTCTACCATTCTACATGAGATGAAGTTCTAGTTGTCTGCAAAAGATTTTAATTGCTAGCAAAACATCCCACTGCCTAAAGAATAATGGGTTACAGTCTCATTGTTGTGTCTGTTTCTCTAGTTACAGACTTGTTGTGTTTTGTGTTTCTATAGTTACACTCTTGTTGTTCTGTGCTTTCTAGTGTCAATATTTTGTTCAGTGAAGTAATCGCTTATTTCAGCAGCTTTTGGTTGGAAACTAAATAGTTATTTGTTCATTCTGTTTTTATTAAGTTGCTTCCTTGCTCCCCATGCTGAGACCTTTACAAGTTATATCTTCTGCTAATATCATTGTGATCAATCAAGTAGTAATGATGGTAAATACCACTAGAAGGTAACATAAGCAGCTGCCAGCACAGTAACAGAAGAACTTTGCTTTTTCTTTGTTATGTAATTTAAGCAATTTAAAATTTTTTATGTGCAGAGGGAAAGCCATCTTAAACAAAATCTATGCAATCATATCTGATTCTTCTCTTCAAATAAACAATAAAATGAAGATCCTATTTAATCAAACCCTATAACCTTGAAATAATCCACTAACACACCATCAACTTTCTCTTTTATAACTCTTCGCCCTTTTTTTCTTTTTTAATTTTTCTATTGCAGCCAGAAAATCCTTTCTTCTTGTTTTCATGCACTTACTGCTATTAAAAACGCTATTAATTCTATCCCTATTATAGCTATAACAATAAAACTATTTATGCCACTTTAACCCTAAAATTTAGCTTTCTGAAACATAAGCCAACCACAGGCCCTATAGGCAGATTCCACCCATCCCATCCTTTATCATCTGCAGAACTACTAATTAGAAGACAAAACTATTGTTTGAACAATGAATGACTTCAATCCATCAAAAAGATACCAGTAAATATGCGATGAATCGAAACAGAAAGTCAACCAAAAAGAAAGAGTAAAAAAACAGGTTCATGCTTTGACTACAATCTCTAGAAAGATGAATAAGGAAAAAGCAAATTTGACTAACATCTTTCTTGTCCGATGGTGTCAAAAATGGATCTCGAACACTAAGACCAGCAACGATAGTTAATACAGGATCCAGGCAATTAAGAATAGCACCTAGGATTAGCATCTTCCCAAGTTTTGGCTCCATTGGAAGCATAGTCAAATAACGCCCTGTCATGCAAGTTAAACCAAATGAGACTACAGTTCCAAACTAATTATCAAAAAACTAAAAAGCATCAATCTGGAAAAGCAAATATAAGTGTCTACCAACCCAACACAGTCAGATTTTCGTTCTCATCCAAAGCCCCAATGATCTTTAAATATTCAATGGCATTTTGAACCTACAATCACAGTTTAATCAAATAAAAATGTTAACAGGAGGAGCACACAAGTATAGAATGTCTATATTCATGCAAAAGCAGTAAACCGGGCCTTTGATAATTACTTCAATTGAAAACTTATAAAGTGGAAAGTGCCTGTTTTCTAATATGATATTGAAAATAGAATAAAAGTAAAACCAATATATCAAATGAACCACTACCGCTAGTAACTCTGGTGACTGCAATGCCCTTGATAGGAATTCAGATATACTTCCGAGCTTCAAACTTTTGATTTGCAGACAAAGAGACTGCAAAGGTGTTCTCAAAATTTCAGGTAATTGATATTCACTGAAGGCATCATATACGCATCGAGGATAGAGATGGTAACATTCTCCTGGTTGAACTCGGCCTGCTCTTCCTCTTCTCTATGTAGACATCCATGCACAAACCAATAATTAACCAGCAAAATGGATGCATAATCAACAAGCAGCAAGCGTGAATTGTTTCATTTGAGAATTTCTCTCCAATGTACAGATACACAAATGAGAGTAGAGAACGAAAGAGAGAGATCAATTGCATGTCAAATGCATGCCCAAAAACAATTATGAAATTATGATTCTCTACCTAATGAAAAGAAGTTCCTTTTTAAACAAAAAAATAGCAGTATGATTGAATATTAATATATATCTTCAGTTCATGTTATCATCAAAACTTGCAGTAAATGTTCACCTACTCAAAATCAACATGGAAAAGAACAAAAAATCAATTTTAGAGTCATGAAAAATGAATATGGGGTGAATCTCAATAAAGGCAAATTGGTTTCATTTTCTTGAAGATTCTTGAAATGATCAAGTAAATAAAGCGAATCTTGTTAAAGTGATGAACAGGAAATAAAGTGTCTCAACATGGCTGGATAACTACCAGAACCAAAGAAAATGTTTGCTTTGTGCAGCAAGGTAACTGTTATAGAATAGGAAATGTGTAAATATTTTTTTATTAATAAACGTGATTATATGAATTAGAAATCACCATAATTATAAGGATTGAGGATCATTATAATTATAGGGATTTTATTTTCTTTATTCTTTTCCTATTTTAGAGATGTTTAGGCTGTATATATAGATGATGTATTATGAATGAAATATATTGTGTTTTCTCTTCCTAAATAACATAGTATCAGAGCCAAAAAGCTGTTTTGGCAGATCTGTTTCCTTTGAAACAGAGTTCTTAGTTTCTGGTTCTATTCCACATGCCGGCCATCTATCGAAGATTCACTCCGATCTTCTCTTCTGGTCTTCACGCTAGAAGGTTTCAACAAGATAGTTTGGTATCCTTGTTGGGTTTTCTTACTGGGTTTTCAGGATGGCAGAGTCTGTGCTAGAGAAAAAATCAATGGTAGTGGCTGATGTGATTCCTGTGATGACAAAGATCACAGAGCATAAACTTAATGGTTCCAATTATTTGGATTGGAGCAAGACAGTTCGGGTCTATTTAAGAAGTATTGATAAGGATGATCATATTACTAATGACCCTCCTACTGATAATACAAGGCAAACCTGAATGAGGGAAGATGCATGGCTGTTCTTGCAGATTCGAAATTCCATTAATAGTGAGATTATTAGCCTGATTAATCATTGTGAGTTTGTTAAAGAGTTGATGGATTATTTAGATGTTTTATATTCTAGTAAAATGAATATCTCTTGTATTTATGAGGTATGTAAAGCATTTTATCATGCAGAGAAACAAGATAGGTTTCTCACAGCCTATTTTATGGATTTTAAAAGAATTTATGAGGGGCTTAATGTTCTGTTGCCTTTTAGTCCGGATGTGAAGGTTCAGCAGGCTCAACAGGAGCAAATGGCGGTTATGAGTTTTCTTGCAGGTCTCCCTCCAGAGCTTGAGACTGTCAAATCTCAGATTCTTTCTAGTTCCGAGATCTCCTCTCTGCATGATACCTTTACGAGAGTACTTTGTACAGAAAGCTCTAGCTTCACTTTGGCTTACACTAATAACAGTGCTCTTGTAAGTCGTCAGAACAATATAAGTGGTAACAGAGGTGGGGAATAGGCAATCGTAACCGAGATGTTGATAGTCGTAGTCAAGAGTCAGGAGGAATTGTGTGCTATTATTGTCATGAGCCGGGCCATACAAAGTGTTTTTGCAGAAAACTCCAAAATAATTCTTAGCGAGGTCAATCAGCAAATGTTGTAGCTTCTAATACTTCATCTTCTGATAAGATTATTATAGTTTCTGCAGATAAATTTGCTCAATTCTCTCAGTACCAGGAATCATTAAAATCCATTACTTCTCCTATCACAGCTATTGCTGAGTCAAGTAACTCCACTACATGTCTTATTTCCACATCATCCAAATGGGTCATTGATTCTGGTGCCTCAGATCATATGACAGGTAATTCGAATATATTTTTCACTTTCCAATCACATACAACCTCCTCTAATGTTACTTTAGCCGATGGATCAACCTCTTGTGTTCTTGGTTCTGGAACTATTAATCCAACTCCATCAATTTCATTGTCCAATGTCTTAAATCTACCAAAGTTTTATTTTAATCTAATCTCTGTTAGTAAACTCACTCATGCTTTGAGATGTTGTATCTCATTCTTTCCCAATTTTTGTCTATTTCAAGATCTTATGACGAAGCGGATTATTGGTAAAAATCGTGAGTCTCGAGGTCTCTACTACCTTGACACACAGGTGTCGAGATCCATTGCTTGTTCAAGTGTATTGACCCCCTTTGAGGTGCATTGTCGGTTGGGACATCCTTCTCTATCTTCCTAAAAAAAATTATGTCCTAAATTTCAAAATGTATCTTCGTTAGATCGTGAGTCATGTCAGTTTGCCAAACATCATCGTCTCCCTTTAGTGTCTAGAGTCAATAAACGGTCTATGTCCACTTTTGAGTTAGTCCATTCTGATATTTGGGGTCCTTGTCCTATTGTGTCTAAATCTGGTTTTAAATACTTTGTTACTTTTGTTGATGACTATTCTCGTGTCACTTGGCTATACTTAATGAAAAATCGTTCTGAGTTATTTTCTATTTTTTGCGCCTTTTGTGCTGAAGTAAAAACACAATTTAATGTTTTTGTGCGCACATTGCGAAGTAATAATGCTAGAGAATATTTTTCTGATAAATTTCAGTCCTATATGATTCAGAATGGCATTCTCCATCAATCTTCTTGCATTGATACACCCTCTCAAAATGGAGTTGTCGAGAGAAAAAATAGACATCTCCTTGAGGTAGCCTAAGCACTTCCTTTTCAGATGAAAGTTCCTAAACAGTTTTGGGCGATGCTGTCTCCACCGCTTGTTTTCTAATCAATCGGATGCCTTCCTCTATCCTTCATGGTGATATTCCCTATACTGTCCTATTTACTTCCAAGTCCTTGTTTCCGATTGAACCTAGGATATTTGGTAGTACATGTTTTGCTCATGATGTTCGTTCCCAGGTCACCAAATTAGATCCAAAATCTCTCAAGTGTGTTTTCCTTGGGTATTCTCGTCTTTAAAAAGGTTGTCTTAACCGATATCTTGTCTCTGTAGATGTCACTTTCCTTGAAAATACTCCTTTCTTTTCCTCATCTTCTAGTTATGATAGTTAGGGGGAGGAAGATGATCTACTAGTTTATACTGTAACCCATTCTGTTAGTACCATAGATATTCTTGCACTTGATCCTGCACCTGCTCAGCCACCTATTGTCCATGTCTATTCTAGACGACCAAAGGCTCAGACCACATGCCCTTTACTAGTCCCTTCGCCATCAAATCCAGTCTCCAGTGATCATGGTCCTAGTCTTCATCTCCCTATTGCTCTTCGCAAAAGTAAACGTCATTGTACTTATCCTATTTCATCCTTTGTTTCTTATGATCACTTGTCTTCTTCTTCTAGTTCGTTTGTTGCATCCTTGAATTCTATTTTAATTCCTACAACTGTTCATGAAGCCTTGTCCCATCCTGGCTGGCGTGCTGCTATGGTGGAGGAGATGGTGGCTTTAGATGGTAATGGTACTTGGGATTTGGTAGATTTGCCTGCTGGGAAGAAAGCTATTGGGTGCAATTGGGTGTTTGCTGTAAAGGCAAATCCTGATGGATCAGTGGCTCGCCTTAAAGGCCGTCTTGTTGCTAAAGGCTACGCCCAAACTTATGGTGTTGATTATTCTGACACTTTCTCTCCAGTAGCTAAACTTAACTCTGTTCATTTATTCATCTCTATGGCGGCTACCTATGATTGGCCTTTACATCAATTAGATATCAAGAATGCTTTTTTACATGGTGACCTCCAGGAGGAAGTGTATATGGAGCAACCACCTGGTTTTGTTGCTCAGGGGGAGTGTGGGAAAGTCTGTTATCTTCAAAAATCCTTGTATGGCCTGAAGCAAAGCCCTCGTGCTTGGTTTGGCAAATTCGGTGAGGCAGTTCAGGAGTTTGGGATGAAAGAAAGTTAAAGTGTGATCACTCAGTGTTTTATAAACAGTACGAGGCAGGCATAATCTTACAAGTAGTGTATGTTGATGATATTGTCATTTTTGGGAGTGACACTGCAAGTATTTCATCTCTCAAATCCTTTCTTCATACCCAGTTTCAGACAAAAGATTTGGAGTTATTGAAGTATTTTTTGGGTGTTGAGGTGACAAGGAGTAAGAAAGGTATATTCTTGTCTCAAAGAAAATATGTTCTTGACTTGTTGACTGAGACAGGAAAGTTGGGTGCTAAGCCGTGTAATGCACCAATGACTCCTAATTTGCAACTTACAAAAGAAGATGGTGAATTGTTTGAAGACCCTGAAAAATATAGAAGGCTGGTTGGAAAATTGAATTATCTTACAGTGACTCGTCCTGATATTGCATACTCCGTTAGTGTTGTAAGTCAGTTTATGTCTGCTCCAACAATTAACCATTAGGCATCTTTGGAACAAATCCTATGTTATTTGAAGGGGGCTTTAGGATGTGGTCTACTTTATGGAAATCATGGACACACTAATATTGAATGTTTTTCAGATGCAAATTGGGCAGGTTCCAAGAGTGACAAGAGATCCACTACGAGATACTGTGTTTTTATTGGAGCAAATCTGGTCTCATGGAAAAGTAAGAAGCAGAATGTACTATCTCGGTCTAGTGTAGAATCAGAATACAGAGCTATGGCACAAACTGTGTGTGAGGTAGTGTGGATGTATCGGCTATTAAGTGAAGTTGGTCTTAAGTCTTCTTTGCCGGCAAAGCTGTGGTGTGATAATCGAGCTGCTCTCCATATTGCCTCCAATCCCGTGTTTCATGAACGAACTAAGCATATTGAAATTGATTGTCATTTTGTTCATGAAAAGATTCAACAGAAGTTCATCGCTACAAGATATATTAAAACTGAAGACCAACTAGGAGATATCTTCACAAAAGCGTTGAATGGACCTCGAGTTGATTATATTCGTAGCAAGCTAGGCATGATTAACATCAATGCTCCAGCTTGAGGGGGAGTGTTATAGAATAGAAAATGTGTAAATATTCCTTTATTAATAAACACGATTATAGGAATTAGAAATCACCATAATTATAGGGATTCAGAATCATCATAATTATAAGGATTTTATTTTCTTTATTCTTTTCCTATTTTAGAGATGTTTAGGCTGTATATATAGATGATGTATTATGAATGAAATATGCTGTGTTTTCTCTTCCTAAATAACAGTAACAATGCTTGACTTGATAAATACATCATATAACATAACTCTGAATGTCTAAAGGTTTCAGGAATTCACTAACCAAAAATCGCAAATTATAACCAGCCATCGGCATTATTCCTATTGTTAGACTAGACATTGATTTACCACAAAATTATTCCTAAATGAATCTTCATACTAGATCTGAATTTTATTGGAATGGTTTGTTCACATTAAGTGCCTCCATCAGCTTAACATGTTACTCCAACCATTAACTACCAGCTCAATCAGGTTAAGTAGCAGACAACCAAAAATGTAGCGTGAAATGTCGAATGAAACTGAACCACATTCTACATCACCTAGAAATTACCAGATGACTGGGGGAAATCTAAGCGTAACAGAAAACCCTACTAGATGACTCTCCTATTAGTGACATCTATACATTTTTACAAACCTAATGACATCAATGTCATATTTTTCTCCATCCTTTTCTATTTCTACCTATAAACTCATTGTTTTTCATTTATATTTATATTATCTATTTAATCAAATTCCAAAACTCAAAATTCCATTCTAAAAAGTAATTACCCAATCCATTCAATTATAAATGCTGTTATTCTAAATTGATACATTTGACAATTACTTAGTTTTATCACAAAACATGATATTCTCATGGAACCGAAAAGGGGGTCAAGTTGATTGATATCAACTCTCTAACGCATTCAGCACCCTGAAATCAATAAGAATAGGGAAAGTCAACAAAATTAATAATCCTCTCTAGAGGCAGATGCACCGTTGTGATTGTGACTGATATTCTAGTACAACACCAAACAAAGGAATCATGACTGACATGGTACAATCCCAAGTGAAGTCTTCAAAAAGTGGAACAATCAGCTCTCACCACATGCTAAGGAATAAGGTTTGGGTCAATGATATAAGGAGCTTTGCAGGTGTTAGTTCAAATATCTAAAAACAATTTTAATGCTTCATTAAACTCTTTCCTCCACCTCAAATGCAAACAAGAATTCTAACAGCAGAGATAAGTGCACTGGAAATATGTAATAAATTCATTACATAAGCCAAAGAAATGGAGTGCCATTCACATATGGCACAAATAAAGAACCAAAAGTATGAGAAAGAAAGCAAATAGAAAAGAAGAACTAGAACACAGACTAGTTAAAACCTCAAATTATCATCTGTCAATATGTTCCACTACTTCAGAAAGGATGCCATTTCCCCCTTTATACTCCAGTGTAAATAAGGTAGAATTCCTGTAAATATAATCATACCCCTATTTATACATCTCAAGCCTCTGCAGCTCATCAACAATTCCATCCTTAGCACAATCAATGAATTATGGAATAAGATATGATCATCATACATTTCTCTGAAGAAGGATTGAAGCAACAGAAGAGAATTCATAGCTTAAACATCATTCTTGGAGAAAAAATCAGCAAGAACAATTTTCAATAGCTTCTGATTTGTCACATACGTAATTTTTTAGATTTAGTTATTAAAATTTAGTTGGTTATTTTACTGATAGTAATTTGATTTATCTCTAGATATATTATCACTTCGAAGTTATATTTATCATTTGCTTTTTATCTTTTGAAGTTCTTTAGGCTTAACTGACTCAGTGGGGTACTAGAGATTAAGTCATTAAATGTACTTCAGTAAGAAAAACTTCAATAAACCAAGAGGTTTCCTTCTCCCTCAAGCATCTGATACATAACATAATTCCATTTTACAAATCAATCTGGCTCAATCAAAATTTAGCTCAACCCTGCAGTGCCCAACATCTAAGTTAGGATGGAAAAAGAAACCCACTTTCATCCATACCCAACCCCATCAGGGAGACATTCTAGCACCTAAATAAATCCCATCAACCTCTTAAAAGTTTCAGATTACAGACTACCGAAATTAATGCAAAACCTGTTTAGTGTTTCTCTGGTCCCATGGATTTCAAGTAGATTCTCCACAAGAAGCAATCTATTTTATGAAGTAAAACTAGCTTAACCTAATTAGACTTTCCATCTGAATAAAAGAATTCCAATGGTATATGAAACCTTCAAAAGCTAAAGCACCTGGTTGTTCAAAACATGGAGTAGGCTTAAAATTATGTCTTCACCAAGCTTTTAGGCAAGCAGGAATATCTCAAATGGAAGATAAGTAGAAAGCTAGAGATGTTCTTCCTCTAGTTTAATAATAAATAGAGTAAAATGAGATGCATCTTCAACTTACTACATATATAGAATCTACACTGCAGTTGGTGGATAAATATGTGATCATTCATGCCTTGAAAGTAAAGCCTGTAGCATTGAACCATACAAGTTCAGACAAACCACACATCTATATCTGCACCTGGCCTAATAAACTGTTAACGATGGCCTAAGCCAATTCTTACCCCACTATATACTATCTGATGTTAAATATTTTCGCCAAATTATATTCTCATTTTAAATAGCATCAGTCCTTGATGTTATCTCTTTATAAGTAAAACAGTGCTCTTTCTGAGGTTTAGGTGGGCCCTTTCCATCAGACAGAAAGCCTATGCCAGAGTTACCAAAGTTCGCTTACCCCCCCTCTGAAATTAGAATTGAATTGCACGATCACAAGTGCAGATCGTTAGTGATCTAATCTGCACAATTAAGCAATCCATAGGTTTTGAGAAGTAAAGAGCTGAAATTGGAAGTACCCATCTCAACTTCGAAAGGGCGAGAGACATTGGAGAAAGAACAATTGAGGACAACAGCTTTTAGTTTTAACTTATTTCTTTTATTTTTGTATACTACTAGGCTACACGTGAAGGAGGACGCAGCAACAAAGTTTGTATAATTCTTAATTCTACCACAAAAATATCCTACAAACTTTATTTACATATAAAAAAAAAAGTTTCTAGGAATAGCCATCAGTTTTGGAGTTGATCAATTTGAATTTTAAAATTTAATTTAATGTAATTATCCCATTTAATTAAATAAATCCAAATAAAAAAAAGGGAAAAAAAAGCTTGACAATCTAAAAAAGCACCAATTTCCAGATAGGTAACGACTTACATTACCGTTCCCCTTCTGTGAAGGCCTATGCATACAGTATACCCTGCCCCTCAAAGCATTAAGGCTTATGAAATAAGTTTGAAAACCATAAAAAAGAGACAGGCATATAGGTCAACCAAAAACTCAAATTTTAACTACCTAACCAGGCCTCTACCTCAGAAATTTTCATCTATTTCTCTCCTTCCACTTGTTCCACATCAGACACAAAGATGCAGTATCCAAAGACAATCTTACGCCAAACTGACTAGCATTCAAAGATGTCGTGTCAACAAAATGGTTTTATATGACATTTTATTTTCAATTACTCAGAGAAGAAAAAAAATACCATCCCCATACAGCACCTGCTACAAATTATAATGCCAAATATCAATAGCCTAATGCAAGTATGCTTAACAGAAAGAAACCTTCAAATTAAAGGTAACAAAATAACCATTCACCGAGAACCAGATTTTACAAGACAACTTTCAAGATAGAGCAAAGACAAATTATTACTGGTCAATGTTAACCTCCATCAAAGAGATCAAATATTTAATGAGATGGTAGCCTTACTTGTTGAGCAGAAACCTTGGAAATCCATGATGGTAGCAAACAAGGAGTGTTATTCAGTGCATCGTAGGATGTCTCTTTTGCTTTTCCACAATCAAGAACAAAAACAACATCATTAATGGTGATGCTTGTCTCAGCAATATTAGTAGTTAACACGATTTTTCTCACTCCATCTTCAGGCTCTTGAAAAATTAACTTCTGCAAGAATCCCCACATATCAATTTAGATTCATTTTTTTTTAAATGGAAAGTTTAAAAAAAGAATAGCAAAACAACCAGCAAGGACATGAGATCTTAGAATATACACTAAACAATGAAAGAAGATTACCTGCTCAGAACTGGCCATAGAACCATGGCAAGTAAGCAACAAAACTTGGCTAGGATCTCCAAGGATAGGATGAGCTAGCAGCTTATCCTTCAGAGAAATTATGTCATCCCACCCAGTCATAAAAACTAGAACAGCACCAGGCCTTTCATTCTCACAGATATAGGATAAAAGATATTCTATGAGATTAAAACCAATGCAATCAGGATTCCAACATGACAAAGACTCCCGAGTCTGAGGGCTAAAATCCTTCAAATCCGCAGCCCGGAGTGCATCCTATTATATATATAGAAAATTAAAAAAGAAAAAGAAATCACAGTACACATTGGGGGAAAAGCAGCAAAAAGAAGTTCGCGTACCTCAACAGTGGAGGCAATTTGACTCTTCCTCTTTCTTGGTGCTTGCTTGCTCATTTTCCACATCCTTTCTTGACCATAATCATCAATTTGATTATATGGAGTCAACCTGTAATCTGTCATCTCCAAAATATTCTCCAAAAAATGTGTTTGAACTGGGTACGTAAAACCCTAAATTAGAACAAGAAAGCAAAAAAGAAATTAAGCCACGCATTATACCAAAAACTTCAACTCTGTTCATGCTGGAGAACTCTTCCAGAAAACAAGTTGAAACTAGAACCTAAGACTAGCGATATACATTTTGAATCAATGCCTCGAAATATAACATGCAAAAACATCAAAAGTCTAATTTGAACATGATAGGGAACTATCAAAAGCAAACTTATCTCTTAATCAGAAAACCTAAATGGCCAATAAGAAAAATCAAAAGCTGAAAGGCCAAAATGTAAAACCATCAGCACCTTAAACAGGGAGATGCGGAGGACATAGAAGGAGAAAGATGGGAAAATATTGTTAGCTTAAATGAGAGGAGAGAATAAAAAGTACAGAACCAGTGTAAATATAACAAGGAGCAACGGGGAGATTTAAGTCATCACTGCACCGTGTAAATATAGAAGGAGCTAAATGAAAAGCAGGCAAAAGAACATATAACCTGGTAGGAGGTTTCACAGCTAACCAAACTAGCTAAAGATATTTCCTCCTAAAACATTGAGCATCAGAATAGAGGATGAAAAACAATAACTAGCCATCTGTGGCAAAAGTGTTTCATTAATATCTAAATGCACATTTGGAATGAAAACTTAAAGAGTTTAGAAACACTTACAAGGGAAGTTCTTCCATGCTTGCACAAAAACAGGAAGGAAAAAAAAACAAAAAAAAAAAATTTAAATAGACTTAAACAATTTTATGTACACAACAATCATTTAAAAACCTTTCATTTTATCTCAACTAGCACATTCATGAAAAGTGCAATAGAAGCCATTAGAATACCAAATGGGACCGAATCAATCTTCTTACTGGGATGAAACTACTGGGTGCTTTGAGTTTTAACTTACAGGAATGTGGATTAAAGGAGCCCCACCAAAATATGATGAGAAAAGCTCAGCATCTAGAGTTGCACTCATCAAAATCAGCCTTAATTCTGGGCGGCGGGGTAGGAGATCTTTAAGGACAATGAGCAGGAAATCTGATATATTTTTATTATCATATTAGAAATCAGAATTCACCAACACCGCAATTTAAACACCAATTGCACATATTACCTTCATTCATCCCACGTTCATGAATCTCATCCACAATGACGTGTGTTACACCTTTCAAATTTCTATCAACAAGCAGCCTCCTCAACAAAATGCCTGTGGTGCAAAAGAGAAGGTGGGTATCCCTCCCTTTCATACCCTCAAGCCGTACTTTATATCCAACCTTCAAATAAAGCCAATAAAGAAAGAAATTTTACACATTGTATGGAAAAATTTTAACTAAGAAAAGGTAATGGTTTGGGCAAGTATCCTAGATAACTATTTCTGTCAGAAACTAACAGATTCACCCAATTTCTCTCCTCTCTCTGAAGCAACTCTTTCTGAAACAGATATAGCAGATATTCGCCTGGGTTGTGTACATATAATGCTACAAACAGCTCCGCGAACAGAATCTATTTCAGATTCTAAAATAAATTGGGGAATTTGTGTGGTCTTGCCACACCCAGTTTCACCTGAGACGATAACAACCTGCAAATACAAATTTTATGATTTAAAACAAATAAGAAAAACGTAACATCAGTCTCCATAATTGAAGTGATGCACCAACTCTGTGGAATTAAAGCAACCAGTTAGTTCACCATGAGATAATATATACTAAACTAAAGTATGACGTGCAAAGATTTTTACATGTTTTGTCAGCATAAATATCCACAAAGAAATCTAATTTAGTTGACTAGGGTTTTGTTCACCTGCTGCTTTGGCTACTTGCTTTTCGCTTTTGGAAGTAAAAAGTAGCAGCTGTATTTGGATACAAAAGCAACTAAAGTTTTTGAAGAATTAAAATAAAAATTTGGGTTATTGAATAGCAAAATACAAGATTTTGCTTTTAACTGGAACAATTTATGGTAGAATTTCCTTTTATATTTTAGCCATTTGCTCAATTTTTAATCAATTATGATTTTGACTTCAACCTTTTACTTTATTACAACTTTTGAGGAAGCAAAAGGTAAACAGTACAGCTCAAGTAGCAAAAGCAACAACCAAATGCAGCCAAGATTACTTAACTAGGGAAAAAAAGGACCAACACAATGAAATGCACTGGCTTTGCAAGTATCCCAAATATGCGATGCACTCAACTCTAAACAAACTTAGCATATAAAGCATCCTAGCTTAAGAGTCATCACCTCAACTAGCAATGGGCTTCTATAAAATTTAGTGGAATGAAACTTGAGTACTTCACAAGGAAGTGACTATAACAGTCACCACATTTTCCAGAAGCTGCTGATGTACTACAAATGCATTACACTGAAAAGAAATTTGATAAACCTGCTCTTAGAGTTTGTCTCCCCATCCCCCACCCCCCTGGGCAACACAGACAGACCTTAAAATATGTAGCATTCACCCAAATAATCAACAACCTTCTTCCAAATGAGAAGGATAAGGAGAAAGAAAGCAACTTATAGCTAACTATATGCTTTAAATATCAGAAAACCAGAAATAGGGTATAGAAATTCATGAGCAAGTGCAGTAACAATTGAAAATCAAATTAGAATGTGCAACTCCAATTTGATGAAGCAGACAAATAGCTAAATAATCAACTCTCTCTTTTGCTTCACAATATAAACAAGAAAGACATCAATAAGTAATCTGGAAAAAGTAGAATATGGAGACCATGCGGGGCAAGTATACTATTCTTCTACAGCATAATTCACTGTCAATGTAAAGGAAATTTAAAGATAACTAAGTTAAAAGATGAAACATAAGGATGTAACTGAGCTGAGCTAACTAATACTAACAAGTTGAACAGGAGCTTAGTGTCAAATGTTCAAGCTAGTTCAAGCTTGAGTTGGACCTCAGCACAGAACATTATTTAAGCTCGAGCTCAGTTGAAGGGGATTCATGGAAGCTAAAGCTCAGTCTTTGTCAGTTTGTTATAGGATGATACAAGCTTGAACTCAAATTTATGCTTTGAGAAAACCAGAACGTAAAAATGGTATAATTTTTTTTTAAAAAAAAGACAAATAAAAAGCCCTAATCAAAAATGTAAATTTTAAAGAGGTTACAAATATAGAAAGCAAAAATTATTTCATTAGTTTAAAATCCAGGCCGTTACAGGCAATTACTGCAATTATAATAGTTACTAAACTAGGTCCACTTGGGCCCTGCCAGCCGAATCCCACAATATCAAATGCAGCTCATTTAAGTAAAGAAGGCCAATATAGGCTCAAGCTCAATCCATTTAAAGAATCAGCAATCCAAAGCAGAGTTTCTTAATGAGTTGTGCCTGAATGAGTGGCTCAGCTCATTTCTGCCCCAATGGAACCCCATATGTTCATGAATAAAACAGTCTTCTACCACTAGTTTATTGCAGAGGCAAACAACTAAACACAAAGTTTAATTTATATTATAATATTTTATAAATGACTGCTGATGTTAACACACCTGGTTCTGCAAAATGACTGACAATATAGCATCCTTCTCTTTGTAAGCAGGAAGAATTTGACGAAATTCTAGCATTCTTGCCCCCTCAAGAGACTCCTACAAAACATGAATGCAGGGGAAAAACACAAAATCAAAATAGTTCAAACCAGCATTACATCAATATTCATAATTATAGATGATAAGAAAAGGACTCAAAAGGTTTATATAGGAAAAATATAGTCACTACAGAGAAATTGTAGCTACTTCCACCATTGAGGTTTTTTCTTTTAAACTCAACTATTGAGGTTTTGCAGCTTGCATTACACCAAATTGTCTCAAGAGGAATCTTGATTGCTAAATTGAAAATACTTTAAGTTCAAAATTAAGTACGTGCAAAAAATGCTAAAACCTAATACTGTTTCACTCAGATTTTGTAGTCCCAGCACCCAAACCTAAAAAAGCTACAACATGCTCCTTAAAGTTCCTTCAGCTAGAAACTAAATGGATTTCATCAGCTGATCACACAAGACGCACTTCTATATTTCAATAGCCAGACGTAAGTTTTTTTGAACTCCTTTTCTACACCTTTAGTCATCCTGATGGCTTTTAACCTGTCGTTTTCACTATTACTGCCTACGTACCTAGATACAACTAACATGTATTCCATTTCAATTTGTTCATTAGACCTAGAGATCCATTTCACTTTCCGCATGCCTGGACTTTTTCATTTTTGTTCTTCAATCAGGAGTTGTTGTAACACAACAGACCATTGTGGCCAAAATGTGCATAAGTGAAGCAAACAATGCTTCACCATTCTGCCTTGTTCTTCCACATGCAGTACCAACATAAAATTAAGACTTCTATCTTTCAATGTGGATCAAATCAGAATCAAGTTGTGAAAAGCATCTATAAAGGTTTTTTTTTTTTGGTTAATCACATCGTTCCCTACCAAATCTATTACTATAATAGAAGGTGCTTGAAGGAACCAAAGAATTGTTTTGCAGCCCACTGGTTTTGGTGCCTCAAGATCTTGACTTTTCTCCCCTTCTCATTCTTTATGTTTGCCATTTTGGAGAATATCAGCAGTACAAAGGGAAAAAGGGCTTAGGTAGGAGCGGAGGGTTCTTTTTGTAAGGGTAGTGAGGTCGTGTTACACTATAGTAATGGGATATCAAGAGTGAGCAATCTATTTACTATAACTGATTGGGATGTCATCCTACTATTTCTTTGCATACTTCTCATGATGTCCTCCATTTATTTATTTGCAAACTCTTGGATAAATATATTGATATTTGAGATTATTCATATGCCCCTCCTTGTACAAATTTTTAATATGTTCCACTACTATTCTCTTTGATGCATGTGAATTCCTTTGCAAGAATTCCATGTAGGGGGAAAAATCTAGATGCATGATTTTGGCATCATATGAATTTATTATTATTTTACATAATCTACAAGTTAATTCTTATACCTTTCGTCTTACATTTATTCACATATAATATTTACATAGCCGATATGTGCTTAACTCTGGGATATGTGGTAGGATCCTACAATTAAACTCAAAACCTTGAGATGCTTAGAAGAGTTTTGTTTGGTGGGCTCAAAGTACAGCTCATTAAAGAACACATGTTTCTTCACCTTTCTTATAGAGTCGGGTATCACATTTGACATCGTTTATACATGGTATCTCGATCCCTTGGATTTGCTCATACTATTTAGGTGCCAATTGTAACGTTCTCACTAAATTACAAAAGTTCTCAACCATTAAATAGCCTTTCCCTATAATTTGAAGCAAGATTTTTGTAGAAGTGAGCATTCACTCTATTCAGAGCTTCTCTCACTAACTTTATTTCTCATATTCATTATGCTTAATTCATCTCATATTGAGGAGCACCTCCTTTCCACTGTCTTGTTCAAAGGGCATCCTCCCTTACCCATCTTTCCATCACCTGCCCCTTGGTACCAAGGCTCTTTGGTATTTCCCACTCTTCCTCCCTGCTTTTTCTCTCTTCCTTGAGCCGTTACTACAGTGCAACGCTACCTCAGCTACCTTACAAAAGGAACTCTCATAGTCAATAAGGAGACAAGACCAACCAAAGAGGTTTGAAGGCTAGAGAGGCCATAGGCCCCTTGACTTTTTCTAAATTACTATCAAGCCTAGTAAGATTTTCTTTTTGTTTTAATTATTTATTTATACTTGATCCCCTTAACATTTTGAAATTGTTTATTTAGCATATACTTTCTTGAAAATTGTTTGTCCAATCCTTAATAAATATAAATATTTTAATTGTCAAAAAGTTTCCTTTCTAGGAAGATGCATTTGATTTTAATATGTATAACTTTTTCATACAAATACTTATTTTCTCTGTTTATATGTTACCTAAAATAACTTCTCTGTTTGATAATTGTTATATTTTCATATCTTCAAATCAAAACACAATGAGTATGAAAATTAGTTTCAAACATGTATTATGTACAAGCAATGAAAATATCATAGGACACTATATATACAAATAAATTTTACGTATGTAATTTATTTTCAAACCTACTCCTTTCACTTACCCTATATTTACCCATTTGGCAACAAAGTATAAATAAACAAGGCCCTAAGATATCTAAATCAACCTTTCATTTCAAATAATAAAACTCATAATCACCCAATAAATCAAATTAATTGATATAATAGAAGAAAAAAATTTAAAAAAGACAGAAAGAATGGTGATAGGGGTGTTAGAGTTGGCTTAAGGGTTGAAATCACGGAGGAAGAGACATAGAAACTTTTAGACAAGAAGTGGGAAAAAGCTTTGAGAGAAGCCATAATTAAATCTTAAACGAGATAAGAAAGAAAGAAACAAGGAAAGAAGGCTGGTTCTAGCGGGTGAAACTGGGAAAGGGACAAGGGATGGGGAGCTTGGGAACACTTGGGAGAAGAATGAAAGGTGGACAAATGAGAAGAAAAATAATAAAACACAACATTGCTTTTGTTGAGACATGAGGAAAAGATAAGTGAAGAGAATAATTGAGAAGAATGTTGTAGGAAGTGGGACAGAAAAATAATTAACATATAGAAGGAAAAGGATGATGTGAGTGAAGAAATAAATAAACTAAAAGAATAATAAGAGAGAAAAGTTATTACATATATAAGATTAAGAGAAATAAGGTAAAGGGTTAATTACACATTTGGTACCTGAGCTATAGTAAAAATGTCAATTTGATACCTATAAAATTTTGCAATAAGGTATTCAAACTATAATTCCCAACATCAGTCTGCACATTTACTAATTTCGTCAGTCACATGTGACATGGCTAAATATAACCAATAAGCACATGCCATGTGTCTAAAATAGTCACGTCATTTTTCTTTTTTTAAAAAAATTTAATTTTGAAATTAAAAAATAAAAAAATGAAAAATAAAAAGGGAATTGAGGAGAGAAAGGAAGGGGAACAAAAGAGAGAGAAGGGGATGGGGAGGGGGAAGGGCCAACTGATGCCTGTACAGCAGATTGGCACTCCAAGGCAAATCGACGCCAGTCTGCCTAAACCTAGGCAAATCAACGCTCTGATCTAGTGTGCGCCAGACACCCTAAAGGCAATTGAATGGGAAATTTTTGAATAATAAAGGCTAAAAAACAAAAAATGCCCTCATACTTAATAGAATCTATCACATGAGTCCACCCCTTGTTGCAATCAATTTAGCCTCTTTGTTGTTATTTAAACCCAATAAACCCCTCCTGGGACGGAAAAGTGTCACGTGACCCACATGATAGTATCTTCCATTAACCTTAACCAATTGTGTAATGCAATTGACCACGTGGAAGACAACTATGTCCTTGAACTAAAATTTAACTTGGAAAGAAACAATTTTCTTCCCATTTCAATTTATTAAAGTTTAATTAATTTTTTCTCCACCTAATCTGCCACGTGGCCAATTATATTACCTAGTGGGCTAAGGCTAACTGACACTAGTGTCACGTCCGGCCCAAGAAGGGCTTAATTAGGTATATATGGCAGGTAAGGGGCTTAACTGCTTGCAAAGAATAGGGGCTTATGAGAGATTTAATCAAGTACAGGGGCCTTTTTATATTTTATCCAATAATCATATAGCAGTGCAGCACAATAATCATCAATATTCTAACATAATAAACACATAAGAGATATAATGAGTAGGCAATAGCAAAAGTTTATATGCACAATTGTCAAGGTCAAATGAACCTGCCACGCTTGTTGCTGATCACGCAGCTGCAAACTTCTCCGCCAAAGAATTTTCTCCATGACAGCTGAGCTGGATGCCAGGGGCTCGGGCTGCTCAACAAGTCCTTCATCAGTAACTATACTGCTATTACTGCTTGATCTCGAGAAACAATTGTCCGGAAAGCTTTCCTTAGTCCTAGATTTTTGAAAAAGGTACTCTCCAAGATAGGCATCAACTCTCTTCAACAAACCAAAATTTAAGTTCACCTGTCAAATACTAAAAGCTTCAGCATAACACATATAAGAAACATGCACCATCAAAGTCAATAAAAGGCAACCTATGAAGCACCATCATAAACATAGGCTATAAGGATGACACAATATGATCACAGCAATATGGCAATTTCCAAAAGCTAGGATAGCAGAAAGCTGGGATAGATCACACATAGGCACATGCACAGCATAACCAAGTCAACAAAAGGCAACCTAGGAAGTAAGCACCAATATAGATACAATAAGAGTGACCCAAAAAAAAAAAATACACAGCAATAACGCATTTTTCAAAAATTAGGATAAGTTACAGCTTGGACTCACACACATGCTTTTGAAATCCATGAAATCAACTAAAATGTGCTCAACATGCATAAAATAGATCATATGTAAATGTAAAAATCTAAAATGGAGACAATAACACTAGAAATCAATGGTAACATGTGATCTCAGGGTCTTCGTTGGATTTCACTATTAAAATTTTGCCTCGAATTTATTTATCAACCTCAATTTGGGAAATTGAAAATTTTGAGAAATAAATATTAAACAGAAGACTTCTATGCATTTTCATACATGTATCAGAAGAGTGTCCATTATTAAAATGTATCAATCACATATGGTCCGACATAAAAAATAACAATAGGACCAAAAAGCACAATTCTTATATATATATTGTTGGCAAAACACCAATATTAGGTGACATTGTAGTATTGGTGTTTCATATAAGGCAAACATAACAGAGAGCATAGAGTGAACAAAATTACAAGATTACCTCCCTCTGTGGACACTTATCATCCAGGTCAAATCTGTAGTTAGGCAGGGGGACCTTACTGAAGACAGCAACTTTGGAATAAAGATGGCTGCCAAACATAATTTGAGATTGGAATCCCCATCATTGCTCAGAGCAACTTTACAAACAAAAACATCTATTTTGATCAAGGGGGATACCTATACAAACCCATTCTGCTTGCCAAAGCTGCTATTTGCTCAAAGTCTCGTCTGTCCTTCTTCTCCCTCGAGACCAACTCCTGTTTCTCGTCATTACGTAAAAGTATGGCTAGCTTCCGCTTCCACTCATCAATGTTAGCATAACTGAAAGTACCCTAAAGTATAAAGTTCGCAGAAACACAATTATGACAGCCTTCATGCAACAAATGCCCAAAATTACATTAGTTAACAACTAAGATTTGAATAAAAAAGTTAGATAAAAATTAAAAACTAAAAAAGAAAATGTCTCTAACATAACTCATTTCGCCCTTACTATCCACCTCTTAAAGCTTTTTCTAATATTTTTCATTTTTTTTTCTTTTATGAAGTTCTAAGAGAAAGTTCCTATTGTCCTTAATACTGATAAGTAATTGAGCTCATTCAATAGCCAAATCCTAGAAGTATTTGAAGCACATAAATGCATATTTTACATAAAAAACTGAAGAAATCAATCAATGCTCTTTAGCTCCAGCTAAGTGGGCTTATTCAATGATGCAATAAGGAAGTAGAAACAGTAAAAAGAAACCAAAATAGTAAAACAAAATAGAATAACTAAATTTGATGCAAAATAGAAGTTGGAACCAGAAAACAAGGGTTTGTAGAACCACCAACAGATAACATTCCACTATAACACAGCTATCTGATGTGTCTAGAAGACTATTTATACGAGGGTTATGGCAGCTTTTAATCCTAGCCCTAGGATACACATAAGCCCCATCTAATCCCAGTCATTTAAACTCATTAAAAATTCTCACACTAGTCATGACCACTTAATTAAATAAAAACATAATTACTAACTATAAACTAAAGTAAAACAGCAAACATCAAGAAAAACATATCAAGATAACCAATTCAGATAAATTCTAAAATGCTCTTGCATCATTCAATCATCAATTGGAGCTCTGTAGTTATGATCCAGAGAAAAACCATTATCAGCACAGTCCAGCTCCATCTCTTTTATGTGTATAAGATAATTTTCTTATAGTCCATACAAAAGGTGGCCAATTGCTACTAAATGTTGTTGGCCGCTCCATAGCATGCTAACGCAAAGCAAACATCTTCATGTATGATAGCAGGTAGGGGTGTCAAAACATAAGGGTAAGAAATTAAAGAAAAAGGGGATAATCTTAGTAATAAGGTGATTGTGGGTTCGATGCTCAGCCCCTAAGGACTAGCATAGTAAGAACTTCATAATCAGTCTTAAAAATTTAAATCTCATGAACAAAAATAATATTAATCTACAACCCTCTTTTACAAGAAGCATCCACTGTAGCAAAGTCAGGTATAGGCACCATGGTGGCCATCCCTAAATGTCACTAAACCAGAATTGAGTCAATATGGCTATTGCTCAAGGAATAAAGCTTTGAAGTTAATGAAACCTATAATCTTATTCGTCATCAATTTGAGCATAAAAAACTTGATTAATAGTAAAAGTTACTTACTACCAAAAAGTAAAAAATTATTTATAACTACACAATCAACTTGATTAGGCTTTGTCATGCTAACTTGAGTTATTGGGCAGCATTAGAACTATTAACTAAATATATGATTAATGTCAAAGTTGTCGAGTATAGCCTAAATGACAATCCCACAAGAAACTCTTACCAACAGCATAAAAAACACTGGCTCAGGTATTTTTACAACTGTATTCTCATGCTTACCTTCTTCTAACTTCCGAGCTTAACTACACCATACTCAATTATTGCATCATAGTCTATAAGATTTAAGTGATATTTACAGTGAAATTCACTTAGCTACAAGCTAAAAGAGTATTCTTATGTGTGACTTGTGCATAGGTCAAGGCTGTAATCTGAGGACATTTCATTCCAAAGAGGTATCCAGCTAAAACTTGTCCTAACTAGCAAATTAGAAATCTTCAGCAACAATATTTTCAACTAACCATATATCATTTCAAACTGACAGAGCTCATGTCAACTAATAAGGGCCACCCAGTTTACTTCCAATGCAGATAAATATTTCAACTTGTTTTCCCATTATCGAAATGTGAAATCCTTCATTGCTATTAATATGCTAATCCTAAGCCAATCATCATGACTTTCATTTAAACCAATCAACCTAACAAACAAACGAAAACTTCAATATACTCGAACTCATAATAATAATAATAATAATATACGTAAGAACTGACCGATTGCAATGACAAATTGAGCTCCCGATCAGAGCCATCCTCAGAAATCCCGTCATCATAAGCTGAATTATACTGCGAATTATTATTATTACTATTTTTACTGCTATTATTGCTATTATAAGTCCTCTGCTGTTGCTGTTGCTGCGGTTGTTGCAAGAAAGGCGAAGGAGAAGGAGGAGGAGCAGCAGCAGCAGTGTCCCTAGCGCTCAAAACGGGGGCGTTTTTACGGTCAATGAGTTTGGGCTGTATCACGGACGCGGAGGTGGAAAAATCTGCTCCGGTCTTGCTAGCGTTGTTGTTGGAAGAAGATATGACGGAACGGAGACGGTGGTGGGGAGGGATGTAAACGGAGCCGTAGGAGGACGGAGGCCGATCCTTCATCGTGGGACAAAGGAGTAAGGGTTTTAGGGTTTTGGTGCAAGGATGCGGAGAGGAAGGAAGGAAATGTGGAGAGGAAGAGAGCGAGAGAAGAGAAGAAGAGGGCATGCACGGCGACAATTAACTGTGTTGTGGGAAGACTAGATTTTCAGGCTAGTGAGAAATGGCATACCTTATTATTACGAAAGAATACGCATTTTAGAGTTTAGTTTAGGAATATCATGAAAAAATGTTTGGTTAGTTAATGTTTTAATTTAGCTGTTCTGACTCTCTTTATTTATCTATAATCTATCTATAAAAATATTTAAAGGAAGGCTTCTTTGCTTGACACTTGACAATATTGCATGAAGAAGAAAACTCCAAAGGGTTTCCTTCCTTCCATATGGTTATTATTATTATTTTCCTTAGTTTTTCATCAATTATTATTAATATCAAGTTATATTTAATAAATATTAAAATAGTAATTAAAATGTAATTATCTTTTCTTTACATTAAAAATTTTAAAAAATTGAATCCAATTATTTATTTAAGAAAAAAATATATACATGTCGATTACTAAATCAAATTATATAATATGATTTTCTTTATCAAATTAAAATATGCAACTCTTATTCATAAAAGTTCAATTTTAATTTTTCTAAATCTTAAATTTTGAAAATTAAGTTTTCTTATATTTAAATGTATTCTTTATTTTTCACTTTCTTAACTAAAAATTACAAATTAATAAAATAATAATATAAGGAAACTTAAATATATCTATCCATATAACTTTAGTATTTATTTGCAAACATGGCAAGAAGAAAAAAAAAAGAAAAAGAAAGAAATGATGAACTCATATAGAGTCTTGTTAAGGTATATATATATATATATGCACTTAGTATTGGTCCCAATAATATGTGCTAGAGAGAGGGTGAATAGCACAATTTAGCTTTTTCAAATATTGTCTCAAAGTCTAGATAAGGGCGAGACAAATGAAGGAAAGAAAATGAAACAAAACAGAGTAAATAACAGACAGCAGAATTTAGAGTGGTTCGATCCAAGACCTACATCCACTACCTTGATTATCCGACCAAAGATTTTCCAAACAATCAACTAGAAACTGGTGAAACTCATAAGCTTTCACCAAGCTTTACAATGGCTTTTACAATGCTCAGCCAAAACCTTTTACACTATTTTTTCACGGGCTAAACTAAAACCTAACACCTAACTTTTCAAGGCTAAGTTAGAACCTTAACACATTCAAGCAAACCTTACTTGAAACAACCATTTAGAGTGACTCCCTCACTCTAAGAATATAAGAAGAGAAGCAAAAGAAAGTACCTATGATCACAAGTTGATATAAATGATATAAGGTTGAGTGTAGAATACAGAGACAAAGGATGGGCATTTAAGTGCAGTGAAGTGAAGAGAAAATTTTCTGGTTTATCAGCTCTTAATGACTCAAATCTCTTCCAAAACTTTCAAAAACTGGTTTCCAACTGTTGGAAGACCCTTTTATACTTGGAGAAACATCTCTGATGGGAGTTTGACAGTTTTTTAGCCGTTAGAGACAGTTGGGAGTCGGTTCTAGCCGTTACTCTGTCTTTTAGTGCAGATTTCAAACTTCAGGCAAAATACTCTTAGTCGACTAACCGATATCTTGGTCGACTAAGTCATCTTTGTTTTCTGCTCCTTGTGTCTGGCAGTCCATACTTAGTCGACTAACCCATTTCTTGGTCGACTAAGTTGGTTCTGTGTTGAAGTCCAGATTTTGGTAGTAGCTTATTAGTCAACTAACCCATTTCTTGGTCGACTAAGTTGGTTCTGTTTCTTAATATTCTTCAGCCTGCCATTTCTCCAATTTAAATTTTAGTCAACTAACATTCTTCAATATTTAACCAAAGACTTTTTTTTAGTTGATCAATCATTTTTCTTCATTTTCATGATTCTTGATATATATATTCAAAAGGTTGATTCATTATTTCGATATGACTTTTTGTCCTACACACTTAGATAGAAATGTTAGACACAAATGAAATGGGAATATTTTATTATCATCAAAAAACTAATGGAGCTAACAATCTCTCCTTTTTTTATGATGACAAAACATTCCTTGATTAACAGCACAATGTCCTTTAATTTCTGCAGAAGATGAGGATTGCTCCCCCTAAGTGAGTGCTCCCCCTTAGTGTGTGCATATTTTGCTTATTTATTCCAGCAAAATTTATTCACATTATGTATATACATTCAGAGTATATATGTGCAAAAATATAAGGTGATTTGCAGCAAATGGATGTTGACAGATTTTCATCAAAGTTTTGCTGTGTCTGTCAACAGTTATCAGATTTTGTCTATGCCATTCATCATTCAACTGATATACTATACATAACATCCATATCCATTCACACAATTTAAAATAAAAACCAGTAATCAGCATACAATCCTAACATTAGTGCAGTATCAGATTTTTATCAGCAGTCAAAGTACTATAAACGACTAAATATCAACAGATTTTCAATCATCAGCATCAAAATACCATGAACATATAAGCAAAGTACCATAAATATATCAGCATCAATTTTTCCCATAAAAATATAAACAACAAGATCAAAGTTAAGTGTTCAGTTGCCATCATGGCACAAATAGTAGAAAAACATAAAATATTCCAAGATTGCCCCTAGTTCATTGTTACTTCCTTTCTTTTCTAAGTTCTTAATTCCTCCACCTTAACATTTTTTTATTTAATTTCTTGGTTCCTTCTCCCTCTAAGGTTCTGCTGATCTTCTCCCCCTTTTGTCGTCGTCAATTTTTAAACATCAACTGAGGAGGATGAGGGAGATGACTCATCAGTGGCATATTTGACATCTAAGGGCTGAGGAGAGGATACTGGAGGTAAGTCTTGGGACAGGGGATCAGGTAAGGGTGAGTTAGATACTTCTAATGGTTCCTGAAGAGAAGAAACAAGTGCTGGCTTGGATTTTTCTACTAGTCTGGTGGACTTCTTACAATATCTCTCACACTTCATCTAAATCTTACTTCTCTTACTTAACTTATTTCAATGGATTGAATTGCTAACCTAGAGTCCTAAATTATTTATAAGGGTCTCCTGACTCAACCTATAAAAATGTCTATTTTAACCAAAATACTATATCCCTATGTGATTTGAAATTAAAATAGACTCATTAAGTTCAAGCTCTAATCTGGCTACATACGGCCTATAGGTATATCCCTATCCTATACGCAAATCAATTAATTTGATCATATGCTATCCTAATTTTAGTCTACTCTAAACTCCCTTTCCCAAGTTTGTTTAGGTTTCTAGATCAATTTAATTGGTGATCAGACAATTAAAAGCAGTAAGAACAAATTGGAATAAACAATTCAAAACTATTGAAATAAGTTAAGTAAGAGAGGTAAGATTTAGATTACATGTGAGTTCAATTGCAATCTTAGACAAAGAAAATTTAGCCACTCATAATTGCAAAAACAAATAACATTATAATAAATTTAACCATTGAAAGTAACAAGAAAATTAAAAGCTAAGGAAGAACACAAAACAATTATTGCCGACTTGATCTCCAAGTTTCAGCCTCAACTTCTAGTTCCTTAAATCTCTCAAAGGTTGCCTCTAATGTTGTTAAACTTATCTTATTTATACTAATAGACTAAACCTAAAGTTCCTTAAGCTGACCTAGGGTTTAATTGGGCCTAAAAGTGTAAGAAATGGCCCAAAAATTAATTATTAGTCTTTACAAATTTTCATTCCCGGTACAGTATGTCTAGCCATTTTCCAACGTAATTTTATCTATCTCCTAGGTAGAACTGGGCAAAGTAATCTTCATAAAAGTTGTAGCTCTGTCTCTTCGCTTTCCATTGGTCTAAGAATCACATCATTTGAAGTTCTGTAGCTCGAGATATGGCCAAAATACCGAAGTATATGCAAGCAGATTTTGGGTCTGTCTACACCTTACTTTCCAAAATTAAGCCCAATCATCTTTAATCCTACAAAAGAAATAAAAACCAATAAATAATAACCAAATTAACAAGAAAAGCATAAAATTAAAACAACTAACTTAAAGTACCCTAATTATAAAAACTAATAAAAATAAATAAAATAACAATTGAAAATTGAGGACTTAGCTAATATTTAATAACAAAATTGGAGTAAAATAATTCTATAAAATAGAATTATCAACTTCCTTCTTTTGAGGAATGCTATTTTTGTGGCCATTGTTTTCTTTCCTTTGGTAGGTGGTTTTGTCTCTGGCTGTGGTGCTGTAGTGATTTTTTGTTTCCTTTTTCCAGATTTTGCTTTCATTCTGGGGGCTGGTGCAGATGCTGCTTGCTGAGCTTTTCCTTTAACTGCTTCTTTCTCAGCTTGTTCCTCCCTAACCATTTGGTGAAATACATCCATAATGGATACCTCTTCTGAGTTTGGAGGGGAGGGCTACTGTTTCTCAGGTTCTGAAGGAGCATTTTCATCTAAGGAACCTAGCACTTCTATTCCTTGGTCTGATTTGTCTGTGCTCTGGTGTTCAGGTGAGAGGGTCTTAACTGGTTGATCAACACCAGAATGAGAGTCCTTTGTCTGAAGGATAGGACTGGCAGTTTTGTAAGTTGAGCCTTTAGCTTGAACACCATGACTTGCTTCATGAGGAACAGATCCTTCTGCTTGTAAAGCTGAATCTTCAGCACCTTGCTGTGCTGGTGCAACACTTGGTGTTTCAGAGGAATCTGCAGTAGCAAGTTTTGATGATTTTTCTTTCCCCTTTAGTTGATTTTCTAATGCAGTAACTTTCTCTTCAATTCTCTGTAATCTAGCTCCTTGATCAGTGAGCTTTCCATTTATCCTCATCAATAGATTGAAGATCATTTCACTGGAGAATTGTAAGGATGCTGCCTCTGACTGAGCTGGGAGTGAAGGTTCTCCTTTAGGAGTTACTTTGGGAGTTTTAACATACTTTTCTCCTTCAAGTTTGTATCCCATCTTAGATAGGCTCCTGAGGTAGATTGATTGATCTTTGCTTTTTACCTGATCCATTGCATATCTTGAATTCCAAATCCCCTTTTTTCTGGACCAGTGTAGTAATGATATTCCCATATGGCAGATTAATCTTTTCCAATCTATAAGCTCCTTTCATTCTCTCAATAATAAATCTTCCTAGGTTCAGTGGATTCCCATTGAAGGCATGTTCCATTAGCCAAAGGTCCTGTAGACTAATATAACTAAAGCTTCCCCCTCTTCCATGAACATTAGCAGTAATGAAATAATGCAATATTCGAATTTGTGGACTAGTGATCAAACTAGCATTACTTTTAGAAGAATATTTCTCTTTCTTTACAGTAATCACTTCCCACAAGGATGAAGGATCATAGTTTTCTGGGAACTCAAACACACCCTCTTCACACTCAATGTTAAGTAAACTGCCCAAATTAGTAGCAGTCACAGTAAATTCTTGCCCATTTAAAAATACATTTACGCTTTCCTCAAGATAATCATCCGACTCCTTTAATTCATCATTCTCAACTACTATACTAGAATAAAATTCTTGAACCAAACTTGCATTATAAGCTCGATTCTTACAAGTACTGAAATATTTCAGTTTCATCTCCTCAAAATAGTATGATAAAATTGCTTTAAATTTAGGCACTTTATTAAAACTGTTCCAGTTAATAAATTTCTCACAAGTGATTGGTGCATTTTCAATTTTCTGGAACCTATCCTCATGAATTTTGCTTCTAAATTTGGAGGACAGAGATTTACCTTTCTTTGATTTTTTTCCCTTTTCTTTCTTCTTCTCTGTTTTCTATTCTTTTTCCTTTTGCAACTTTCCAGATTTTCCACTCTTTGATGCAAACTCGATTTTCTGTTTCTTTTTCATCATTTTTGCTTCTAACCCTTCTAGCAGTGGCGTTTTTCCCTTATTATTTTCAATGATTTCCCTACTCTGAGAGGTCTTTGCCATTTCGATTCTTAAGATTTTTGGCTAGGGCTTGAGGGTTTTGGTTTTGTATGAGTCGGTTTCAAAGGCAAGAATGTAAAGAGAATGGGTCTTAGTTTTAGATGACCGAGTTTCAGGGGAGAGAAAATGTAGAAGTTGTCAGCTGTATTAATTTCCCTTAGAAAACCGTTCGCCTCCCCCTTAAAATTTTAAAATTCTCTCTAAATTTTGGTTATTCTTTTAGGCAGTTTTTCTTCTCCTTTTTATTGCCCGGTACACATTATTTTATTCTTTCTTCATTTATTTGACTGAGTCTTATTATTTAAGACTAACAGAGCACTATTAGTTGACTAAGATCCACCTTAGTTGACTAAATGCATTCTGTTTTATGATCATAAGCCCATATTTTTCTCATAATTCCTGCAGACTAATCATACCTAAATTTCTTCTAATTTCACAAAATCTATCTTCATTTAGGGGTTTGGTAAAAATATTTGCTAATTGATGCAAAGTATTCATAAATTCAATCTTGATATTACTTTTCACTACATGATCTCTAACAAAATGGTGCCCAATCTCAATGTGCTTTGTCCTAGAATGCTGCACAGATTTTTAGATATATTGATTGCACTTGTGTTATCACAGAAGATTGGTACATTATGAACTTTAATTCCAAAATCTCTTAGTTGTTATTTGATCCACAAAATCTGAGCAGAACAACTACCTAGAGAAATATACTCTGCTTTTGTTGTTGAAAGTGCCATAGAGTTCTGTTTCTTACTTGACCAGGACACTAGCATACTTCCTAGAGATTGGCATGTTCCACTAGTACTTTTTCTATCAGTTTTGCTCCTTGCAAAGTTTACATCCGGATAACCTACAAGATCAAATGATGATTCTCTAGAATACCATAATCCTAAGGTTTGTGTTTCTAAGAGGTATCTAAAAATTCTCTTAACAGCTATTAAGTGTGATTCTTTAGGCTGTGATTGAAATCTAGCACACAAACACACACTAAATTGGATATTTGGTCTACTTACTGTTAAGTAAAGAAGTGATCCGATCATACCTCTATAGAGCTTTTGATCAATACTTTTTCTTTTCTCATCAATATCAAGTTTGGTGGATGGACTCATTGGTGTGGAGATTGGTTTCAACTTCAGCATATCGAACTTTTTGAGCATATCTTGAGTGTATGTTTCTTGGTTAATAAAGATTCCTTTCTCACTTTGCTTAATTTGAAGACCAAGAAAGTACTTCAACTCTCCCATCATGCTCATCTCAAATTCACCATGCATTTCTTTAGCAAAGTTCTTGCATAAAGCGTCATTAGTTGCACCAAATACAATGTCATCCACATATATTTGAACAACAATTAAATCATTCATGTATCTTTTAATAAATAAGGTTGTATTAATACTGCCTCTAACATAACAATTTTCAACTAGAAATCTTGAAAGCCTTTCATACCAAGCTCTAGGAGCTTGTTTCAATCCATACAAGGCTTTATAGAGATTGTAAACATGGTCTGGCTTTTCAAAATCTTCAAAACCTGATGGCTATTTAACATACACTTCCTCTTGAATGAATCCATTTAGAAATGCTCTCTTTACATCTATTTGGTACAACTTAAAATTCATGAAACATGTAAAAGCTAGCAACAACCTTATGACTTCAATCCTAGCAACGGGTGCAAAAGTTTCATCATAGTCTATTCCTTCTTCTTGGTTGTACCCTTGTGCTACTAACCTAGCTTTATTTCTAACTACATTTCCTTGGTCATCTACCTTATTTCTAAACACCCATTTTGTGCCAACAATAGGGTGATTTGAAGGTCTAAGTACTAGTGACCATACACGATTTCTTTTGAATTGGTCAAGTTCCTCTTGCATGGCCATTATCTAACTTTCCTCATTTTTAGCTTTTTCAAAGTTTTTAGGCTCAATTTGTGATATGAAGGCTGAAAATTCACAAGTCTCTCTAGTTGCTCTTCTAGTTCTAACTCATTGTGAAATGTCACATATTATTTGATCTTGTGGATGGTCTCTTACAAATCTCCAACTCCTTGGAAAGTCATTATGCTGATTTTCTGTTCTTTGCAAATCTTCTAGAGATGGAGTTTCATTTTCTCTTCTAGGTGAGCTTTCTTCACTATCTTATTATTCTTTAGGCTCATTTCTTCCATTTATTTTTCTAGGATTTCTACATCATCATCATCAACATGAATTTCCTTTAGTAAAGCATTGGACTCATCAAAAACTACATGGATCGATTCTTCAACATTTAGAGTCCTTTTGTTAAAATTCCTATAAGCCTTTGAGTTTAATGCATATCCTAAAAATATTGCTTCATCACTTTTGGCATCAAACTTTCGTAAGGGCTATTTTCCATTGTTCAATACAAAACATTTACAACCAAAAATCCTAAGGTGAGAAATATTTTGTTTCCTATCCTTGTAAAGTTCTTATGGTGTCTTAGATATCATGGGTCTTATTGAGACTCTATTAAGTATATGAGCAATTGTGTTCACTGCCTCAGCCCAAAAATATTTTGGTAGGTTATTCTCACATAGCATAGTCTTAGCCATTTCCTTTAAGGTTCAGTTTTTCCTCTCTACAACTTCATTTTGCTGGGGTGTTCTAGGTGCAGAGAAATTGTGATCCAACCCGTTTTCATTACAAAATTTCTCAAATTCATCACTTTCTAATTCTCCTTCATGATCACTCCTTATGCTAACTATGGCTAGTCCTTTTCATTCTCTTCTTTTCTATAATGACTTATAAAAGCTGATAGAGCATCATTCTTATGAGCAAAAAAACAAACCCTAGTGTACCTAGAATAGTCATCAACTATTACAAAGCCATAAGATTTTCCTCTTAAACTAGTTGTGCTTTATGAGACCTCGACCCCTATAGGCTCATCACTAGGTGTAGATGCGATAACTCGAGCCAAGGGTAATTTTGTCATTTCTTTAGTGAGCCCCTAGAAGTATGCTTTCAAACATTTTTAAGGCCTAAGTAGGCCTAAGACATAAATGAATGATGAAAATAAGGATTAAATGACGAAAGAAATAAAAATAATGATGATTTCTAAGGTCGGGGCAAAATGGTCATTTTTCATCTCGAGTAAAAGTTTTAAGTTTTCGTAAACCCGAGTATTTTTAGACCATTGTGGACTTGGTCTCAGTGTCAAAAGAGTAAAAAGATTGTACAAAGGATTGGAGGAGAACAAGCTAACTTGTTAAGGGCATTTTCGTAATTTAAATAGAGTTGGATAAGTTTGAGCTATAAATATCATCTTCCAATAGCTTCTTCTCACATTTTCAGCAGCTTTTCCTTGTTTTTCCTTTTTCCCTCTCACATTTCTTCATTATCCATGGGAGTTCTCTTCAAGCTGCCATAACTCTCTCAAGCTAGCTCCACTTTTCATGCTTTTGTGCACCCTTTCATAGAACCTTTGTGCTCTTTCACTCTCTCACTTTAAAACCCTTGAAAAGTCTAACTTCCATATTCTTTCTCACTAGCTAGGTGTTTTAGAGAGAGAAAGAGGGAGTATAATAGCTTGAAAGTTATTGGATAGAATTTCAATTTTTCAAAGCTACCAAGGTGAGTAGTGAATTAAACTTTATTTTTAGTTATTGATAATGTCTAGTAATTTGATTTGTGAGTGTTTTATTGTTGAGATTGTTTAATCATTTTTAGTGTTACTAGAGTAGTGCAAATAATAGCCATTTAATGGTAGTTGGAGGCTAGTAAGAATGACTAGTAGAACTCAATTTAGAAAATAGCTTTGGAATAATATTAATGCCAAGTTGGGTTGAAGGTGATAATGCTAATGTGATGATAGGTTCCAACGAAGCCCCACCACCCCATTTGGACCATTAGAGGAAGTTGGAGTTAGTAAAGATTTAACGAATACAAGTGAGTGAACTTGCATTTCAAAATTGTTTTGGGAATGTGAATGTATTTGCACAAAACATTTGAATGATTTTGTCCAACTTTTCCTTAAAAATCTACCTAGGGAACAAGCCTTTGGTGAATGTTTCTATCTTGTGAAAGTGTGCCATATAATGGTTCATGTGTTATCACAATATGTTGATATGTATAATATGCATTGGATGTTTTTTTTATGTGATCATGATGACCCAGCTATGTGCATGTGGGAGTGCACATGAGCTGATGATGACCCAGCTATGTGCGGTGTAGAGTGCACATGAGCTGATGATGACCCAACTATGTGCAAATGGGGAGTGCATATGAGCTGATGATGGTGGGATGGTATACATGATGATGTGCATATATATATATATATATATATATATATATATGTAAATATGTGTGTTATAAAAAGTTTATGAGTGTGGAATATGGTTGTAATACATGTGAATCTTATATGTTAAACCTTGAGAATTTCTAAACATGTTCAAGTTGATTTTGTCTTTGAAGCTAAATGGCCTTTCCTTGAGAGAATGAAAATTTGTTGTTGGTGTCCTGTTTCTCGCTGTAGCAAAAAACTCTTGGATTTGGAGGGTTATATTGGCCTGGTTCTCGTTGCAGCGAGAAAGTTGCTGATGCTCCTCGTTGCAGCGAGAAACATTCTGTTTTGCTGCCTGAATTTTGCTACAGCGAGAAACTTTCTGTCTTGCATGCTACCTTGTTTGATTGCTGTCCCATTTTCCATTTCAGTAATACCATAGTTGATCATGGGCTCCCAACATTAAGAAATTTATTTAATTAAGTTTGAGATGAGGGGTTTTAGAGAAAAACCCTCGGCTAGTTGAGAAACCCTCGTCTAGTTGATAAATTGAGCCCAAATTTCGTTGCAACGAGGACTTGTCGTTTTACTTGACTTGACTTGCTTGAATACTATTAAAGTTTTCACTATTCGAATCCTTTGTTTTGGATGGATCCTTTTCGCCAAGTGATTAACTCATTAAGGGTTTAATGAGGGGTTTTAGTGAGAACTAAACTAAATTGCATTGTTTTTGAAAATAAATGCATCAAGTTTTCTATAAATTTTTCTTATCGTTTGCTTATTCCCTTCCTTGTTCACTCGCTGCGTTTATACTCACCGTTTTCAACTTCATGTTTTCAGATCAGGAGGCAGCCAGTAACTAGATCGAGGTGTCCTTGTAGATTCGTTTCCTTGGTAGGTATCTCGGCATTCAATAGTTGAACTTTCACCGAGTCTCTCCGCTGGAAGTCGAGTATCCCATTTTGTCGTGTATAGACAAACTCGATGTAAATTATTAAGATATATTTTTTAGACAATGTATGTATATTTGATTGGAACTGCCACTACAAGATGGCAATGGTTAGCATTATTTTGAATTGAAATTATGAAATGTGACTTTAATAACTTATGATGGAATGATGGACAAGTTATATAAATAGGTTTGTTTGGGCTTAGTGGGCTATGTCCATTGGGCCCATCGTTTGTCATGGCCCGAAATTTGGGTCGTGACATGGTTATTGGACCAAATAGATCAATGTGTAACAATTCAAGAGGTTTAGATGTTGATACAACTTTCTTAGCTTTAAAAGATGTTCTAACTTGTTTTCCTTATTGACAAGCATCACATATTTTATCATTTTCAAATTTTATGTCCAGCAGCCCAACAACTAAGTTCTTTCTAATCAATTTTGACATAGTATGCATGCTTACATGTCCTAATCTCTGTGCCATAACTAGCTATCATTTTCAGCATTTGCAACAAGACATATTTCACTATTTATTTCAAGATCCTCAAGAAAAACAACATACATATTCTTCAATCTCTTTCCTATAAATGAGACTTTGTTTGTACCTATGTCTATTACTTCACACTTATATGAATCAAAACATACTTTAATGCCTTTGTCACATAATTAACTTATGCTCAATAAATTATGCTTCAAACCCTTAACTAACAGCACATGACTGATTTGAGTTTGAGAGTTCTTACCAACTGTACCTAGCCCATGAATTTTACCTTTTGAATCATCACCAAAGGGTACGGTAACTCCCTTCCTCTTGTCCAACTGAGCAAACATCATTTCATCTCTTGTCATGTGTCGTGAACAGCCACTGTCCATATACCACGGCTGTTTCATCTTGAGTTGAGCTCTTGAACATGCCTCCTTTGAGTGCAGCTCAACCCACAAAACGAATTTTCAGTTTTTCTTTATAGGTACCCATACTTTGATGGGTCCTTGAGTGTTAGTGGCAATATAGGATCCTTTTGGAACCTAAATTTTTTTAACTTTCTGCAAGTTACTTTTCTTAAAACAATCATATGATAAATGTCCATGTTTTCCATAACTATAACATTTAGGTGATGCAAAAGCAGAATTATTCTTGTGGTATGCATTTCTTTTTGAACATTTGAGAGCTGTGTTTTCATCAAGTGTTTTTTGTAAAGCTTCTAATTTATTTTCCAGCTCTAGCTTTAAAACTTCAAAATCTGTTTTTGAGTGTTCTAACTCAATTTGCAGAAAATTTCTTTGCTCAAAAACAAAATTGAATTCTTGTCTCACTTTTTCCAAATTATTTTCAAGAGATGTAGCCTTTTTCTTTAGATTCTTATATTTTGAATTTTTTTTTTCAAATTCATCATAAAGGCTGTCATACTCATCTTGTAAATCATCAATGGAAATATCATAGAAGGATGAGGATACCTCGGTTTCCTTATCTTGTGCCATCAGACAGAGGTTTGCTCTTTCCTCAGATTTTTCATCTTCAGCTTCAGAGCTTGATGATTCACTGTCCGACCATGCAGTTGCCACCATTGCTTTCTTGGATTTCAAGTTTTTCTTTGGAGTCTCATCTTTCAGGAATGGACACTCGGACTTGAAATGGCCAGGTTTCTTGCACTCATAGCAGATCAGCTCCTCCTTTTTGTTGGAGTCATTTTTGTTTTTGATTTTCCATGAAGTACCTTGATCTTTTCTAAACCTTTTTCTAGCTAGTCTCTGGTTTCTTCTGCCCATAAGCTTTCTAAATTTTCTTGCAACCAGAGCTAACTCTTCATCATCATCACATTACAACTCTTCTAGCTCTTCTTCAAGAATGCTGGCTTTAAGTGCAATGCTCTTTTTCTTTTCCTTTGTTTCTCTCCTATCTTCTTCTTCTTCCTCTTTAAGCTCCAACTCATGAGTAAGGAGAGAACCACAAATCTCATCTAAGGTAATCACATTTAGATCCTTGGCCTTTCGGATTGTAGTCACTTTAGGCTTCCAATTTTTTGGTAGGCTTCTAAGAAGTCTTTTAACTATTTCATGCTCGAGTATTGGCTTGCCTAGTTGACTCAATTTATTTGTGATGTTGGTGAATCTATCTAGCATGTTGGTGATGTCTTCACTAGGCTCAATTTTGAACATTTCATAGTTATGTGTCAAGAGTGCTATTTTGGACTCCTTAACTTGAGAAGTCCCTTCATGGATTATTTTAAGTTTATCCCACGCTTGTTTAGCTTTTGTACAGCTTGAGACTTTGTTAAATTCAGTGGGGGTCAAGGCACAATGCAATGTATTGATGGCCTTAAAATTTGTTTAGACTTTTTTTGTTTTAGCCTTGGTCCATTCAGACCTTGGCTTAGGCATCAACTCATTGTTTACAACATTCAAAGTAGAGGGAATAAAGGGTCCATCAGTTATGACGTCTCACATTTCATAATCTATAGCTCTAATGTAAATTGACATTCTAGTGCTCCAATAAGGATAATTGGAGCCATCAAACAAAGGTGGTCTGTTTGTTGATTGTCCTTCAGCAACTATGGATTTTTGGAGAGCCATTTGGATCCTCCCAAAGGGTGTTAAACCTTAAGAATAGTGAACTAGCTTTGATACCACTTGTTGGTCCAATAATATGTGCTAGAGGGGAGGTGAATAGCACAATTTGGCTCTTTCAAATATTGTCTCAAAGTCTAGATAAGGACGAGACAAATGAAGGAAAGAAAATGAAACAAAACAGAGTAAACAAGAGACAGCAGAATTTAAAGTGGGTCGGTCCAAGACCTACATCCACTACCTTGATTATCCAACCAAGAATTTTCCAAACAATCCACTAGAAACAGGTGAAATTCACAAGCTTTCACCAAGCTTTACAATGACTTTTACAAGGCTCAGCCAAAGCCTTTTACACTAGTTTTTCACGGGCTAAACTAAAACCCAATACCTAACTTTTCAAGGCTAAGTTAGAACCTTAACACATTCAAGCAAACCTTGCTTGAAACAACCACTTGGAGTGACTCCCTCACTCTAAGAATACAATAAGAGAAGTAAAAGAAAGTACCTATGATCACAAGTTGATCTAAATGGTACAAGTTTGAGTGCAGAATACAAAGACAAAGGATGGGCGTTTAAGTGTAGTGAGGTGAAGAGAAAATTTTTTGGTTTATTAGCTCTTAATGACTCAAATCTCTTCCAAGACTTCCAAAAATTGGTTTTCAACTATTGGAAGACCCTTTTATACTTGGAGAAACATCTCTGATGAGAGTTTAACAGTTTTCTAGCCGTTAGAGATAATTGGGAGTCGGTTCTAGCCATTACTCTGTCTTTTAGTGTAGATTTCAAACTTGCAGGCAGAATGCTCTTAGTTGACTAACCGATATCTAGGTCGACTAAGTCGTCTCTGTTTTCTGCTCCTTGTGTTTGGCAGTCCTGGCAGTGCATACTTAGTCGACTAACCCATTTCTTGGTCGACTAAGTTGGTTTTATCCTGAAGTCCAGATTTTGGCAGTAGCTTATTAGTCGACTAACCCATTTCTTGGTCGACTAAGTTGGTTCTGTTTCTTAATATTCTTCAGCCCGCCATTTCTCCAATTTAAATTTTAGTCAACCAACATTCTTCAATATTTAACCAAAGACTTTCCTTTTAGTTGATTAATTATTTTTCTTCATTTTCATGATTCTTGATATATGACTTTTTGTCCTGCACACTTAGTTAGAAATGTTAGATACAAATGAAATGTGAATGTTTTATTATCATCAAAAAACTAACGGAGCCAACACTTAGGTAATGTTTGGTATAAGGGAAGTGGGAGCACATTTCTTGCAATATGCTTAATTAAATTATATTATAGTGTTTGTTTTGTAACAAACCACTGCAATGTAAGATTGTAATGAATTACATTATAGTCAATGGATATAATGTGATTACAGTTTAAAATAAAACAGATTGCATTGCACTCTGCAACGTTATTAAAGACAATTTTACCTTTCAATTTTGTTACTTTGTTAAAAACATTTTATAATGTTATAATTTGTTTTATTATATAAATTTCGATGATGTCTTTTTATTATTCTCAATAGTCATGATGACTGTCAATAAAATTTATATTATCTTTTAAAGGAAAAGAAATTAAAATAAAATATTTAATATAGAAAATTATTAAAAATGAAAACAAAATATATAAGATTATAATAAAAATAAAAATAAAATATATGACATTAAAAATATATTTAAAAGATGATATTATATAAAAATTAACAAAAAAATACAAATAATTATGGCAATGATAATAACAATTATATATTTTGTAAAATAATATTTTGTATATGTCAACGTACACCAATAATTAGATATGATAATATAATTATTATTGCATATCTATTTCACAAAGTATTCTCAACTCAATTGAAAACAAAAATTTTACCATCTTGAACGCATCATACAGGCAACAGACTAGTAAGTATATTTAGAGGAAACCCAAATAGCTTCTTTGCTTGACACTTGACAATGTAAAGTACTATTTTATGTTTTATGAGGTTTTGCTTCCATTACGCATTGGTTATTTTGATTAGGTTACCACTCAAACTTCAATTAATGATTTTTATTATTATTATTAATTTTACTTTGTTTTTTTGTCTGAGTTGGCATGATTTACGTATTTTCCTCATACTCTTTATTTTAATTTTTAATTCATTCACAGGCAGACTTACCTAATTTTTTGTTTCATTCTTTTTGTCTTTCTTTTTATGATTCATGCATCAATATATTGAATTAGTTAAATTTTAAAATTATTTTTTATTTGACTTTCGAGAAATTTTAAGAAAATGATTTTAATGTTTTTAATATTAAATTTTTATATTTTTATAAATTTGATGTTCCATAAATTTTAATGTCAAAATATAAAAGAAAATCATGAAAAATAATTTTAAATATTTAAAAAATAAAATGAACATACTTATGCAATATTCCTAAAAAATATAAATAAAAAAATGAAACGAAAAGAATATATTAGTTCACAAGATTCAATCTATTAATTACTATATATGCTTTCTTTTCTTATTACTAATTGCACTATAACACTTAACTTATATTATAATTTTATTAATTACAATTATATGTATTAGTTAAGTAACTTAATAATTAATGTATATACTTGAGACTTGGCAATGATATTGCTTGAAGGAGGAAATCAACTATAAAGCCCATATCCAATAGCCAATTACTTTGTGAGAGGTTGACTTCTAAGTTAAATAATATTTATTATGGTTTAACTATTTGACAAGGCTAATTGCTTTGTCAATCTCATTTCATAAATTTATTAATAATATAAAAAGAAAATTATTGATAACCAAATAAATCAAAATAAACTAAATCCAAAACATAAGGTTTTTTTTTTTTATAATTGGGGGAGGGGGGATTCGAATCCTGCTCTTTAGGTAGGGGATAATGCATCAACCAATGAGCCAAATGCTCAAATCCAAAACATAAGGTTACTTACTTACATGTTAGTATTTTTTTTCTGATGATAGCCATTAAAGGTACACAAATCTCATAAAATTTCCACAATGAGTGTTTTCAAAGTTTTTTACTTCATTCAACTGGTAAAAAATATGTTTCTTCTTAAACATACATAAAATTTGACATTACTAGAAAACCCCATTTCAAGTCTATTTTATCATTTAAAATTTATGACCATAAACAAGAGAAAAAAGTTAAGGGAAAAATGAATAGTGAAAAGAAATACTATAATTTGTATAGTTACACTCTTTTGCTTCACCATGAGCAAACAAGCACATAATTGATTAAACAACCTCAGATCACTAAATTAACTTGACTATGGAAAAAAAATAAAACACTTACATGCATTTTAGATTACTAAATCAACTTGATTATTGAAAAAAATAACTTACATGCATGTAAGCGCTCTATTTAAGCTAATAAACAATCTCATGTAAGCTCTTTATAGCAGATTGGATATTGAAAATCAAGAATAACCAAAAAGGGTTTGTTATATTTAAAGGAAGTCCCAAAAGGTTTTTGGCTTGACACTTGACAGGGTTCTTGGTTTGACACGTAGTTGTTGGGGCGTAGGCTTAAGGTCTAATGGAATTGGTTTGTGGTTGGGTCTTTGGACGTAAGCTTGAGGTTTGAGGTTGGGTTTGGATTATATTTTTTTCCTTTCACAATTGATGGTCTAGATTTTTCTTTGACCTTTTATATGTGAATATTTACAAAAACTAATTTTTCTTTATTCCATTATTTATTACTCCCATATTATTTTTCAGTGTTAAATGTAATTAATGTAAATGGGTACATATCAGCTAGTTAAAGATAAGGTTTTGAAAGAGATTGACATATTACATATTTTATTTTTCAAGTGTTAAATGTGTTGGTCCCAATAATATATGCTAGAGAGGGGTGAATAGCACAAATTAGCTCTTGACAAGATAAGGAACTAATTTTTAGAACAAAGAAAATAAAAACAGAGAACAATGCACAATAATTTATAGTGGTTCAGTTCAAGACTTACATCCACTGTCACGACCCGGTACTCCCTTCGAGCCCGTGACAACAGTCGCTATGTCTCGATAAACATTCATTATCCAGAATGTCAACTGAAACCTCGCAAGGCTCGTGCATCAATTTTACATCTCCCTTGTGAGCAACAGTTACTAAATATCATGTTTTAAAGGAATATAAACTATTTTTAAATAAAAAACAAACAAAAAGTAATTTTTGCCACACAGGGGTATTTTGGTAATTTTCTTTTAAAAAATTTTGAAACTTGGTGAAAATATAGCATATGATCGAAAAATATGCATTTCTTATCTAAAAATAATTTTAGTAATCTAGATCATCCATTTAAAATGAAATTATGGCTAATCAAACTAAAAAAAAATATTAAATAAAATATTTCATTTTCTTATAAAACAATATTTATAGAATCCTGCATAAACAGTTTTTGTAGCGTAAGAGCAAAATAAATTTATCTATTTAATAGCACACTAAACCAGGTATACAAAAATATTCTACAATGACATGTGGGCCCCAATATAATCGAAAATATACAAGACTGCAGACCTTCGATTTCTAAAGATGCAAATCCAAAAGCAACCCTCGACAAAATCGGCTGTCTACAGACTGTCCTGAGCCTGAAATGGGTAAAAAGAAGGGGTGAGTTTTTATAAACCTAGTGAGTAAGCAAAGTTCATCTACAACATCTAAAGCCGAGTAAATGGAGACAGTTAAATCATCCCATCATAATATGATTCATAACATTTAAAACTCATTTCAACTCATATAAAACAATTACATTTCATCGAAATAATCAACAAGGCTTATGATTCTCTTAAAAACTTGGCTTATGCCAAAACTCATACTCGGTGGCACCTTGGCCCGGGCATCCAACCGAGTCTGCCAAGGATGTTAAAACAACATATACCCATAAAACATGATTTTACTTTTAAAATATAGCCATTCCTTGGCTTTGGCTGAGTTTCATCCTCACGTGGTGGTTCGGCGTGAAGTGAACTCTAAACTTACCTTAGGAGATACCCTCCGCACCTCTCATACTAAGGTAAAATATAACGGGGTTTACCGTGCCCCTTTAATAGGCTGGTCCACAAAAACCCGCCCATTGTAGTAAGCTAATCAAATAATCCACCAAATCAATAAAAATTTCGACAGCATGACATGGCTAATATATTATTACCTAACCTGTCAAGATAAAACAAAACAGTTTATATAATCCACAAACCACAAATCCAGCCATTCATGCCATCACATTGTCATAAGCCATCAATTCAAACCAAATATATATCAAACACGAGTATATAGTCTCCATTTACTCAATATCCAAAACCAGTATTCGATTTCAAAACAAGTTATAAATCTCATTTCGTTTAACCAACACTTTAATTTTAAAACATAATAATTTACAATTTAAACTCATTATTCTTTAAAATCATAAAAAGGAGTATAAATAACTTTAGATAGTTAAGATGATCATCTGATTACTCACAATAGCGGGAGTTTGGAGTACTCCTATTCTTGATCCTCGGGTACGATATCTTTACCTTTATCAGAGGGCTCACCACCTATACATAATACATGACACGAAATTCAATATAATTGTGCCAAACTGTTATAAAACTATTTCAGGCTTTATATGAATGCATGAAATTGAATAAGAATTGTTCAAATAATCACTTAAAGACAGTGTTCTACGTGGGTTCAATTATGATTAGACTAAATTTGTATTCGACTTAACTCGAACTATATACTGTTGAATTGACCAAAACATCCGATTCAACTTCAAATATATTCATTACACTTTCAATATTCCAAATACACCAAAATACCTCAATGAGCTTGATTGTGACTTAATTCATCATAACCGAAATTCATTTTGATTCCGAACTAACGTGCTAATCAATGTTAACACAATCCAATAAATCCATCTATATCATTAAGAATCAAATCCAAGTCCATTCACTATGATTTTCTCATTATTGTTCAAGTCGTTTACTAAAGGAACTATACTTTTCGATAACCGTTTTCAATATCCGATACCATAAATCATCAATTACGAGCTAAATAACATGAAATACAACAAAATCCATCATCAACATGTCATCTATAAAATTCGACCAAAGAGGGTTGTTGAAGGGCATGTGATTTTCTTGCTTGTTTTTCATGCCAAACATCATCAAACAACTAAAAATACTAAGATATCATGAAATCTAGCAAAATCCATCATCAAAACCTTTCTCTCTATGTTCGGCCAGCAAGTATTCCTTCATGGAAACTTGTGTTTCATCCATAGAAAATGAAAAAGAAAGCATGGGAAAGGTAGATCTTAAGCTAAAATTGAAAAATCTTACCTTTGATTGTTTTGTTCTTTGAAATTAAACAAATTTCTCTTAAATTTTCCTCTCTAGGGTTTGTTTCTATTCTTTTCTCTTTCTTCTTTGCTTTGGCCGGCCATGAAGAGTGAAATGGGAGAGTTTATGTTGAGTTTATAAAGGAAATTATAAAAATATTAAAGCTTAACATGTGTCACCATGTGATTGGTCCATGGTTAAAACTTAACAATTAAGCATTTTCTCACCACTACATGTAATCTCTTAATTATCCAAAGTATAAAATAATAAAAGGTGAAATTCATGGGCTTGACAAGTGTTATGGTGGTGTAAAATTCTAAAAATTCCAATTACGTCCTTGTGGACTCGTAAAATGACTATTTTGCCCTTATGTTAGGAAAAATGTCAAAATTAAAATTTTTCATTTCTCAAATTCAAATCATGCTCCAATTAGTCAAACTTGGTCAAAAATTTCATCCAACATTACCATTTTACCCTCGGGTGGCAAAATGACCATATTGCCCCTACGTTATGAAAATTCCTAATTTGACTCTAAATTAATCATCGAACTCCGAATCACTATATTAAGACATTATAAGGTTCAATAACTCTCAAATATATCCTAAAATCTCTATTCAAACTAGTTCGAGATTTGAATCGACTTAATTGTACCACTAGGTACGATATCGACTTTTAACGATTCTCTAAGGCATCCTAGTATGTAGATAAGCTATCAAGTACATGAATGACATGGCAAGTATATTATAGAGCTGGGCTTGACATCCATTACCTTGATTATCCAACCAAGGATTTTTCCAACAAATCCACTAAGAACCGATGAAATTCACAAGCTTTCACCAAGCTTTACAGTGGCTTTTTCAAGGCTCAGCTAAAACCTTTTACACTAGTTTTTCACGGGCTAAACTAAAATTCAACACCTAACTTTTCAAGGCTAAGTTAGAACCTTAACACCTTCAAGCACACTAGGCTTGAAACACCCTCTTAGAGTGACTCCCTCACTCTAAGAATAAAATAAGAAAGGTAGAAGAAAGTACCTATGATCACAAGGTGATCTAAATGGTACAGGGTTGAGTGCTAAATACAAGTACAAAAGATAATCGTTTGAGTGCAGCAAAGTGTGGAGAAGATTTTTTGATTTTTCTGCTTTATAAGGCTTAAATCTTCTCTCTAAACTCTAAAAACTTCCTTCTAATTATTGGAAGACCCTTTTATACTTGGAAAAACATTGCTGATGGCTTTTTGATAGTTTTCTAGTCTTTGGAGATAATTGAGAGTCGGTTCTAGCCGTTGCTCTATCTTTTAGTGTAGATTTCAAACTTGTAGGCAGAATACTTTTAGTCGACTACTCGATATCTTAGTTGACTAGATTGTCTCTATTTTTTGCTCCCTGTCTTTGGCAGTTTTGGTAGTAAGCACTTAGTTGACTAGTCCATTTCTTGGTTGACTAAGTTGTCTCTGTTTCTCAAACTTTTTAGCCCGCCATTTCTCCAATTTGAATCTTGGCCAACCAATATTCTTCCTTATTCAACTAATGAGCTTCGTCCTTGTTAACCAGTTATGTCTCATTATTTTTATCTCCCTTTTTCTTTTAAGATACACTTTGAAGGATTGATTTATTAATTTCATACATTAATTTTCCTGCACACTTAAGTAAAGGTTTTAGACACAAATGAATGATAATGTTTCACTATCATCAAAAACTAATGGAGTCAACAATCTCCCCCTTTTTTGATGATGACAAAACATTCCTTGATTAACAGCATAGTGTCTTTTTACTCATTTTAGTTTTTTGTAGAAAATGGGGATTTCTCCCCTTAAGCATATGCTCCCCCTTAGTGTGTGCATATTTATTCCAGCAAATTTTATCCTTGTCATGTAGGGTACGACATTGTACATTTAAAGCATACATATGTGCAGAATTTTGGTGTGATTTATAGTAATGAATGTTGACAGTTTTTCATAGAAAATTCAGCAGGGTCTGACAATAGTATATAGTCATCAAATTTTGTCTATTCCCTTCATAATTCAGTCAACACACTTTACACAACATCCATAAATATTTACAATCGTAAGTTGATCAATTATCAGCATACAACAACAGTTATCAGCATGCGGTTCAATATGGTTCAACAGCAGATTTTGTTAACAATAGTTAAAATATAATGGATAGCAGATTATCAGCAAACATTCAATTTTCAGCAAACAAACATCATAGATATATCAACATTCATGTCTCACACTACCATATAAACAACAAAATTAAAATTGAGTGTTCAAGTGCCACAATGGCATAAATAATAGTTAATTAAAAGATGTTTCGAAATTGCCCTGAACTGTTTTTGCTTCTTATCCCCTATTTTTCTAAGTTCCTGCTCCTGATTCATTTATGCTTTCTTTTCTTTTCTAAGTTCTTTCCTTGTTCCTCCACCCTAACACATTTTTTTTATTTATTCTCTGGCTAGTTTCTGTACCCCTAATTCTGCCATTCGACTCCTTTTTTTTGTCAGCATTAAAGGAAGGGGCTTCTATTCATCGATGTGTCAGAAGGTGAGGATTCAGTGCCATAGAAAGGGTTTAGAGGAAAAGGAAAGGTCTCTTGGAGAGGTGATGACTTTCTAGGGGAAGGTTCTAGTGAGGACTTGTCTAAGATAGGGACTAGACTCTGAGGAGAAGAGGTTGAAACTGGTTTAGATTTTTCTGCCAACTTGGAAGACTTTCTTCTCTTGAGAAAAGTTGTCTTGGTGGCCATAGTCTTTTTTCCCTTGGTTGGTGGTTTTCCCTCTGTTGGTGGTGCTGCAGTGGCTTTTTCTTTCCCAAATTGTGCCTTTACTTTAGGAGCTGATGCAAGTTTTTTCCTTTTTCCTATATCTCCACCATTCTTTTGAGTTTCTGTCATGGCAGTGTCTTTTTCAACTTATCCCTGTTAACCATTTGATGGAAAATATCCATAATGAATATTTCTTCTGAGTTGGGAGGGGAGGCTTGCTGTTTCTTTGTTTCTGAACCAACCACTTTGGTCCCTTGTTCTAATTCATTTTTGCTTTGAAGTTTTAGAGAGGGTGTCTTGGTTGGCTAATCAACCCCTTGGTGAGAGTCTTCAGTCTGTAGAACAGGACTGATAGATTTATAGGTGGAACCTTTAGCTTGAATGCCATGACTTCCAGCATGAGGAGCAGACTTTTCTGCTGGCTCAGCTGAACCTTCAGCACCTTGCTATGCTGTTGCAGTGCTAGGTGTTGTAGAGGTGTCTGCAGCCAATGGTTCAGATGGTTCCTTTTCTTCCTTTTTCAGGCCATTTTCCAGTTTTGTAATTTTCTCTTCAATTTTCTGCAATCTTTCTCTTTGGTCAGTAAGCTTCCCATCAATTCTCATAAGAAAATTAAAAATAACTTCATTTGAGAACTTGGATGGTGCTCCCTCTTGTTGAGTAGGCAAGCTGGATTCTCTTCCAAGACTAGTCTTGGGGGTCTTAATGAATCTTTTCCATCAAGTATATACCCCATTTTGATCAAACTGCCATAGTAAATGGCTTGATCTCTAGTTTTCACCATGTCCATTTCATACCTCTTTGCCCAAACTCCCTTTTTCTACATAAGAGATGTGATGACATTCCCATAAGGCAAGTTGATCTTATCAAGTCTGCAAGCTCCTCTCATCTTTTTAATCATAAACCTTCCTACATTCAGAAAAACTCCATTGAAGGCATGTTCCATCAGCCAAAGATCCTAAAGGCTGACGTAACTCAAACTTCCACTTCTGCCCTAAATGTTTGCTGCTATAAAGTAGTGTAAAATCCTAATTTGAGGGCTGATTATCAGTCCTGAATTGCTCTTTGATGAATACTTTTCCTTTCTCCCGGTGATGATTTCCTATAATGAGGATGGATCATACTTTTCTAGGAACCCATACTCACCTTCTTCACACTCGATTTTTAGTAATCTTCCTAAATCTTCAACAGTGACAACAAATTCTTTCCCATTTAAATATACATTCAGACCATCTTCGACATAATCATCAGAATCCTTTAATTTCTTTTCTTTTAAAGCAATGCCAGAATAGAATTCATTTACCAGACTTGCACTATAGGATCTATTCTTAAAGGTGCTATATCCTTTCAGTTTTAGTTCATCAAAATAGTCGGATAAACTAGTCTGAATCTTTAAGTTCTCATCAAAACTCTTCCAGTCAATATATTTGCCATAGGAAATTAGTGCATTCTCAATATTTTTGAACCTCAGTTCATGCAATCTATTTATGAACTTTTAAGACGAGGAACTAGTACCTTTCTTGAGTGTAGGTTCCTCGTCCTTTTTCTTTTCCATTTTTTGCTTCTTTTCTTTTAGTTTTTATGATATCTCTTTCACTAACACAGACATGATTTTCTATTTCTTCTTCACACTTTCTGTTTTTGTCCATTCTTCCAGTGGTCTTTTCCCTTTCTTCTTTTCTATGATTTCTTTGCTTTGTGGAGATCTCCCCATTTTGATTCAAGAATTTGTCTGACAGGGGTTTTGTCTAAATGGCAAAGGGTTTGAATAGATTTTAGAAGAAAATGTGAAGAGATGGGTTTCAGTTTCGAGGCTCGGGTTTCAGAGGAGAGAAAAGTTGAGAAAGAGAAGTTGTCAGCCATTTTTAATTCCTCTTAGAGAAACCGTTCAACTCCCCCTTAAATATTGCCCTATTCTATTTGCTCAAAATTTCAAAACTCCCTCTAAATTTTAGTTATTCACCTCAGGCAACATTTTTTCTTTCTTTATTACTCGGTAAGCAGTTTCTTCCCATTATTTTATTCCTCTTGCTCTTATTTTAACTGAGTCTTATTATTTAATGCTACTAGAACACTCTTAGTTGACTAAGATTCATCTCAGTCGACTAAATGCATTCTGTTTCATGTACATGAACCAAAGATTTTCACACAATTCCTGCTAACTAATCATACCTAAATTCCTTCTAATTTCACAGAATCTATCTTCATTCAATGGTTTAGTAAAAATATCAGCTAGTTGATGCAATGTATTCACAAATTCAATTTTAATATCATTTTTCATTGCATGGTCTCTAAAAAAATGATGTTTAATTTCAATGTGTTTTGTTCTAGAGTGCTGTATAGGATTTTTTGATATATTAATTGCACTTGTGTTATCATAGTGTATTGGTACATTATGCATAGTCATTCCGTAGTCTTTCAATTGTTGTTTAATCTAAAGAATTTGTGCACAGCAGCTTCCTAGTGATATATATTCTGCTTCTGCTGTAGATAAAGCCACTGAGTTTTGCTTTTTGCTGGACCATGAGAGTAGCATATTACCTACAAATTGACATGTTCCACTAGTGCTTTCTCTATCAGTTTTGCTTCCTGCAAAGTCTGCTTCCGGATAGACTACAAGATCAAATGATGATTCTCTAGAATACCATAATCTTAAAGTTTGAGTTTCTAAGAGGTATCTAAAAATTCTCTTAACAGATGTTAGGTGTGATTCTTTAGGTTGTGACTGAAATCTAGCACACAAACACACACTAAACTGAATATCTGGTCTACTTGCTGTTAAGTAAAGTAGTGAATCGATCATACCTCTATATAGCTTTCGATCTACATTTTTTCCTTTTTCATCAAGATCAAGTTTTGTGGATGGACTCATTGGTGTGGAGATTGATTTGAGCTTCAACATATCAAACTTTTTGAGCATATCTCGAGTGTATCTTTCTTGGTTCATGAAGATTCCTCCCTCACTTTGCTTAATTTGAAGACCAAGAAAGTGCTTCAACTCTCCCATCATGCTCATCTCAAATTCACCTTACATTGCTTTTGCAAAGTTCTTGCATAAAACCTTATTAGTTGCACCAAATACAATGTCATCTACATATATTTGCACAACAATTAATTCATTTAAACATCTTTTAATAAACAAAGTAGTATCAATGTTGCCTCTATCATAACCTTTTTCAACCAAAAATTTTAAAAGCCTCTCATACCAAGCTCTAGGAGCTTGTTTCAATCCATACAAGGCTTTGTGGAGTTTGAAAACATGATCTAGTTTTTCAAAATCTTCAAAACTTGGTGGTTGTTCACCATATACTTCCTCTTGAATGAATCCATTTAAAAATGCACTTTTTACATCCATTTGGTACAATTTGAAATTCATGAAGCATGCAAAGGCTAACAACAACCTTATGGCTTCAATCCTAGCAACGGTTGCAAAGGTTTCATCATTGTCTATTCCTTCCTCTTGGTTGTAACCTTGTGCTACCAATCTAGCTTTATTTCTAACTACATTTCCTTGCTCATATTCCTTATTTCTAAACACCCATTTTGTGCCAACAATAGGGTGATTTGAAGGTCTAGGTACAAATGACCATACACGGTTTCTTGTGAATTGATCAAGTTCTTCTTGCATGGCCATTATCCAATTTTCCTCTTTTTCAGCTTCTTCAAAGTTTTTAGGCTCAATTTGAGATATAAAGGCTGAAAACTCACAAGTTTCTCTTGTTGCTTTCCTAGTTCAAATTCCTTGTGAAATGTCACCTATTATTTGGTCTTGTGGGTGGTCTCTTACAAATCTACAACTCCTTGGAAGATCATCATGCTGATTTTCTGCTCTTTGCAGGTTTTCTAAAGGTGGAGTTTCATTTTCTCTTCTAGGTGAGCTTTCTTCAATATTTTTATTATTTTTTAAGCTCATTTCTTGCATTTGTCTTTATAGGATTTCTACATCATCATCATGAATTTCTTTTTGTAAAGTATTGGACTCATCAAAAACTACATGGATTGATTCTTCTACCGTTAAAGTCCTTTTGTTAAAAATCCTATAGGCCTTTGAGTTTAATGCATATCCTAAAAATATAGCTTTATCACTCTTTGTATCAAACTTCTCTAGGGCTATTTTCCATTGTTCAATACAAAGCACTTACAACCAAAGCTCCTTAGGTGAGAAATGTTTGGTTTCCTACCTTTGTAGAGTTCATAAGGTGTGTTAGATAACATGGGTCTTATTGAGACTCTATTAAGTATATATGCTGCTGTGTTCACTACCTCAGCTCAAAAATACTTTGGTAGGTTATTCTCACATAGCATAGTCCTAGCCATTTCTTTTAAGGTTCGATTTTTCTTTTCTATAACTCCATTTTGCTAGGGTGTTCTAGGTGCAGAGAAGTTGTGATCTAACCCCTTTTCATTGCAAAATTTCTCAAATTCCTCACTTTCAAATTCTCCTCTATGATCACTCTTTATGCTAACTATGGCTAGTCCTATTTCATTTTTTACTTTCCTACAATGACTTATGAAAGCTGATAAAGCATCATTCTTGTGAGCAAGAAAATAAACCCAAGTATATCTAGAATAATCATAAACTATTACAAAGCCATAAGATTTTTCTCCTAAGCTAGTTGTGCTTATTGGACCAAATAGATCAATATACATCATTTCAAGAGGTCTAGATGTTGACACAATCTTCTTAGACTTGAAAGATGTTCTAACTTGTTTTCCTAGTTAGCAAGCATCACATATTTTGTCACTTTCAAATTTTATATTTGGTAGCCCAACAACTAGATTTTTCTTAATTAATTTTGACATGGTATGCAAGCTTACATGTCCTAGTCTCCTATGCCATAACCAACTATCACTATCAACATTTGCAACTGAACATATTTCATCATTTATTTCAAGATCCTTAAGACATATCACATACATATTTTTCAATCTCTTTCCTATAAATGAGACTTTGTTTGTTCCTAGTCAATTACTTCACACTTATTTGAATCAAAACATACTTTAAATCCTTTGTCACATAATTGACTAATGCTTAATAAATTATGCTTCAAACCCTTAACTAACAACACATGACTGATTTGAGTTTGGGAGTTCTTATCAATCGTACCTATCCCATGAATTCTACGTTTTGAATCATTACCAAAGGATACGGTACCTCCCTTTCTTTTGTCCAGTTGAGCAAATAACATTTCATCGCCTGTCATGTGCCATGAGCAGCCACTATCCATGTACCAAGGCTGCTTCTACTTGAGTTGAGCTCTTGAACATATCTTCTTTAAGTACAGCTCAACCTATAAAACAAAATTTCAGTTTTTCTTTATAGGTACCCATGCTTTGATGGGTCCTTGAGAGTTAGTTGCAACATAAGATCCTTTAGGGACCCAAATTTTTTTAACTTTCTGCCCATTTCTTTTCTTAAAACAATCATATGATAAATGACCATATTTACCACAATTGTAGCATTTAAGTAATGCATTAGCAGGATTTTTATTGTGGTATGCACATCCTTTTGAAGATTCATTTTTCAAACATTTGAGAGTTGTGTTTTCATCAAGTAATTTTTGCACCGCATCAGACTTTTTATCCAGCTTCAATTTTAAAACTTCAAAATCTATTTTTGAGTGTTCTAACTCAATTTACAAAATATTTCTATTCTTAAAAATATAATTGAATTCTTGTCTCAACTTATCTAAATCATTTTCAAGAGATGTAGCCTTTTTCTTTAATTTGTATTTTGAAAAAAGTTTTTCAAATTCATCATAAAGACTATCATTGTCAAACCCTGTTCTATAAAATAATTACGACGTCATTTACATGCTCAATAGAATGTTTGCATATTTAGGAAGTTCGAGAAATCGTCAAAAGACGATATTGCCCCTAATGGTACCATTAAGTCGATTAAGCCTCAAACTAGTTCAAATAGGGATTTTAGGGTGAAATTGAAAATTTTACAGCCCAAGAATGATTTAATATGGTGATTTGGAGTTCAAGGATCAATTTGGAGTCAAATCGAAACTTTCACTATCCAAGGGTAAAATGGTAATTTTGCCACTTAAGGATAAAATTGGAATATTGGAAGAAGTTTTTGATCAAGATTGATCACATTTGACTCATCGGAGTATAATTTGAGGTTGATAAGTGAAAAAGTTGTAATTTCGGTATTTTTGGAGTATAAAGGTAAAACAGTAATTTTATCGCCTCAGGGCAAATCGGTAAATTTTCAGCCCCTACACTTGTCAAGACCAAGGGATTTTATTCATCATAGAAATGGATAAACATGAGAAATATGTGGTGGAGAATTAAAGAATTAAAAGTCAAATATTTAAAATTTGAACCAATAAGGAAATGCCATGTGTCATGCTTTTATTATTTTATTGTTTCTTTATAAAAAGGCATAAAAATCAGCCCATTTCTCCCATAGTGGTCGGCCAAACCAGAAGAGAAGAGAAACCAAGGAAGAACAAATCCTAGGTGGGAAAAATCAAAGAGAAAGTGTTGGAATTCAAGGATTTGATCAAGCAAAGGTAAAATTTCTT
>NC_030851.1:19165018-19177848 GCF_000208745.1 Theobroma cacao | reverse complement strand
TGAATTCATGGCTGGTCAAAATGGGTATGGAGAGAGAATGATCTTGGATTGGTTTGATTTTTAGGTATGTTAGTGTTTTTAGGTGATTAATGATGTGTAGCATGAAAACAAGTGAAGAAAACTACCAAAGGTTTGGTGCCCATCAATAGCTGAATTCTCTAAGTGAATAATGAGGAAGAATGAGAAGTTATTCTAGGTGATTTGATTAAGAAATAATAGTCTTTGGTGAATTGAGGGATTGGAAAAGAAATGGAGCAAGTTGGAGTGAAATTGGACGCATGGGCCAATTTATCGGATGAAAAATCAACTTAGGCCAATACCGGGTCTAGATGGCTACTCGTGCATTTTTTATTTCATATCATGCATATATATCGAGCCTGAAATAGCTTATGACTGTTAGACACAATTTAATTAGAATATGTGACATGGATTATGGCTAGGTGGTGAGTCATTGGATACGAGTAAAAGACTGTACCCATGGACTGAAAATATGAGTATTTCTACTCCTAATACTGTGAGTAAACTTATTATCGTCTTAATTGTCTAGAGTAGTTTTATACAATTGTGTGATTTTAAAGAAAATGGGTTTAAATGGTAAATTGCTATGTTTTAGGAGAAATTGTGATTTTATAAAATGATTTTATAAATTTTCTGAAAAATTGAATACTGGTTTTGAAAATAGAGTAATTAAAGATTACCTACTTGTGTTATAAATTATGTTTTAAATTATATGACTTATAGCAATATGTGAGCATGAATGGCAAAGTCGGTATTTGTATCAAAATTATATATAATTCAACCTTGAGAGGCTAGATTGCGATAAATTACCAAGTCATGCAGATAAAGATTTTATAAATAAGGTGGTAGATAAAATAATCCATAATCCCTGTAGTGGAGGTTCTGTGGACCAGCCTAAGAGAAGGGGCACAAAATCAGATATACCTTACCTCGATTGGAGAGCCGTGTGGAGGGTTTCTCTAGAGGTAAAGATTTGAGTGCACTTCACGTGGACCACCGCATGAGAGTGAGACTCAGCCAATGCCAAGGCATGGCTAGAATTTTGGATGTAAAGACATTTAACAACCTTGGTGGTCTCGGTTAGATGCCTAGGCCAAGGCATCCCCGAGAATGATTTTTGGCAGGAGCCAAGTTTTGTGAGGTATATAAGCCATGTTGATTAATTGAGTAAACTGAATATTCATGTTATGAAACATATATTGGAAAAGAATATTTTAATTCGTCTCCATTTACTCGCCTTTAGATAGTTTAGATGGTGTCTGTTTACTCACTGGGATTATGTAATCTCACCACCCTCATTTCCTCACATTTTAGACTTGGGGAATTTCATAGTTAGCTGACTTTGACAAGGACCTTCATTTGGACTTGAATCGGCAAAAGCTGTAAGTTTTCAGCTTTCGATGCATTTTGGTTAGATGTGGGCCCACGTGTCACTGTAAAAGTAATTTTATACTTCAGTTATCTACTTTAAAGTACGTATGAATAAATTTAGCTTTTACACCATGTTTTTGATGGGTTTCAATATTTTCTAAGAAAAATGACGAAAATGCCCCTGTGAGCTAGAAACTAATATTTTATTGTTTTGATTTGGAAACGACTTATGATTTCTTGAAATGCGAGATTTAATAACTGTCGCTCACCGGGGAGATGTGGAAGCTGATGCTAAGCCTTGCGGGGTTCTGATCAGCATTCCGAGTAATGAGTGCCTATCAGGACGTCGTGACGGTCGTCATGGGCCCGATGGGAGTTTCGGGTCGTGACAATCATACTCATTTTGCAAATCATCAATGGAGATATCACAAGAGGATGAGGATACCTCTGTTTCATCATCTTGTGCCATCAAGCAGAGGTTTGCTCTTTCCTCAGATTTTTCATCTTCAGCTTCAGAGCTTGACGTGTCACTGTCCGACCATGCAGTAGCCACTAGTGCTTTCTTGGATTTCCTATTTTTCTTTGGTGTCTCATCTTTCAGCAATGGACATTCGGACTTAAAGTGACCAGGTTTCTTACATTCGTAGCAGATCAGCTCCTCCTTTTTGTTGGAATAATTTTTGTTTCTGATTTTCCATGAAGCACCTTGATCTTTTCTAAACCGTCTTCTAGCTAGCCTCTGGTTTCTTCTTACCGTAAGCTTTCTGAATTTTCTTTCAACTAGAGCTAACTCTTCATCATCATCACATGATAACTCTTCCAATTTTTCCTCAAGGATGCTGGCTTTAAGTGCAATGCTTTTTTTCTTTGCTTCCCTCATATCTTCTTCTTTTTCCTCTTTAAGCTTCAGCTCATGAGTTCAGAGAGAGCCACAAATCTCATCTAAGGTGATAACATTTAGATCTTTTGCCTCTCAGATTGCAGTCACTTTAGGCTTCCAATTTTTTGGTAGACTCCTAAGCAGTCTTTTCACTAATTCATGTTCAGGAATAGGCTTGCCTAGCTGACTCAATTTATTTGTGATGTTTGTAAACCTATCAAACATGCTGGTGATGTCTTCACCAGGCTCCATTTTGAACATTTCATAGTTATGTGTTAAGAGAGCAATTTTGGACTCCTTTACTTGATAAGTCTCTTCATGGATTATTTTAAGTTTCTCCCACACTTGTTTAGCTGTTGTACAGCTTGAGACTTTGTTAAATTCAGTGGGGGTCAAGGCACAATGTAATGTGTTGATGGCCTTAAAATTTATTTGAACTTTCTTAGTTTCAGTCTCGATCCATTCAGACCTTGGCTTGGGCATCAACTCATTTGTCACCATATTCACGGTTGAGGGCATAAAGGGTCCATAAGTTATGATGTCCCACATTTCATAGTCTATAGCTCTAATATAGATTGACATCCTAGTGCTCTAATAAGGGTAATTATAGCCATCAAATAGAGGTGGTTTGTTTATTGATTGTCCCTCAGCCACTACTGATTTTAGTTGAGCCATTTGGATCCTCCCAAAGGGTGTTAAACCTTAATAATAGGGAACTAACTCTGATACCACTTGTTGGTCCCAATAATATGTGCTAGAAGGGGGTGAATAGCACAGATCGGCTCTTGACAAGATAAGGAACTAATTTTCAGAACAAAGAAAACAAAAACAGAGAATAATGCACAACAATTTATAGTGGTTCAGTCCAAGACCTACATCCACTACCTTGATTATCCAACTAAGGATTTTCCTAACAAATCCACTAAGAACCGGTGAAATTCACAAGCTTTCACCAAGCTTTACAATAGCTTTTACAAGGCTCAGCCAAAACCTTTTACATTAGTTTTTCACGAGCTAAACTAAAACCTAACACCTAACTTTTCAAGGCTAAGTTAGAACCTTAACACCTTCAAGCACACCGGGCTTGAAACAACCTCTTAGAGTGACTCCCTCACTCTAAGAATAAAATAAGAAAGGTAGAAGAAAGTACTTATGATCATAAGTTGATCTAAATGGTACAAGGTTGAGTGCTGAATACAAGTATAAAAGATAATCATTTGAGTGCAGCAAAATGTGGAGAAGATTTTCTGATTTTTCTGCTTTATAAGGCTTAAATCTTCTCTCTAAACTCTAAAAACTTCTTTCTAATTGTTGGAAGACCCTTTTATACTTGGAGAAACATCTCTGATGGCAGTTTGACAGTTTTTTAGTCGTTGGAGATAGTTGAGAGTCGGTTCTAGCCGTTACTCTTTCTTTTAGTGCATATTTCAAACTTGCAGGCAGAATGCTTTTAGTCGACTACTCGATATCTTAGTTGACTAGGTTGTCTCTGTTTTCTACTCCCTGTCTCTGGCAGTAAGCACTTAGTCGACTAGTCCATTTCTTAGTTGACTAAGTTGTCTCTGTTTCTCAAACTCTTCAGCTCATCATTTCTCCAATTTGAATCTTGGCCAACCAACATTCTTCCTTATTCAACTAATGAGCTTCCTCCTTGTTAATCAGTCATGTCTCATTATTTTTATCTCCCTTTTTCTTTTAATATACACTTTGAAGGATTGATTTATTAATTTCATACATTAATTTTCCTGCACACTTAAGAAAAGGTATTAGACACAAATGAATGAGAATATTTTACTATCATTAAAAACTAATGGAGTCAACATAAAGTGGTGCATATCAGCTAGTTAAAGATAGTGTTTTGAGAGAGATTGAATTATTCCACATTCTATTTTCAGTGTTAAATGTAACTAATAAAAAGTGGTGCAGGTCAACTAGCTAAAGATAGAATTTTAAGAGAAATTGAATTATTACATATTCTACCATAGGTTTGGAGATTTAATTTAAAGTTTTGTTTTGTAATGAGGTTGCTAATAAGTGTGTTTTTGTATGGAATCACCATCACAAATACCACAATGATGGTCACAATAACAATAGTTATATATTTTGTAAAATAATATTTTGTACATGTCAATGAATATCAACAATTAATACAATAATATAATTACTATTATATATCTATTTCACAAAGTATTCTCAACTCAATTGAAAAAAAAAATTTACCATCTCGAACGCATCGTATTGGCAACAGACTAATAACTATATTTAAAGGAAGCTCTAAAGGGCTTCCTTGCTTGACACTTGGCAATAGTGCCTAAAAGAGGAAAGCCCCAAATGGCTTCTTTCCTTCCATATGGTTATTACTTTTTTTTTCTTTGGTTTTTCAATAGTTATTATTAAATATCAAGTCATATTTAATAAATATTAAAATAGCAATTGAAATGTAATTATTTTTTCTTTACATAAAAGTTAAAAAAATTTGAATCCAACTATTTACTTAAGAAAAAATATATACATGTCAATTATTGAATCAAATTATATAATATAATTTTCTTTATCAAATTAAAATATATAACTGTTATTTATAAAAGTTTGATTTTAATTTTTCTAAATCTTAAATTTTAAAAAATAAGTTTTCTTATATTTAAATGTACTCTCTATTTTTCACTTTCTAAAATAAAAAATACTAACTTATAAAGTAACAATCTAAGGGAACTTGAATATAGCCATTGACATAGCTTTAGTTTCCATTTGCAAATATGTAAGATGGAGAAAAAAAAAAAGAAAGAAATGATGGACTCATGTATAATCTTGCTAAGGTATATGTATGCCCTTAGGTAGTGTTTGGTATGAGAAAAGTGAGAGCACATTCTCTACAATATGTCTAATTAAATTATATTGCAGTGTTTGTTTTGCAATAAACTACTGTATTGTAAGATTATAATGAATCACATTACAACCAATGGATGTAATGTGATTACAGTATAAAACCAATGCAATCAGATTGCATTACACTTTGTAATGTTATTAAAGATAATTTTACCCTTCAATTGTTACTTTGTTAAAAACTTTTTATAATGTTACAATTTGTTTTTTTATATAGATTTTAATGATGTTTTTTTATTATTCTCAATAATCATGATGACCGCCAATAAAATTTTATTATTTTTTAAAGGAAAAGGAAATTAAAATAAAATATATAATATAGAAAATTATTTTAAAAAATGAAAATAAAATATATAAGATTATAATAAAAAATAAAAAAAAATATGACATTAAAAATATGTCACGACCCGGAACTCCCATCGGGGCCAATGACAACTGCCGCGACGTCCCGATAGGCATTCATTACCTCGAATGCCGATCAGAACCCCGCAAGGCTTAGCATTAGCTTCTGCATCTCCCTGGTGAGCGACACTTATTAAATCTCGCATTTCAAGAAATCATAAGTCGTTTCCAACTCAAAACAATAAAATATTATTTTCTAGCTCACAGGGACATTTTCATCATTTTTTTACTTTTTTTATTTTATTTTATTTTTTGAAAATTTTGAAATCTGTAAAAATGTAATATGTAAGTAGAAACACATATTTCATGATTTAAATTAAATTTTGAAGTCTAAAACATTCATTTAAAGTAAAATTATAGCTATTTGAATATAATAAAAACATTAAATAAAATATTCTATTTTCTTAAAACACAATATTTTCAAAGTCTTCCTAAAATAACTTTTGTAGCGTAAGAGTAAAATAAATTTATTCATATAGTAATAAAGATAATTAAAGTATGAAATTTCATTTACAATAACACGTGGGCCCCCAACTGACCAAAAAGGTGTAAGGCTATGAACCTTTACTTTCTAGGATGCACTCCGAGATTAATTTCCGTCTTAATCAACTATCAACAAACTGTCCTGAGCCTGAAAAATGGATAGGGAGAGGGGTAAGATTAAATAATCCTAGTGAGTAAACAATTACCATCAAAAGCATATAAAGCCGAGTAGACGAAGACAATATAAAAACGTTATATCTCAATAATGTTCATAACACAAAGATCGTTTCAATCTATACCAAACAATTTCTTTTCATCAAAATTTCCCAGCTTATGAATTTCTTAAAATTGGCCCCTGCCAGAATCATTCTCGCGGGTACCTTCGTCAAGGTATCCCATTGAGATCGCCAAGGCTGTTCAATGACCCATACCCATAAACATGTTTTCACATCTGACACACAGCCGTTCCTTGGCGTTGGCTGAGTCTCACTTTCACGTGGTGGCCTGAACATGAGGTGCACTCAAATCATACCTCAGGAGATACTTCACCCAACATCTCCCCCCGGAGGTAAGTATATAATTGGGTTACCGTGCCCCTCTCATAGGTAGTCCACGGAAACCCCCACCACTGCAGTGATCGTTTAATATACCACCAGACCCATAAAATTTTCAGTAACATAATATGGCGAATAGAATTTAATCCAGTCTACCGAGACCAATCCAAAACTGTTCATATATTTCATGTCAACCCCAAAAATTTAGCCATCATGCTACCATAGTGTCATAAGGCCCGTTTTCAATAACATATAAAATCATAAATTTCAACACAGTCTCCATATATTCAATTTTTCCAAAACAATATTTGATTTCAAAACCAGTATAAATCTCATTTTTATTAAAAAAAACATTTTAATTGAAAAGCATAATATTTTATAATTTAAACTCACCATTCAATAAAAGCATCAAACAACTATAATTACTCTAGATATTTAAGACGATAAATTGTCCACTCACAGTTCTGGAGTCGGTGTACTCCTAATCCCAATCTTCAAGCACAATCTCTGTACTTTTACCAGTGTAATTTGCTCACCACCTATCCACAATGTACAATACATAATTCACCACATAAATGCTTGACCATTATAAAATCAATTCAGGCTTGGTATATATGCATGATATGATATACAACTTATCCGACTACCGCTTAAATGCAGTGCTGACCTAATTCGACCTATTATCTCCAATTTAACTCCAAATCAATTCTTCTCACTTTCTACACTCCAATTATACCTAAATTACCTTAGTGACTGTGAATGAGATTCAATTTATCAGTCCTGATAACAAATTACGAAAATACCCCTAGTGGGTAAAAATTCATATTTTTGCTTCGAAAATTCTCATTATTTTTCTAGGCTCATAATTCATCATTATTCATCATAATTCCTCAAATAAACATCAAGATCATCAGCCAATATTCCCCTTGAAATTCGGCCAATAATCGTAATGGAGGAAAATAAATTCTTTTCTTGTTGTTTTGTTCCTAAATATGCTAAACTAACTAAAAACACTAACATAACTTAAAATCAAATTAATCTAACAACTTTCTCTCTCCTAACCCATTTTGATCAGCCATCAATTGATCATGAAAACATGTAATTTAAGCATGGAAAATAAGGAGAAATGCTTAAGGAAGATAGATTTCAAGCTTAAGTTGAAAAATCCTACCTTTTTCACTTGTTTTCCTTGATTTTCCACTCTTTTTCTCTTGAAATTCCTCACCTAGGGTTTGTTCTTCCTCTCTTTCTCTCTCTTCCTTGCTTGGCTGAATATTTGGAGAGTAATGGGCTGATTTATGCTATTTTTTTAGTTAAATAATAAAATATCCTAAGCTTGACACATGACATTTTTTTATTGGTTCATTTTTAAAACTTTAAAAATTTTAAACCTTTTATCTCCACCACATGATTAGTCAACGGTAAAAAATGAGGATAAAGGAAGACCTTGTGCTGGAAAAATGTCCTAGTGGTGGAAAATTACAATTTTGCCTTTGGAGTGGCAAAATTACCATTTTACCCCTATACTCCAAATCATACCGAAATTAAAAATTTTCACTTCTAAATGTCAAATCATACTCCAATACTCAAATCATACTCCAATAAGTCAAATGGGGCCAAAAAAATCTTTTCTAAAAATTTTCATTTTGTCCCCAAGTGGCAAATGATCATTTTACCCCTAGATGGTGAAAATTCCGGTTTGACTCCAAATTGATCCTCGAACTCCAAATCACCATTTTAAGTCATCCCTGGACCATAAAACTCTTAATTTCACCTTAAAATTTCTATTTGAACTAGTTTGAGGCTTAATCGACTTAATGATACCATTAGGGGCAATATCATCTTTTAATGATTTTCTCAAACTTCCTAAATATGTAACCATTCTATTGAGCATGTAAATGACGTCGTAATTATTTTTTAAAGCAGGGTTTGACAACACTACCCCCCTTAAAATAAAATTTTGTCCTCAAAATTTCACTTATCAAGCTCAAAGAAAAGGTGGGATATTATCTTTTTATTCGATACTCAACTTCTTCTGTTATCTCCTTTATAGGGAATCTTAATTCACTAAAAATCATTCTTCATTTTAGTTGATCACAATATCAACCCTACATATGTGTATATGCCTTATAATCCCATTTATGCATCCAAGATCTATCTTGATTTAATCATCGCATACGATGCAGTATCATAATTCCTCAGAGTCATCCCTTTGTCCTTAATCATCTTTCGTGCCTCTATATTGCTTTGTATCCTTCTTGTATTTCGACATCAATTTATTGCTTAAGATTTAAGTTCATTTGAACTTTGTATACCTCAAGTATTTTTGAGTTCTAATTTCCACAATATAGTAAGAAATTCTTACAACCATATTCCATATGAACTCATTTACTATATTATTCTTGAAACCTTTATTTACACGTCCATCACTTGGTATTTACATCCCCTATCACTATTTTACACCTTCGTCTAACTTTTCACTCACTTTCTCCAGATCGGACTCGTGCTTCATCTTCCGTTACAGCGAAAACTCTTGTTGAAGAACGAGTCAATGGCCTCAAAGGTGGTTGTGCTGGGGTGTTGCTACCCATTTCAGATCGTACAGCTACCCCCTGCCTCGGGTGTACTCCAGAGGAATCTCTCCTCTGCATATCCGTATGAGTTAGTGGGGATGGAGCAGCTACTGTAGCCCGTCCTAACTGTGGGCAGTCACTCCTAATGTGGCCCGGCTGGTCACAATGAAAGCATCTTATGCCCCAACACTCCCCAACATGATATCTCCCACATTTTTCGCATTTATTTAAACCTCCAAAACTCTTCTCGGAAGTACTACTCATCCCAGACCTGCTAAATCTCGGAGGTCTCTGCTGTAACTGTGAAAGTGGGGGTCGAGGAGATATCACCGGAACAGAAACAGTACTCTCAGAAGCAAATGTGTCCTTACCTCTTTTGGGCAGTTGACTAGAGGATACATTCGGGTTTCTCCTCTTTGCAAACTCAGCTCGCATTCTCCGATTTTCATTCGTGAGTTTTTCGGCCCTTAAAGCCATCTGTACAACTTCTTTATGAGGCTCCCGGCCTGTCACAGTCATCCTCTCTCTAATCTCGTTACGGAGCCCTTCTTCAAAATAACTAGCTTGATCTTGCTCAGACTTCACCAGGTCTGGCACATATGACATCAGCTCGTTAAAACGAGCCTCGTACTCTTCTATGGTTAAATTCCCTTGTTGTAAACTTAGGAATTCTCTCTTCTTCTCTTTTTGATGAAAGTAGGTGTAGTATTGACCGTCGAATTCTTGTAGGAAGTCTATCCAAGTCAACGAAGTAATGGAACGTGATTTTACCGAGCTCCACCATGTACGAGCCCTCTTCTCTAGTAATCTTGTGGCCACCATTAACTTCATATCATCATCCAATTTCATATCCACAAATGTCTCCGTTACCTGAGTAATCCAATCTTTAGCTGCGGTTGCATCCAAATCACCAACAAAAGAAGTGCAACCCAGCTGCCTAGCTTCCTTAAGCTTTTTGGAAATGGAGACATCTGGCACTAGTGGTCGAACAGGACGTGGTGGTGGTGGCATTGGAGATACTGCTAGGGGAACAGTAGGAGGGACTTGACCAGCTTGAGCTTGGCCCATAATGACATTAAGAAAAGCTACTAATGCCTGGATTGCCTCAGGAGACATGGCAGGAACACTAGGAGTAGTAGTAGGTGGTGGAGGAATCTCAGTAGGCTCAGCAGCAGGTGCTGCTCGAAAAGTAGGTGCAGTAGACTCCCCATCCACGAGATCTGGCTGACTAAGTCTAATACGGCCTCTTCCTTTCCTTACTGACCTATAGAGAGGTGGACGCTCATGTCGAGGAGGCATGGTACTCTACAGTAAAAAATAGAACGGACTTAGACGACTTTAGATTCTATATGCAACTAACTCGATCTAACCTAACTTAACTTGACTTGGGGCTACGCAGTGTCAGTGTGAATTCTTAAAACAATATTAAAATCAAAAGCTTTAAACTCCAAAGCTTTAAGACCGAATTCTTTGATCTTTAAACCATGCTCTGATACCACTTTAATTGTCATGACCCAAAACTCCCATTGGGCCCGTGACAACAGCCGCGACGTCCCTATAGGCATTAATTACCCCGAATGCCGATCGAAACCCCGCAAGGCTTAGCATCAGCTTTCGCATCTCACCGGTGAGTGATAGTTATTAAATCTTGCATTTCAAGAAATCATAAGTCGTTTCCAACACAAAACAATAAAATATTATTTTCTAGCTCACAAGGGCATTTTCGTTATTTTTTTTAATTTAATTTAATTTATTTTATTTTGAAAATTTCAAAATCCGTAAAAATGTAATATGTAAGTGGAAACACATATTTCATGATTTAAATTAAATTTTTAAGTCTAAAACATTTGTTTAAAGTAAAATTATAGCTATTTGAATATAATAAAAACATTAAATAAAATATTCTATTTTCTTAAAACATAATATTTTCAAAGTCTTCCTAAAATAACTTTTGTAGCTTAAGAGTAAAATAAATTTATTCATATAGTAATAAAGATAATTAAAGTATGAAATTTTGTTTATAGTGACACGTGGGCCCCCAACTGACCAAGAAGGTGTAGGGCTACGAACCCTTACTTTCTAGGATGCACTCCGAGATTAATTCCTGTCTTAATCAACTATCAACAAACTGTCTTGAACCTGAAAAATGGATAGGGAGAGGGGTGAGATTACATAATCCCAGTGAGTAAACAATTACCATCAAAAGCATCTAAAGTCGAGTATATGGAGACAATATAAAAATGTTATATCTCAATAATATTCATAACACAAAATTCGTTTCAATCTATATCAAACAATTTCTTTTCATCAAAATTTCCCGGCTTATGAATTTCTTAAACTTGGCCCTTGTCAGAATCATTCTCGTGGGTACCTTCGTCAAGGTATCCCACTGAGACTGCCAAGGCTGTTCAATGACCCATACCCATAAAAATGTTTTCACATCTGACACACAGCCGTTCCTTGGCATTGGTTGAGTCTCACTTTCACGTGGTGGCCCGAACATGAGATGCACTCAAATCATACCTTAGGAGATACTTCACCCAACATCTCCCCCCGGAGGCAAGTATATAATTAGGTTACCGTACCCCTCTCATAGGTAGTCCACGAAAACCCCCACCACTGCAGTGACCGTTTAATATACCACCAGACCCATAAAATTTCCAGAAGCATAATATGGCGAATAAAATTTAATCCAGTCTACCAAGACCAATCCAAAATTGTTCATATATTTCATGCCAACCCCCAAAATTTAGCCATCATGCTACCATAGTGTCATAAGCCCCAATTTCAATAACATATAAAATCATAAATTTCAACACAGTCTCCATATACTCAATTTTCTCAAAATAATATTTGATTTTAAAGCCAGTATAAATCCCATTTTTATTAAAAAAAATATTTTAATTGGAAAACATAATATTTTATAATTTAAACTCACCATTCAATAAAAACATCAAATAAGTATAATTACTCTAGATATTTAAGACGATAAATTGTCCACTCATAGTTCTAGGAGTCGATGTACTCCTAATCCCAGTCTTCAAGCACAATCTCTGTACTTTTACCAGTGTAATTTGCTCACCACCTATCCACAATGTACAATACAGAATTCACCACATCAATGCTTGACCATTATAAAATCAATTCAGGCTCGATATATATGCATGATATGATATACAACTTATCCGACTACCATTTAAATGAGGTGCTGACCTAATTCGGCCTATTATCTCCAATTTAACTCCAAATCAATTCTTCTCACTTTCTACACTCCAATTATACCTAAATTACCTTAGTGACTATGAATGAGATTCAATTTATCAATCTCGATAGCAAATTACGAAAATACCCCTAATGGGTAAAAATTCATATTTTTACTCCAAAAATTTCCATTATTTTTCTAGGCTCATAATTCATCATTATTCATAATAATTCCTCAAATAAACATCAAGATCATCAGCCAATATTTCCCTAGAAATTCGGCCAATAATGGTAATGAAGGAAAATAAATTCTTTTCTTGTTGTTTTGTTCCTAAATATGCTAAACTAACTAAAAACACTAACATAACTTAAAATCAAATTAATCTAACAACTTTCTCTCTCCTAACCCATTTTGATCAGCCATCAATTCATCATGAAAATATGTAATTTAAGCATGGAAAATAA
>NC_030851.1:19162226-19164662 GCF_000208745.1 Theobroma cacao | reverse complement strand
TTTTTTAGTTAAATAATAAAATATCCTAAGCTTGACACATGGCATTTTCTTATTGGTTTATTTTTAAAACTTTAAAAATTTTAAACCTTTTATCTCCACCACATGATTAGTCAAAGGTCAAAAATGAGGATAAAGGAAGACCTTGTGCTGGATAAATGTCCTGGTGGTGGAAAATTACAATTTTACCCCTAGAGTGGTAAAATTACCATTTTACTCCTATACTCCAAATCATACCGAAATTAAAATGTTTCACTTCTATACGTCAAATCATACTCCAATAAGTCAAATGGGGCCAAAAAATTTTTTTCTAAAAATTTTCATTTTGTCCCCAAGTGGCAAATGACTATTTTGCCCCTAAATAGTGAAAATTTTGGTTTGACTCCAAATTGATCCTCGAACTCCAAATCACCATTTTAAGTCATCCCTGGACCATAAAACTCTTAATTTCACCTTAAAATTTCTATTTGAACTAGTTTGAGGCTTAATTAACTTAATGATACCATTAGGGGCAATATCGTCTTTTAACGATTTTCTCAAACTTCCTAAATATGTAACTATTCTATTGAGCATGTAAATGACGTCGTAATTATTTTATAAAATAGGGTTTGACAAAATATATTTAAGAGATGATATTATATAAAAATTAACAATAAAAAATACAAGTAATGGTGGCTATAATAACAATAGTTATATATTTTGTACATGTCAATATACACCAACAATTAGATATGATAATATAATTACTATTACATATCTATTTCATGAAGTATTCTCAACTCAATTGGAAAAAAAAATTATCATCTCGAGCGCATCGCACGACCAGTAGACTAATCTATATTAAAGGATGCCCATATGGATATCTTGAGGACAACTGATAACTCTATAATATAGAGTTATTTGAACTTAATTTTGATAGTAATTTAGCTTAGTTCTTGTGATAATGTATAAAAATTAAAAGATTTTATTTAAATTATTTTAAATTAGTTAATTTAGGTGAGTCAATCTTGTCTTAGTTAATTTTATGCTTAATTTGGTGTTAATGTGATTAAGATAGGTTGTTGTTGATTTATTCATATTTTTGTATGTATTTAATGAAGGAAGAATTTTAATGGAAGAAGGAGAGCAATTTCAAAGTGTAGATATCCACTGCACATGTTTTGGTATTTCAACCATAACTCTCTCTACAGAGCTCCAAATGATATGATTTTTTTTACCATTGGAAAGCTAAGAGAAAAAGATATAACTTTCATGTTTACCACTTTGTCCAGTTCTATTTGGAAGATAGTCAAAAATCTTGTCGAAGTTGAACCATTACAGTAGTCCTATAGCAATTACGATTCTACTAATTAACTGGTCGAGGTCACAGCTTTGGTGGAGGTAGGCTGTCGCTCACATAGTCTGATGAGGAATTCTTAGTTGGAATTGATTTCTTTCTTTACCCAACTTGGCCTAACTTCAAAGCCTTATAAAAATAACCTTTTGACGGACTTTTAGAGAAAAAAACAAAACACTAGATTAAGAGCTGAGAATCAAGCCATAAAGTCATTGAAGTTGAGAAGAATTTAAGGGATTTAAGAGGATTTAGAAGATCAAGATTACAGTTCTTGGAATCTTTTATCTTCTTGTTATTCTTTTATTTTCTTAGTTTTATTTTAATGTTTAAACTTAATTTGATGATGTGTGTGACTTGAAAGGTGTCAAGCCCTACTCTATTATATACCTGTCATGTCATTCATGCACTTGATAACATATCTACATATTGGGATGCCTCGAAGAATCGTTAAAAGTCGGTATCGTATCTAGTGATACAATTAAGTCGATTAAAACCTCAAACTAGTTTGAATAGATATTTTAGGATGTATTTGGGAGTTGTTGAACCTTAGAATGTTTTAATATGGTGATTCGGAGTTCGATGATTGATTTGGAGTTAATTCAGAAATTTTCATAACGTAGGGGCAAAATGGTCATTTTACCACCCAAGGGCAAAATTAGAATGTTGGATGATATTTTGACTAAATTTGATTAATTAGAGCATTATTTGAATTTGAGAAGTGAAAAATTTTAATTTCGATATTTTTTCGCACATAGGGGCAAGACTGTCATTTTAAGTATCCATGAGGACGAAATTGGAAATTTTAGAAAATTACACCACCATGACACTTGTAAAACCCATGAATTTCACCCATTATTTTTTTAAGTGAGAGATTATATGTGGTGGGAATGAAATGCTTAATACTTAAGTTTTTAAACATAGACCAATTAAAAGGTGACAAGTGTCAAGCTTTAATATTATTTTAATTGCCTATATAAACTCACTTAAAACCCTCACATTCACACTCTTATGGCAGGCTAAGCAAGGGAACAAAGAGAAAAAGAGAAGAACAAACCCTAGGAAAGAAAAATTCAAGAGAAATTGTTGGATTTCAAGGAATCAAG
>NC_030851.1:19158698-19161936 GCF_000208745.1 Theobroma cacao | reverse complement strand
GAGATGCGAAAGCTGATGCTAAGCCTTGCAGGGTTCCGATCGGCATTCGGGGTAATGAGTGCCTATCGGGACGTCGCGGTGGTTGTCACGAGCCTGATGGAAGTTCCGGGTCGTGACAGTTAAGGTGAATTAAGTCACAATTAAGCTCATTGAGGTATTTTAGTGTATTTGGAATATTGGAAGTGTAATGAAGATATTTGGAGTTGAATTGGATGTTTTGACTAATTAAACAAGGCATAGTGCGAGTTAGGTCGAATGCCAATTCAGTTCGATCATAATTGAATCCACGTAGAACACTATCTTTAAGTGATTATTCGTACAATTCTCATTCAATGTCATGCATTTATATAGAGTCTGAAATAGTTTTATAACAGTTTGGCACAAATATATTGAATTACGTGTCGTGTATTATGTATAGGTGGTGAGCCCTCTGATAAGGGTAAAGATATTGTGCCTGAGGACCAAGAATAGGAGTACTCCAAACTCCTGCTATAGTGAGTAATCAGATGTTCATCTTAACTATCTGAAGTGGTTTATACTTGTTTTTAGATTTTAAAGAATAAGGCACTTAATTTGCAAATTATTATGTTTTACATTTTAAATGTTGGTTAAATGAATGAGATTTATAAATTATTCCGAAACTAAATGTTGATTTTTGAAATAGAGTAAGTGGAGGCTATACATTCGTATTATATATATATATATGCATGATTTGAATTGATGGCTTATGAAATTGTGGTAGCATGAATGGTTGAAATTGTGGTTTTGTAAATTATATAAATTGTTTTGTTTTACCTTGACAGGTTGGATAGTACTATATTAGCCATGTTATGTTGTTGAAATTTTATTGATTTGGTGGGTTATGTATTTAGCTTACTGAAGTGGGCGAGTTTCCGTGGACCAGCCTATTAGAGGGGCACAGTAAGCCCCGTTATATTTACCTTAGTACGAGAGGCGTGGAAGGTATCTCCTAAGGTAAGTTTAGAGTTCACTTCACGCCGAACCACCATGTGAGGATGAAACTCAGCCAACGCCAAGGAATGGCTATATTTTAAAAGTAAAAACATGTTTTATGGGTATATGTCGTTTTAACATCCTTGGCGGACTCGGTTGGATGCTTGGGCCAAGGTGTCACCGAGTATGAGTTTTGGCACAAGCCAAGTTTTTAAGAGAATCATAAGCCTTGTTGATTATTTTGATGAAATGTAATTGTTTTATAGGAATTGAAATGAATTTTGAATGTTATGAACTATATTATGATGGGATGATTTAACTGTCTCCATTTACTCGACTTTAGATGTTATAGATGAATTTTGCTTACTCACTGGATTTGTAAAAGCTCACCCTTTCTTTTTATCCATTTCAAGCTCAGGACAGTCTGTAGACAGTCGATTTTGTCGAGGGTTGCTTTTGGATTTGCATCCTTAGAAATCGAAGGTCTATAGTCTTGTATATTTACGATTATTATGGGGTCCACATGTCATTGTAGAATATTTTGTATATCTGGCTGCGTGTGCCATTGTATGTATGAATTTATTTTCCTTTTACGCTACAAAAATTATTTACACAGAGTTCTATAAATATTATTTTATAAGAAAATAAAATATTTTATTTAATATTTTTATTTAGTTTGATTAGCCAAAATTTTATTTTAAATGGATGATTTAGATTACTAAAATTATTTTTAGATAAGAAATGTATATTTTTTGATCGTATGATGTATTTTCACCAAGTTTCAAAATTTTCGAGTAAAAATGATCAAAATACCCCTATGTGGCAGAAATTACTTTTGTTTGTTTTTGATTTAAAAATAGTTTATATTTTCTTAAAACATGATATTTAGCAACTGTTGCTCATAGGGGAGACGTAAAATTGATGCAAGAGCCTTGCGAGGTTTCGGTAGACATTTCGGGAAATGAATGTCTATCGAGATATCGCGGTATTTGTCATGGGCTCGAAGGGAGTATGAGTGGCACAACCCAAATTCCGGGCCATGACAGGCGCATGGGCCCAATGGACGTAATCCACTAAGCCCAAGCAAGCCTATTAATCTGACATATTTATCATTCCATCATAAACTGCTAAGTCACATTTCATAACTTAGAATCAAAATGATACTACACATTGCCATCTCATACTAGCATACCAAACAAGTGTATATGCATTGTCTACAACATGTATCTTAACAATTTACATTAGGTTCGTCTATACACAACAAAATAATACTCGACTTCCAGCGGAGGGACTCAGACGAATGTACAGTTACTGAATGCCAAGACACTTACCAAAAGATGGATACAAGTCTACAAAGACACCTCATCCTAATTACCGGCTGCCTCGTGATATGAAAACATGAAGTTGAAAATGGTGAGTATAAACCCAGTGAGTGAACAAGAAAGGGAACAAGCAACAACAAGGGAGAATTTAAAAATCATGATGCACTTGTTTCAAAACAATGCCATTTAGTTCCATTCATATTAAAAACCCCTCATCAAGCCCTTAAATGATTAATCATTTGAAAATCATGAACCCATACATAATGAACCATTTGAAGAATGAAAGCTTCAATATTACGTAAGCAAGTCAAATACGACAACGAATCTTTCCGCTGCAGCGACGTTGAGATTAAGTTATTAGCCGAACGAGGGTTTCTCAACTAGCCGAGGGTTTCTCACTAAACCTCCTCATTTTAAACTTAACTCATTTAGTTCTTAATGTTGGAAGTCCATGCTCAGATATGGTAGCAAAGAAATTAAAAATAGGGTAGCAATTGGACAAGATTGGAGACAAAAAAGAAAGTTTCTCGCTGCAGCAAAATTGTAACCCAGAAATAGAAAGTTTCTTGCAGCAGCGAGAATGAATTTCGCTGCAACGAGAAGCTACAGTGTCATTCTCGTTGTAGCGAAAATGCATCCTCGCTGTAGTGAGTTTTCAGCCAGCCTATCCCTCCAAAACCCGAGAGTTTCTCTCTACAGCGAGAATGATTTTCGCTGTAGCGAGAAACAGGGCACCAATGAAAATTTTGCCCTTATTCCCAAAGAAAAACCACCCTGCTGAAATGTCCAAACCAACATGAAACGCATAACAATTTTCCACAGTTTAACATGTCAAGTTTCACATGCATTACAACCATATACCATTACTCATTAATTTCCTATAACACACATAGTTACATATGTATATATGTATACGTATACCCATCATCATCATCATGCACACCATCCCATCATCATCATCA
>NC_030851.1:19102879-19158418 GCF_000208745.1 Theobroma cacao | reverse complement strand
ATATATATATATCAACACAATGTGGTAGTGCATGAATCAATAATAGTCACAAGTCACAACATAAACCATTTCTCAAGAGCTTGTTCCCAAAGCACTCATTTATAAGAAAAGTTGTACAAAATCATTCAAACACTTTGTACAAAACAGTCACATTCCTAAAATAGTTTTGATAGGCAATCGACTCACCGGTATATTGTTGAGCCTTTAGATGACTCTAATTTCCCTAATTGTCCAAATGAGATGATGGGGCTTCCTTGAAACTTACCATCACATTAACATCACCATTATATTAATTCACATACTATAAACCCTAAAAGCTATCTCTTAGCTAGCCTTCAATTGCCACTTTAAATGGCTATCTATGTTCACTATCTAAATCACTATAAAATGAATGAACATCCTCAATAATAAAACAGCTCATAATCTCAATTACTAGCCATTATTCATAGCTAAAAATCAAGCTTAGTTTATCACTTACCCTAAGGCTCCTTTGTAGTCAAATTTTCTTCCAATTGCTTCCAAATCAATGGGGTAATTCTCTCTTTCTCTCTCTAGAACACCCAACTAGTAAGAGAAAGTATGGAAATAAGATTTTTCAAGGGTTTTAAGGAGAGAGAATGGAAGAATACAAGGGTTCTAGTCATGAGGGCTCAAAGGTATGAAAACTAGAGCTAGAGAGAGAAAATCATGCAAGCTCCATATCAAGCTTCCATGGAGGTTTTAAAGAAACATGAGAGGGAAGAAGGAAGAAGAAGACAAGCTGCTGGAAAGTGGGAGAAGAAGCTACTAGAAGAAGGATATTTATAGGCCAAACTTATCCATTCCCTTAAAATTACGAAAATGCCCTTGACTAGTTAGCTTGTTCTTATGCAACCCTTTGTGCAATCTTTTTACTCCATTGACACCGGGACAAGGTCCATAATGGTCTAGACATACTCGAGTTCATGAAAATTTAAAATTTTAACCCGAGGTGTAAAATGACCATTTTGCCCCTACCTTGAAAATCACCAAAATTTTTGTTTCCTTTTTATTTTACCCCTAATTTCACCATCCATTTATTCCTTAGGCCTACTTAGGCCATAATATTATTTTAAAATCTTACTTTTATGGGTTTGGTAAGGAAATGATGAAATTACCCCTGATTAGGGATATTGCGTATATTACTAACTACGAGTCTATAAAGGTCAAGGTCTCACAACCGGGTCGTGACAAAGGGGAACTAATTTCTTTATATAAGATTATGATTGAACTTAATACATAGTCTGATTTATGTATCTCTCTTTTACTTATATTTGATGGTTTAAGATGTTTATTTTATTTTGTTCTATTCTTAATGCTTCCGATTGATTGACCATCAATTAGATTGAATTGGAAACCTAAGTTAAACCTTGACGAAGAAGATTTAGGTATACCTTGAATAAAATAACATATGATCGAATGCACTTAGTTGATTAGGAGGTTTGATTTGTATATAGGGTAGACATACACATATAAGTCATACGTAATCAAGATTAGAGTATGAACTTAATAAATCTTTCTTCAATATAATTTGTGTAGACATATAGTAAGTTAATTGGGAGAGATATTTTTATGAGAAACTCGACAAAGACTTTTAAATAAATTAGGACTCTAGGTTAATAACTTAATTTATTAAACTAAGTTAAAAGAGAGAGAGAGACAATATTCAGATGAAGTATTGAGAGACATCATAATCTTAGGTCTAAAAGTCAATCGGATTTAGTAAAATAATTTTGCTGGTTAATTTAGATTAGTTTTAGTCTTTAGTTTGTTACAATTAAATTTTTTTTTAATTTAATTTTTAATTGTTTGGATAAGATTAGAGTGTTATAATTTTAGTAATTAGCAAGTAGGGATTAATTCAATTTTTTGTGGGAATGAATTCTACTTTCTGCTATATTACTTGTTAACAATACATTCACTTGTGTTAAAAATCAACAACAATGACATGTGGTAGTCTTATGTGGCATTTTTAAGGAGTTTCTTGTCTTGGATTTGGTTGGGTTTTGGCTTAAGCCCGTATAAGATTTTTTCCTTCATAGTATGACATGTGGAGTTCCGAAGGATTTCTTACCTTTGGTTTGGTTGGGTTTTGGGTTAGGGTCAATATAAGGTTTTTCCCTTCCCACATCATTTTTTTCTTTCTATCAGTGTTTCTTTTGTCTTTCCACAATGATGTGAGAGTTTTTGTTTTATGGGGATTTGGACCTAATGGCTTCGGTTTGTTATGCCAATAGGCATGGCTTGCTTGAATTTAGTGCCGTGTTCTGGTCCTTTCGGTCCTATCTTTTCGATGTCAATCATGGGTCTTCAATTGTCCTTGCTGAGGGTGTTTTGGGATATAAAAGTTTATTTATTGCATTCTTTTCCCTTTTTATCTGTGCTTTTATGTGTTCCCGCGTTTACCTCTTCAATTTTGCCTTTTGGGTTCGACACCATTTGTCTCCTTTGGGTTGTTTCAAATTTCTTGCATTTTCTTTGTTTTTGACGTTGCTTTGTTATTGGTTATAGGTTTTATTTCTTTTTTCGTTTCTCTATTTGTGCTTGCAAAAATTTACCATTTCTATTCTTTATTGTGTTCTTGTTTTTTTTTCTCATGTTCTTGAGGTTGTTATTTTTGTTAATTTTTATGTAATTGTTTATGGTTTTAATTTCTAATTTGGCTTTTCCTATTCCTTTGTGGGGAAATTGGATTACGCACAAATTCAAAGAATTTACATAAACATGTTTTAAGTTAGGTTTGTGCTACTTGTGATTCTTATGCTTTTTATGTACAAATTTTGGACTTGAATTTTCTACTTGATTGTGTACAAGAAATGCCAATTTTTTTTATATACTTAAAACTACTCTATCTATTTTCTGATGTAGAAATATTATCCTCTAATGAAAACTAAATATGCTATTGAACATAAAGGTTGCTTATATATATACTGACTGTCTTATGTCTATTTCTTTTCTTTAGTACTTATCATAAATGATTCATTTGTTTCTATGATTCATGGGTTTCTATGTTCATTTGTTTGTCATTTTTTGTTTTGTAAGGGACTTTGTTTCAGTTTGTGTGTCAGCGCTTATAACAATCATAAGTAATTTCCTTGATAGTTTTTTTTTAAAGTTATCTATTATGAATGAGGAGATTGTTGTTTACATGTTTTAGAGATTTTTAGACTAAACTATATAGCTGCTAGAACTTATTTCTTAGTTCCCCTGCTTGAAATTATGATTTTGATTGAGGTTGTTATCACCTTTCAATATTAAATTATTCTAATTTTTTGGTTAATTCACTTCCATTGGAAAACCATGAGATATTAACATAAACCAATAAAAATCTACATCTATAGCTTTATAGGTTTGGTTGGTGTGTGAAGAACCAAGCATAGTACAACATTAGTTAATATGCACTTGGAATTTAATAAAGTATCCCATGGATATGTCCAGTTTAATGGTCAGTGAAATGTCGTGAAACCATGAGAATTCAATTTTTTGGGACATCGCCAATGCCCTTTTGATGCTTGCTATTAAACTATGGAAGACTAGGCACACCATGATTCTTTTTTTGGTTTGTTGATATGAGTAGGAACTAAGCTAGGATGTGAGCCCATCTGATGATTAGAATTGACACAAGTCAATATCGTTTGGCTTAGTAAGTGATAAGTGTGCTGGGACTAGACCTCATGCCTAAATATGAAAATAATCAATAAATTAAAAATATAACGCAGCAGAATAATAAACTAATATTTAATTAGAGAAAAAAATTGAATTCTTTCGGATAAATATTTATTTTTTTGTGTAATTTTCTAATTAATTATGAATATTTATAAGTTTAAGAGTTACATACCTTGCTCTAGATACTGTAATCAAGAGCCAATTAAATAAAGAATGCTTGTGATGAAGCAAGAAACCCCGAAAAGAGAATAAGATGGTTTAAAATCCTGCAACCAAAATCTTTGCTTCTTCACCTTTAGGATTTGTCAAATCTTCAGCTACCCAAGTGTTTGGCCTGTAACAGTAATCCACACAAAAACTGAACAAGTCCTTCTCAAAGGTAGGATTTTACTTGTGCTAGTAAGTTTTGTTTCTAAAACAAAAAAGACTAAAAATTCTTGCTGAATCTTATTTTTGTCAAATAAAGAAAACTATTTTTCTTTTCTTATTTTATGAAAGGGTTGAAAGTGGCTTGAGGCTTAGAGTTTTAGTTTGTTAACATAACATATTTATATAGCCAAACTAAGTTGTAACCCTAGATATAACAGTTGTATTTTAATTCAATTAAGTCCTTGTGAACTTAATTAATTCCTCACTTTATTTCGGTCTGTTCCAATTAAGTCCAACTTAACTGATTATCCTTATTTATTTTCAATTATGTCACTTAATGTGTGTGACCCATTAGGCTTCTAACATGGTGGTAATAAATATAAATCCTAATCAAATATCAATTTGATAATTAATTTTATTTATAAATCATGAGTGGCATCTAGCAATACATCATGACCACCCAAATATTAGAGAGTCAATTAAAATATGACAAAGCCCTTAAGTGATAAGCCTCTCAGTGCAATATAGTCTTTTCATCAAATATCTCGGATATGTCATAAAGCATGGCTTAGTGTCTACTTATAATATTCTATATTAGCTCTCATAATTCATGACTAACTTTATGAATTTAGGAAACTAACATTCCTCAAATTCATCATGCTTTGGCGAAAGACTTTATACAAGTTTATCAAGAAATGAGGACAAGTGAGATACATCCCCTCATATCTCTTGGGGTGATGAATCTTTTCTTGACCACTTATTCACTTTCGCATGCTTCATGGCATATCCAAAAACACCTTGTTTAGGCATCTGATCACCTTCAGACCCACAAAGGTGAAATCAAAATATGTCATTTCCCATATAAGATGACTTGGTGTTTCAAGTCAAAGGACTAATTACACGACTATCACATGAGAACACATTCCATAGACACTTGAGTGAAATACCAAATAGAGTTCTCATAGTGGGTCATTTCAATGAACTTGTTCTTTAACAAGCACCTACATGTTATCCTCAAGTATCCCATATACCTTAATCTATGAGATCGATTACTTCCGTCTCAAGTAAGGAGGCTTAACATGTACCAGTCTTTAGGATTGTCAATGCCTTGTCTTGACAATACAATGACCAGGAACAATTTTAGGAACATGGCTTTGATGCATAGTGATCTCATAATTGTAACAACTTTACAATTCTCTTACAAGGCCTTTATCTTCCATGGGCTTTATCCAATTAGTACTTAATAACTCTTTATTATTGCATTAACATGAAGGAAATATCACATATAGTTATGCGATTAAGTATGCATTAAATGACAATCTATATTCCTTAACCAATCCATTGGCTCAAGGGTATATACTAACAAAGTGAGTCATTTGACTGAGACTTTTAGTCTTAAGAATATGGTCTGATGACTAACTAAGGCCAAAAATTGATAATTTTATCTTTATCCCCTATCTTTTTCACAAACACTTAAAATTTATCTTTATCCTTCTGTCTCCAAAGGATATGTTTTATTCAATTAATCTAAATTTTAAAAGTAGAGGAAAAAAAATCAAAGGAGAAAGAAAATGGGAAAGAATGGGGCAAATCACATAATATTCATCTCCACCCACCATCCTCATTAATAAACCAATTTAAATACTATATTGTAGACAACATCAGGGATTGCAATTTATTCAAATTATTGTTTTAAAAATATAATGTTTTATTTATTGCTATGTAATATTCCTTTTGAGTTGAAAAAAGGAAGTCAACACTTTTTAATGCATTACCTAGGAAAGAGTTATGGGTTTTTGGAAAGAATCAAGTTACAGCACAACTTTTTTAAAAATTTAGGACATGAATCCATTAAGAATGTGCTATTTATTCTTGCTGATGGATAGGCAATTTGTATCAATGTTTGATCATGCACTGAGAGAGAATTTTGTTGATGCATTGGTCTACAACTTTGTACAAGTCTTCTTTCATTTATATTGCCAGGTTTACACTTCTTATAGAGGATTTTGTTTTTCAATCCTTGATTTCTTTTGTTTGTTTGTTGGGACCTAGCTTTGTCTTTTGTTTGAACTTTGAGAATACTAGGGTGATATATTTTGTTGTAAATAGTCAATGTATAGACCATCATTATAGTGGTTGGGTTATGGTGGTTTAGTCTCACTCTCGTTAATAATATTACTATCTCAATTTATTAGTAAATGCTTTTCCTTTAATAATACTCTACTATACCATTTTTCCATCTCTATTTTCCAAGTAATACTAATATCAATATCAACGTCATTCTTTTCCTCATGAACTATTTACTAAACATAACTTTTCATTTAATATTTTTTACATGTAGAGGATCCCGCAAGGTAACCCACAAATCAAAGAATGTCCTTCTTGAAGCATTTTTTGGTGACCTTTGATGCCGAGAAATTCTAAAATTCTACCCACGACGGAGACTCACACTACTTTCTTATAGAGGATTTTACTTTTAAACCCTGATTTCTTTTGTTTATTTGTTGGGACTTGGTTTTGTCTTTTGTTTGACCTTTGAGAATACTAAGGTGATATATTTTGTTATAAACAATTGATGTATAGACCATCATTATAGTGGTTGGGTTATGGTGGTTTAGTGTCACTCCCGTTAATAATGTTACTATCACAATTTATTACTAAATGCCTTTCCTTTAATAATACTCTACTATTTTTCCTTCTCTATCTTTCAGGTAATACTAATATCAATCTCAACTTCATTCCTTTCCTTAAGAACTATTTATTAAATCTAACTTTTCATTTAATATTTTACATGCAGAGATCCTCCAAGACAACCCACATATCAAAGAATACCCTTTCTGAAGCATTTTCTAGTGACCCTTGATGTTGAGAAATTCAGGAGTTCTACCCACGATGGAGACTCACATTGCCTTATATTTTGTCTCCAAGCAACTTAACAAATTAAACAATCTTATGTCAACTTTTGTACATGAACAATGATGGCCTAGGTTGTTTATATTTTTTTGTCTATAAGCAGTTTGACAATTTCAACTATCTGATCTTAACTTTTGTATATAACAACTACCTCTACCATCACAAATATCTACAAATGCATATCAGCAGATAGGCATCTTAATTTTGTTCAAGGACTGTATAGGATTATCAACATGTAAGAAATCAGCTTGACAATTACAATTATTTGATGTTAGCTTTTGTGTATAACAATTGCTTGTACCATCACAAATATCAACAAATGCATACTAGCATATAGTAATCTTAATTTTGTTCAAGGATTGTATGGGATTATCAACATGTTGAAATGCTCTTTAACTTAGTACTCAAACCATCGACAATATTTATTAACATATTTTATTATAAGCATTTTGTTCAAAATATTTTATTTGACCTGAGCACAACGCATGGGGTTAACTCTAGTAAGATTAAAAGGAAAGGAAAATGATAAAGAAAAGATATTTAAGGGTAAACTTGGAATGAAAATAATGTAATTCTATTCCTCGTATGGGCTCGCTAACCATTGCATTGTATAAGTATTTATTAAGGTTGGAAGGATCAATTTGCGAATCAAGATACCTCATACAAAAGTCCAAGGTTTCTATCTCGAAATAAAACTAGATTTGATTCAAAGAATCAAGAAAACTCATTCTAGTTTCCATAAAAATATTTCAAAGGTCAGTCTTTTTCGAAATATGACTTATTCCTATTTAATTTTTAGTGTTCTTTCGGCTTAAAATGTTTTGTCAATCGAAAAAAAAAGGTTCATATTTATAGTTAAAACTAAGTTCAATGTAAATCAATTGGATAAAATGTTTTTTTAAAATTATTTTGAAAGGTACTTGAAGGTGAATTTTTAATCAAAATACATGATAAATTATGAGAAACAAAATATTTTACTAAATAGTGCATTATAAAAATTGTTTTAGAACAATTTTGGGAAGTTTCGTTGTCAAAAATCTATTTTAACTTAAAAAAAAAACATAAATGATATGTTATTGGAAAGCTTAAGAATTCTAATCTCTAAGTGTATTTTTTTAGGATTTTTAAAGACATGTAGAAAAGGATGTTTGGATAAAAAAGAGATTAAGATAAAAAATGCTTTATATTGGGAAAATGGCACATAATGCTATTTTTTTTGTGAATTCTTGCAAATCCTTGATAAACAACTTTATTTTCTTCATAATTCCCAATCTAAAAAAGTAAAAAAAAAAATTCTATCATCACTTGCCTAGCATGATAAAAAAATAAGTGTCTACACCTATATATTTACACTACAAAAAAAAATTGACTTTTTTCGATAGAATTTATTGTAAGAAATAGTCAAATTTCCATTGAAAATTCCATCTCTAAAAGTGTTGTTGAAAATACTTTTCATCAGAAATCCATTGGAACTCTGTCAAAAATTTTCCAATGGAATTCTATTAGAAAAGAGCTAAACTTTAGTATATTATTTTGCACAAAATCTACCTGAAAACACAAAAATTATGACGAAATTTCCAACGAAATTCTGTTGGAAATTTTTAATGGATTTGCTGACGGAATTTTTTGTTGGAAGTTTCCTACGGATTTTTGACAAAATTTTTTGACAAATTTTTTTGTTGGAAAACAATACCAATGGAAAATTTCGTTGGTAATGTCCATTGAAAAATTTTGTTGGAAAATCCATTGGTAATTTGCAATGGAAAATTCCATTGAAAACACACTACTAATGGAAAATTCAGTAGGAATCCACTAAAAACATAAATTTCATTGGTAAAAAAATCATAATTGTAAATTAATAAAAATAATCTATGCAACTTACAATTGACATGCAATTAAAATCCTTAATTCAAAGTCGACTTGGTAGAATTAAAAATCATCATAAACACACAATATCTAAAAATGTTAAACAAATATAAAAGTAAAGCTAAATATGCTATTGTATATCATATTAAAAAAATATCCAAGTCCAAATTTGAAAAATAGACTAATATCATGAAATGTCGCTTTACTCTTTAGAATCTAAACTTGAAGTACTCACATGGCCTTTTTTGAACGCTTTATCATCATTTATTTCATACTTGCCATAAATTCATTCATGGCTCCAAAATGTTGCGTCAATTACTTACACATCTAACTCATGTCGTTTGATAGATTTTCCACTTTTTCTTCTAATTTAATGTTAAGACTGATGCTAGGGCTATCTACTAACTCAGATGTTGCTGCATCATTAAGTATAATTGTAGCAGGCCTCTAAGAACTAAACTTATACATGTGAGTGCGTGTAGTTGTCATCCCTTTAATTGCTTCAGTCCAAGCATGTGAATCTAATTTTGGCTGTGAGGATGAATCTTCACCATACTTTTGTGATAATGCGTAGTATACATTTCCTGTAAATTAAAAAGTGAAAAGGATTAGTATATAATTATATTGTTAACTTTTAACTAAAAATCAATCAATTTTTTATGTACACTAATATTTTTAGACTTGCTGTTTATGAAATCACCATGATCTCCTAAATGTCTATGGGTGCAGTTGGATACTTCCACAAAGCTGACATCTTTATTCGTCTCATTTGCCTGCATTCATTTACAATTATATTTAATCATAATGTATATATTATACATAAAATGTAAAGTATATTAGAAGATGGAAGTAGTAGTATGTAAAGCATAACAAATAAATATTAATTCATACCATCATTTTTGCATGAACAAGGAATGGAACTGAACCGTTAGTATGCTTTGTAATGCTTCATTTTTTTTTGTATTAAATGATTCTTTCTTGCTTGTTCTAATTTGTTCTGTCATTTTCTGTACCCCATATCATATAGATAAAGGGCATCCCAAACTTCATATGTTATCTATTGCCTTGACATGCCTTTGTAGTCCATGATGTTTTTTGTTTTGGCTTCTTTCTTTGCTTGTGTCCTCTCTTTTGAAAATATGTCTCTTAATTGATTAGAACAAATTTTATTCCATATCTGTCGAACCAAATGATATTCATTTGGAGCTCAGAAAAAATTTTCCTATAATAAAATAATAGAATAAATAAAAAAGTTAATACATAATTAAAAACAAGAAGTTATAGTTTAATTGAATATTAAACATATACCTCAAATTTCTTAAACATTAAATCCTTAACGTTATTAGGGATTTTCTTCCATGTCGACCATGGATTGTGGAAGTGATTTTTTATAATTCTTATTATTATTGTGGTGACTCTTGTCTCAAAAAAGTACTAACACAAGATAAAAGAAAATTATTGCTTAGTAAAATATATACGAGATATAATTATTTCATTATAATACAAGATAATATACCTATCTTCAAGAAGAGTTATACGCAATCTTTGGTTTGGATTTGTAGGTGTATGTAATCATACACCAGGCCCTCTACCTCTCAACCTTGAGGATATGCCATCTCCACTTGCACTTAACTCAATGGATGTGGATTCATGAGAATCATGGGTAAATGTCACATTGATTGTTGGCTTTGCAAATGCATCAAATGAAAAGGGTGGCTTTGAGGGCAAATCATTGGCCTACTGCCTTTGTGGATCAGTGGATGGATTAGGATATGCATTAGCATTCGTAAGTGACAACATAAATCTAAAGGCATTTGTTGTTCTAGGTCTTGGTTTTGAATGCTTTCCTTCAACCATTGTTTCTGCAATGTAAAAAAATATTCATACATAACTGTTAAAAGAAATTGAAATAAACTATCAAAATAATCCTTAATAAATAAGAATCAAGAGTAATTCCCATTCATTTTTACTATAAAAAATGTTAAGAAAAACATGCCATTCTCACATACATTTAAACATTTTAAAATATAAATTAAAATAATATAATAACATGTCAAGATTTTTCAATAATAATAATTAAGTTAAACAACTATGTAAGAAAAAATACAAAACCAATAACGTAAATTTCTAACATCATCAATCACTTTTAGAATAAGCAAACTTATGTTCTTCATGGACTTCATTATCATCGTTATCACTAAAAGTTTCTTCATCTTGGTTTTCTTGTTCTTCTTCATCAATTTCTTTTTCATCTTCATCTCATTCCTTGTCATCTTTTTTGTCCTCAATCAAGACATTAACCTCTTCATAATCACCTCTTGTTAATACAGTAGGGATATCAAGTTCCTTTGAGGGAGTAACATTAATTGGAATAGACACATCATCTTTTTGGTATACTTCTTCATTCAAATCAATTTCATTTTCTTTGTCTCCACTACATGGAAGGTGGAATCTACTCTTAGCTTTTGTTTTAAATACTGCCCACCAATCATGTTGATCTCTTTCCATTGACGAAGAACTACTATAGTAAACTTGGTGAGCTTGTGTAGCTAAAACAAATGGTTCATTTGTAGCAAGTATTGAGTTGTGTTTAATTTTAGCAAGACCATGAAAAGGGTCTACGATAACACCTTTTTTAGTATCAAATCAATGACACTTAAATAGCACAACTTTATTTTCGATACCAAAATATTCTAACTCGATTATATCCCCCAAGATACCATAAAAGTCACGCTCATAATTATTGTAAAAACTCACTTTGATGTATACCTTACTATTCATTATCTTACGATTTTGCCCATAATCTAAGGTGTGGACTTGAAACCATTTACAAGGTATCCTTTGTAACACCTTGCCATACGTCATGGACCATGAGAGATTTTAAGTATATGTGGGTTAGTTTCATCCTTACGTTCTACGACCTACCAAAATGTAATACATCATTTTCTTGTTTCCTATGCCTATGATCTTAACTTTTTGCATTCCATAATGTTAATGAATTTTAAAGATAGCAATTAGTCAAAGATGTATTGCCAACAAGAATTCTAGTTATAACAGAAAATAACTTAGAATTGTTTCAATGCTATATGGTTGATCGATACTTACAATTCCCAATGCAACACTATTGAAGGTAGTGTGGTAATCAAAACTTGGAATTGGAAGCTCAGGAGTGGGATAAGCAAAAAGTAAGAAAAACTTAATGTAGCCCAAAAAGATGTAACTGAAACAGGAAAGGTAAGCATAAAAAATTTAGAAATCATATTACATTTCAACATTCAAATATTATGACACAAAAGTGGGTGACCCATATAGTAAAAATAATAATAACATTATCAAATGAATATCTTGTGTTAACAAAATGCTTTTAAATTACAACACAAATCTTTTTTGCATGAAAAATGTGGACTTTTAATCATTTGACTATGATTTTACTTCCTTGCTCATCACTTCCTCCAAATATTTTCTTTCATAAACATCTAACTCAAATTTCAAATGCAATCAACTGATATTTCTCTACTATAAATATCATGCACCTAATCTATGCATAGTCATGATTTTGTTCAAGTCATAATTTTCAGATCAAAGATTATTGAATGCACAATCAAGTATGTATATATATATATATATATATATATATAGTCATTATTTTGTTCCAATAGTGGATTATATAGAAGATTATCTATATCTTTCAACTTAAAACTTTTGTCGTTAGTGTATAAGATAATAGTATATTATCAGTATTAGCAAATCATTTCAAAGTTAATAATAATTAGCTAGTCTACTTAAAGTAAAGAAGAAATTGAACAAAAAGATTTTATTAATTTATTGTAAGAGGAATAATTGCTGTTGTAATAAAGATTTTATTAATTTATTGTAAGAGGAATAATTGTTGTTGTAATTTTAGAACATCAACCTAGGTTGCCTTGATTGCAATAGTTGAGGTTGGTAGTGCAAACAATTTTTATTATTAGTTAACAACTTGCATGCCCACACCTTTCTAATACAGGACAAGACAAACTCTGTTTAGTCTCCACAATTCAGAATATTTAATGTTCTATCAAACAAAAATAAAAAACCATATCACTTTTCCGTGTGGTATGCTTTCTCTTTATTAATCTTCTATTTTTTATTATAAAATTCGAGAAGACAATTTGCGAAACCATAATACTAGTAAGAAATAAGAACTGTTGTTCGCTGGGCAGTTACAACCACAAAAAAATTGAAGGAATGGATTTGGGCCTTAGCTAGTAAATTCAACTCAATAACCAACCGTAGCAGATTCTATTATAATTCCACTATAATCCATTCTGTGTTTTGACCCTAACATGGTGAAAATTTTTTCATTAAATCACCTAATACAGAGTAGAAGGGTTCAAATCCTAGCATATAACTTAGAAAGGATGAGCTTTAAAGAACCAAGAGAGCTAAATAAGAAAAAAGAAAGAGAAAGAAAGAAAAAAAAGAAAACAACCTTAAGCTTTAGACCTTAAGATTGGAACTGTAGAGGAAGTGAAGAGTTTAGAGTTGGTAAAGGCTTAGTTAATTTTTCATCACACACAAGTTCGAGTCCTTTTATCAACAAAACTTAAACATTTTATATTTTAATAATAATAATAATAATAATAATAATAAACTTTTAGTATATTCATATTAAACTTTACTATAAAAACTATAAACATTATAAAACTAATATCTTCAGATAATCATAATACATTAGACATTAATGTATAATATGATATATTTAATATTGTTAAATTGTAAACAAAACCAATATTACTTTATTGTGTATATATGAAATAACACAAATTATATGTTATATAAAATGTTATATGTTACAAAGTTTGTATAAATAATAACTAATTATAAATAATATGCTACAAAAACTAAAGTGATAACTAATAAAGTTAATTATAGCTGTAATAATATAACTTAAAGTTTATTATAAGTTATCATAATGCTTATGTATAAATTAAATATATGTATAATATAAGTTTATTATGAAATATTACTATATATATATATATATAAGTGTAATAATTATAACATATTAATACGTAAGATATTTAATATCATATATTAATATTAACATATAAGTTATATAATTTAAAATATATATAACATGTGGTTTCATATTAATATAATTTATAAATATATATATAACTAATATTAAATTGCTATAATGGTCATTTAGAGTTGGCTTAGTGGAGGATATAGTTGTTTCCAGTTATAGTGGATAATCTAGGGATTGAGATGTCATGAGCAAGTATCAAGTCAATTTTCGATCAGTTTGAGGTGGTTGTGGATGTGTTTGTTTCGCATTCCACTTGCAAGAAGTTCTCTAAATTTGCTTTTGCGAGATTTCAATATGAACGAGAATAGATCTTGGCTATCAACTAGGGAAATGGTCTGTTGTTGGTAGGTAGGAAAATTTCTATAAAAAAGCCTTTGATGTGACGAGTAAGCGTGTACCTCCTAGGAATGGGGGTAAATTCTCATAGCTCTAACAACCTTCTTTTAAAGAAATACTGGTGGGAGTGGCAGAGAGAAATGGCGGAGATGAGAAATAGAATTCTAATAATATTCTTCCTTCTAATAATAAGGGAAATGCTCTCAAGAAGATTTCTGACGCTGAGTTAGATGGGGATAAGCAGTTCTCAAAGGTAGGGTGAAAAAAGGTACAAGATAAAACTTCAATTTTCATCCCTAAAATAAATTGGGAATGGTTGAAAAAAAAAGTGCTATTGGTTTTATTTCAGAGAATTCGAATATTACCAATATTACTAGTATGTTGGCCAAGAAGGGTATCATGGTCTAGATCAAAGCTGCAGGAGGTCTCCATGTCCTTGTCACATTCAATAGTAGGGAGGAAATGGATGTGTTGTTGGAGGATTATTTTGAGCATTTCCAAGATTGGTTCACCAGTCTAAATCCCTATGAAACCAGTCAATTGAAAACGGAGTTCTTATGTTGGGTAAAAATTAAAGAGGTGCTAATTCATTTGTGGCATATCATTTTGTTTAAAGTCCTTGGCAATATTTGGGGTCATTTTATCAATACGGATCAGGCCACTATGGATTTAAATTCCTTTGATTATGGTATGATAATGGTCAAGGTGGATAGTTTATGGAATATACCTCTTTATACTTAGATTATGGTTGGCAGGAAATGTTTTTTCATTAGAGCTACAGTGTTGAGAGTTGTTTAATCTGTTGCAGATCCTATTGTTAGTGCTCTGGCAACTATGGAGAGAGGCAATTCTACCGTGAATAATGAGTAAGTGGTGAACCATGATTGTTCGGACACAGTGTCAGTTGACATGGTAGCTTTAAAATTAAAAAAAGATACAACCGTGATGAGTGGGAATGGTTTGGTATTTTCCCATGAATTAAATGTGGTGGAAGATGTGAATTTTAAAAGGAAGGATGTAGCTAAGAAGAGCTAGGATGATTGTGATTCTATTCAAAATTTAAATCATGGAGGAGCTATCTCTATTATTGATTGTGTACCCATTGAACATGTTTTTTCAAAATTAGGAAGGGAATTGAACAGAGGAGGCGGGATTAAGGGAGATGTTGTGGCTAAAGGTGATGAGAGTTGATCAAGTGGTATGAATAAATGTATTGTTGATTTTTTCAGGCTACTTAAGAGGAAGTTTGAATAGTAAATGTGGGGAGAAAATTCTGCCTAGAGTGGAGTAGAATAATGGAACTAATGGCACATTATTTTCCCTTGTGGAACATGGTTTGAAGGAAGCAGATTAGTGGGTGGATTTGGTCCCTAAAAATCTGCCTGTTGCTTTCAATAGCCCATTTGCTAGTGAACAATGTGAACGCGATGATACTTCAATGGAGATGACAATGATTACCTCAGATTATGTAAATGATGTGGGATTAAAGTCTGCTGTTGTTAAGTGTGGAGTTGCTACGAGTACTTGGAGTTCGGATAAGCCACTTTAAATTACACCATCGACGATGGAACCCCTTAAAATGTTTTCTGGTGAGAATGAAGTAAGTCTTTTTGCACAACTTAGTGATGAGGGAAATATTGCGGACTTAAATATAGGAATTGCTGAATTAATGTGTGTTGAAAATAATGAATGGGGAAATAGATGTGGCGTTCCTAATGATGAAATGTTAAGGACTGAGGAAGCAGTGGAACTAGAGTTAGGAATGGCTTGATTAAAGCATCAATGTAGTGGATTAACAAAAATTGAAGCAAAATAAAAACCATGCCTCCTACCTTAAGATCACTTTGGTTGTTAATGCTGAGTTAAACACTATAGAGAATTCAAAAGAGAGTTTTACCTTTCCAAGTGATATCGTAATCAAATGGATTCTTTTTGATGCTGAAAAATGTGAACACCTTGTGGGAAAGAATCCTAGCCATTCAATCGCTTGGCCTCCAATGTTGCACACACAATTGTAATGGATCTTTCCTAAGGAGAGAGTTTTATCCCACGGGCTTGTGCTAGCAAGTGGACAAAGATTTGTCTTCTTTTCTTCTTTGATTTTTAGAAAAGAATCAATGGAGAAGTTTTCTAAAAAACCCTTCTCAAGAGTGGCGACACTCAAAAGGAAAAACTACTAGTTTTTTTTTTCTTTTGTTACCTTAAGAAAGAGTGGTTATAATGTGATATTTATATCTAGGTTTAATTTTATTATTAGACTTATTAAAATTAGCAAAACAAGTCCTTAATATTATAACAATTATAATATTTAACCAATGCCTAATTAAACTCTTTTAATAGGTTCTTAGTAGTTAAAACCTAGAATTTGATTTAAGTCTAACTTAAATCATCATACTTTCAATTTAATCCAAATTGCTACCTTTGTGTGTAACCCATTAGGTTCCTAACATGTTGGCAATGGAATTGAATTATAATTTTATTAATTACTTAATTGAAATGAATCATATTCAATTTTAAATTAACTAATTCAATTCTATAGACCAAGATTGGCATCTAGCAATGCATCATAGCCACCCAATTGTTAGAAGAGTCAAAGGATTCTTTGACAACCTTTCAGTGTATAATTTATCAGTGTAATTCATTCCTTCATTATATATCCTGGAGATGATAAGAGCTTTGTGTAATGCCTACTCTTATTGACCTCCATATTTGTTTCTGTAGTTAGATCATCAACTTTATGCAGACTGTCACAGCCCAAAACCCAGGCCATGACTGGCGTAAGGGCCCAATAGGCATAGCCCACCAGGCCCAAGCAAGACTCTCTATGTAAACCCATAAGTAGTTCATCTATCACTTCTTTTCTTTAGGATCTAAGACTCGTGATTTCTAATAACAATCTCTTCAAAATTTAAATCGTGAAAACCAAGTACATATGAAGTTCACAACAAATCTCACAATTTACATTAAGCCATCACTTATAAACATACAACAGACCTTGACAACCAGCGGAGTGACTCTAGGCATGGGTGCTATCTTTGAGAGTCATAGTCAACCTACCGAAAGATGAATAGGAAGGAGCACCTCGACCTAGGATCCAATTACCTTTGATCTTGAAAACTAAAACATGAAGTTGAAAAGAATGAGTATAAACTTAGTGAGTGACCATAGGAATGAAACAAGCAAATGATATGCAAGATTTTTTAGAAAATACTATGCACTTGTATTGAAACCATGCATTTGTATATCTAAACAAAACTTGATGCCATGTTGTTTTTCAACTCATTTTGAAAACATTTAAGAATATCAACTTTCAATATACAATTCAATCACATTACATTTTCTAAAAAGTCTCTACTCTACAGGACAAGTGCACATGCGTGTAAAATTCATGTATACATTATGTATATATAAGTATATGAATAATTCAAACATACACCAAGGTCATCCCCACACTAGTCACCACGGCTCCGCACATACACTTACCAACCTCAACCCAGCTCATGTGCACTCCCACGCCGCACATAGCTAATATCCTCATGTGCACTCCCACACCGCACATGGCATATATCATTATCATGTGCTCTCCCACACCGCACATGGCATTTATCATCATCATGTGCTCTCCCACACCGCACATGGCATATATCATCGGTGTGTGCTCTCCCACACCGCACACTACCGGCACCGTCATGTGCACTCGCACACCGCACACGCATGGTTATAATTATCATTCAACATTACATTTCAATGCATGGCACACATAACAACATGTAACAAGAATCTTTGCATAACAATACATCACATGCCACAATTCAATTAGTAATTCAACATAATATCTCAAATACGTAATTCATCACATTATACGTTTAAAAATGTAGAAGTATCACTTGTGAAAAGCTTGTTCCCGTGCATAAATTTGAAAAGAGTCAACCAAAGATATTCTAGCATTTCATTCAACACATATGCATTTGTTCAAAACCTTTTAAATGCAAGTTCACTCACCTTACGATGGCAGGATACTGCATCGCTATTAGTTCAGAGGCGTATCTAGCTATATCTACTTGCTGGTGGCTCATTATTTCCTCCGACATGCCACCACAGTACACTATCTTTACTTTTGCACTTCCTAACAACAATCTAAATTCAATATCTTTAGTGTATATCATTTCTACTTCTCTTTTTTATTCAATCGTGAATCCTTATTCAACTAACTTATATCTTGACACATTTTTACCAAAGTTGCCTTTATCCTTTACTTGCGTAATTCTTTAAATTATAAATACTAGCGACTCATTTATGACTCTAGCACATATATTAATCTTTTCTAAGGATATTTATCAAGTTTAACCATTATTTCCACACCAATAACCTAGCATATGACAACAACTATAAATTTACTTCCATTAAGCATTTTCTAAGTCCACATGCACCATAATTTACTTTTACATGCTGCCGTAGGCACAAACAATCAATACATATCTCATTTTTCCTTTCTACTTGTGATTTAGAGGTTAGAACGTTTACCAACCACTTAATCTAGCTCAAAATCACCACGCATTCCAAGATTCTTCCACATGCATGCCTTAGGTTCCTTGGATCTTTATTGATCCTTGCTACCACAAACAAAACCTCACATCATAATTGGTTCAAACTACATGCTTTCAAACAAAACATCAATTTCTACCTTCCTTACCTTGAAATCCACAAGGCAAATCGCCAAAATCTTTTCAACCTCAACGATGGTGTGTGGGTAAAGAGAAAACCCCTTAGTTTTCTCTTTTCTCCTTCAAGGTCGAGCCTCCTTCGAGCTTTTCTCTTCCTTTTTCCTTTCTTTTTTTCCTTTTTTCTTTCTTCTTTCTTCTTTTCTCTCTCCTAGGGTTTAGTTAGGATGAAAAATGAGGTTGAGAGTTGTGAGTTGGGTGAATAAAAGGGTAAGAGAATGGAGAAGTAAGAAAATAAGAGAAAGGAGAAGAAAAAAACTTGATTTTTATGGTGAAGAAAGGAAAATGGCATGGGAGGAAGAAGATGGAGAAGAAAATGCCTTTTGGAGAAGATAAGGATCAGCCATGGATAAGGAAGAAAAGCGTCAAAGCTTTTTTTGGAAGCTTTGACCAAGCTCATGGAAAAATTATCGTTTTGCCATTCAAGTTTCTCCCTTTTTTTTAATTTAGTCCTCCCAAAAATCTTTTAATTCCAATTTCCTTTTATTTTTCTTCCTTTACATGTGTTCAAACAAAATATAAAGTTTGCACTTCAATGCGATATTACCATAATATTTAAATATTTACTTACCTGTGCTAGCTTCATTTAATAAAGACACGCTGGCCCCACTAACATCATTTTTATCCGAAATTCCCTCATTCTTCTTCTCCCCCACTTAGATTGACCATATACTCCTATTTCATGACTAATTTCGACATCAAATAAAATATTAATATTTTAATTTAATTTTATTCCAAGATTTTTCGCTTATCTCCTTGGAACCCAAAATGTCTTATTACGCCCCGAGTCACTTTCAAATCACTTTTTATCTTGCTAATTCATCCTCAATAAAAATATTATTCACTTAAATCCACGTCAATTAGCCCTTCGTCTTATTGATATGGTTATATTGACTACTATACGGGGGTACAGGGTATCACAGAGACTTATGATACTCCTTTCATAATCTCCTAATCACCTTGGCCAAGGATTTGATTAAGCTAATGTCAACAAAAAACTAATGAGATATTTCCCCTTGAATCACTTGAGATTATGATTCTTATCTTGACCACTTCTTTGCCTTCATATGCTTCATACTATACCCAAAAACATTCTATTTTAGCATCATTGGTTAGGCACCCATAAAAATGAAATGAAAGCATAATACTCCATATACAAGACAACCTGGTGTCTTAAGTATAGGGAATAGTTACATAATTGACACATGAGAAGTATTGCATAGACACTTGAGTGAGATACCAAATGCACTTCTCATGATGGGTCATGTTCAGTGAACTTGCTCTCTCATGGCAAGCACCCACATGCTAGTTCCAAGTATCTCTATACTTCAACCTATGAGAGTAGTTGCTTACTTCACAAGTAAAGAACATAACATGTGCTGATCTTTGAGCATTATTGATGCCCTATCTTAATAATACAATGATTATGAACTTTTAAGAACAATGTTTTAATGCATAAAGATCTCATAATTGTTTCCCAATACAATTCATTTGCAAGGCATATATAGTTCCATGAGCTTTATCTACATAAATACAAAAAGTAATTAGATCACAAACTTATGGATAAAGAACTACGTCAATGTTATTATGAATAACAAAATGTCATACATGAATATCTCAAAATTGCAATTCCCATACAACCATAGATTGGCTTGTAGGGCTCATATTAACAACTAGAATTTAATTTTGAAATTGAGAGCATATTAAAAAAGGTTAGGGGTAGGCCAAAAGGGAGTAAAAATGTTTGTGGCAGCACTAAAATATCAGATAGGGGAAGGCTGCTAAGGAGTAATACAATTTTGAGTGATAACATGAATGAGATGGTACATGAGCATGAACAGGTTAGTAATCATAATCTTTGTCAAACTGAGGCTATAGGTACTTGGGAAGTTAGTGATAAATTGTAGGTTAAATTTATTGTGCCAAAGGAGATGGTCATTAATTCTGTGGTTATCTTAGAATGAGAGGACTTGGTCTCGTAATAATTCTACCTAGTTCATTATTTGTGTGATTGGATCTTTAATGAATATAATGACTTGGAATGTGAGAGGTTTGTGTAAGGGGAGAAGAAAAGAGTTGTCAGGAGTGTGATTGGGAAAATAAAACCGGATGTAGTTTTTTTTTTTTCAGGAAACAAAGTTAAAAATCGTAACACAACACTTGTATGAGGTAGTTTGGAGCAGAGATTGAATTAAAGGGGTACGATAGCTTATTTAGAGGCCTTATCACAATAAAACATGATGATTTTTTTAATATGGAGGAACAAATTTTGAATAGACATTTTATCCTTATAATTGGGAAAATTCAAGGAATGGTTGTAAGATGTGGGTTCTTGAATGTGTATGCTCCTAATGACGAAGTTGTCAAAGCTCTTTTATGGACTATGCTTTTACATGAGTTAAAATCACGGGACGTGTGGTGCTGTGTGTTGGGTGATTTTAACACTATTCGCTATGAGGATGAAAGGATAGGGAAAAGTGATATTCATATATCGACATTTGCTTTTTCAGAATTCATTAATGATGCTGCGTTAATGGATATGATAATGGTTAATGGGCCTTTTACTTGGTGTAACAGAAGGGAGGAGGTAACTTTCAGTAGATTGGATAGATTTTTGTTGGATGCTAATTAGTTGTCATCATTGGAGAATTTGATGCATAAGTGGTTGTCTTCATTTCTTTCTAATCATAATCCAATTTTGTTGGCAGGTAAGTGTTTGGATTGGGGTTTTATACCTTTTTGCTCTTTTGATTGTTGGTTTGATGATAGTTCCTTTCAAGATCTGATTAGGAATAACTGGAATCATACATTGGTGGGAAATAATAAAAGTTTGAAAATTTGGTGAGGCTTAAAAAATATTCGACCAATAATCAAAGAGTGGCATAAGAATCGAGATGGTTTAATTTCGAAGAAAATTGAAACTTTGGAATTATAAATCCAAGATATGGAGATGGTTTCACAATTGAATGTTTTTTATTTCAATATAAAGGAAAAGATCATTTTTAAGAGGGTAAAGTTATGGGAGTTATATAGAACAGAGGAGAGGAAATGGAAGCAACAGTCTTTGATTAAATGGGTTTCATATAGAGATAGAAACACCCGATTTTTTCATGCTATGGCCTTTGAGTGGAGAAGAATGTGAAACCTTGATTTTTCTTATGATGGAAATTGATAAAATATGAACTTTATGGATTATACATTGGTGATGATTACAAATGAAAATTTCTTGTCATTTGATGTTTAATCTCTCCATGTTATTAAGTTACATTCACGGGAAAATGATGGTTGCAAGAATGGATGAAAAAGGAAACCAAAGATATTTATTAAGCTTTAATATGAAAGCTTGTGGATTACGTGAACGAATTATGATTCCATGCAGTGTTGGATGTTGGATAAGTTTTCCCAACTATATTGGCATGAAGTTCTTACATGATTATGTTATAGTTGATGTAATATGATTGGATGAGAGTATGATATGAAATGATGGCTAAAGTGTTGGTTCGGTTGGAGTGCTAGAGGAGGGTGAATAGCACTAAAAATTTTGGAGTCAGCTTTTTGAGCTTGTAAAGCTCTTAATCAACTATTAAAGGGAATGTTTAAAACTTGTTAGAGTTAAAAGATACCAAATAAGGAAAGGTAAAGAGAAGTGGACAACACACAAGTATTTATAGTGGTTCAGTCCCCTTGACCTACATCCACTACCTTGATCTCCCAATCAAGGATTTCAACCCAACTTCATTAAACAAGTGGAATTAATAGCTTCAACCAAGTTTTTACAAGGTGAGCTTCTAACCCATGCTCTAATCATTTACAATAAGTCTCAAAGTGCTACCACACTCTAATTAAATAAGAAAAGAGAAGAAAAAGAGCACATGTGATCATTCTTACTGATCTAAGATGAATACAATCAAGCTCAAAGACTTTTACAAGGATAAGAATGAAAACTAGCTGTGTAAGAGAAGGTTCTTTAGCTTGTTGCTAAAAAAGGTGATCTTGGTAAGTGCTCTTTCTTTTTTGACCGTTGGAGCTTCCTTTTATACTTGGAGAGTTAGATTTTTCTGTTGGAGATAGTTTCTAGCCGTTGTAGACATGTTTGATGCCTTCCTAGCTATTATTTTGTCTTCTAACGTTTAGATTCAAATATGTAGACAATGTTCTGTTAATCGGTTAAAGGTAGGCCTTAACCGATTAAACCTCTTCTATCTTACATTGTCAGACAGCTTATTTCACTGTGTTAACCAGTTAAAGATGGCTTTAACCAATTAAAAATGTTCTATTTCCAAGCTTCTCCAACCAACAGTTTTCCTTTAATTGGTTAAACCTTCGTTTAATTGATTAAGGGTTCTCTTCCTTCATATTTAACTGATTAAGACAAGCTTCAACCAATAAAATGTTCTTTGAATTTGAATTTCTTCATTTTGGCTCCCTTCAATGGTCAACTTAATTTCAAATTTGTATTTTGGCACTTGAACGTACTTTAGGTCTTGTGTTCTAACCAATTAATCCTATTCCTTAATTGATTAGCATACCTCTGTCTTTGGTTTCCAACACTTATTTAATTGATTAAACCTAATGCTAACCGATTAAGGCTTTTCTGCCTTGTTTTTATATAGCGTCCAGTTATGCCTTAACTAGTTAAGGCCTCACATTAATCAGATAATGATGTCCTATTTTTACTAAACCATTTCTTCTTTCCTACTTTAACTGATTAACCGATCGTTTAATGAGAACAAGCTTCTTGACTTGCCTTTAATCAACAATTTTATTAGGGGATTTAAACTTTATCCTACACACTTAAGTAGTAAGGTTAGACATCAATAAATAAATAATGTTTTATTACCATTAAAAACATACGGAGTCAACATCGCCTCCTTTTTTTATGATGACAAAACATTCGTAGATTAAGAGTTCAATGTTTTTTGTACCATAAAATTCCATGTACAACTCAGGGATTGCTCCCTTTAGATATATGTTCCCCCTTAATATGTGCATTAAGAAAAATAAAGAGTTTAAGTTTGTTTTTGCAAATGTAATAAGTATGTATGTCACGACACAAACCTATGGTCTGTGACCAGCGCACAAGCCTGGTAGGTGAATGTCACGACTCGGTACTCCCCTCGAGCCCGTGACAACCGCCCGATGTCTCAATCGACACTCATTACTCGGAATGTCAACCGGAACCCCGCAAGGCTTTAATATCAGTTTCTCATTTCCCCTGTGAGTAACCGTTGCCGAATATCATGTTCTAAAAGATTTTAAGCTATTTCCAACTTAAATCAATAAAAAATGATTTCTGTCTCACAGGGGCATTTTGATTATTTTTCCTCAAAAATCTCGAAACCAACTAAAAATGTAGTATGCAAGTGGAAAACACATATTTCATAATCAAAAATAAGTTTAGATATCTAAAACATTCATTTAAAATGAAATTATGACTATTTGAATATAATAAAAATATTCAATAAAATATTTTATTTTCTTATAAAACAATATTTATAGAGTTACCGGTAAATAATTTTTGTAGCGTAAAAGCTAAATAAATTCATACATACTGTAATACAGATAACCAAAGTATAAAATTTAATTTACAGTGACACGTGGGCCCACGAACGACCAAAAGTATCAAAAGCGGTAAACCTACAATTTTTGAGGATGCAAGTCCAATTGTAGCCCTCAACAAAGTGAGCTATCTACCGACTATCCTGAGCCTGAAATGGGTGGAAAGGAGAGTCGTGAGATTATATAATCCCAGTGAGCAAACAAATACCATCTAAAATATATAAAGCTGAGTAAATGGAGACAGATAAAATAGATTAGCATATTGTAATTCATCACCTTTCAACTCATTTCAACCAAATAAAATCAATTGATATAAATTGAGTAATCAACATGGCTTATGAATTTCTTAAAACTTTGGCTCGTGCCAAAATCATTCTCATACTCAGTTATCAGGGATACCTTGGCCAAGAGATATCCCAACCGAGTCCGCCAAGGCTATTAAAAAGTTATGTACGCATAAATCATATTTTTATTTGAAAAATATAGCCGATCCTTGGCGTTGGCTGAGTTCACCGTCACGTGGTGGTTTGGCGTGAAGTGAACTCTAAAGTGTTAACCTCAGGAGTTATCCATCCGCGTTTCTCATACTGAGGTATGAATATAATAAGGTTACCGTGCTCCCTCTAATAAATTGGTCCACGGAACCCATCCACTGCAACTACTAATCAATAACCCACTAATTCAATAAAATTCAACAGCATGACATGGCAATTTTATCATTATCCATCCTATCAAGTCGAACAACAGTTTATACATTTTCAGCACAAATACCAATTTAACTATTCATGCCAATATTATCATAAGCCATTCAATTCAAACCATGATTTATAACACAACAATTAGTCTCCAATTACTCCATTACCAAAACCATCTTTCAATTTCAAGACAATTTTTAAAATCATTTCCTTTAATCACATTTTGCTTTTAAAACATAAAGATTTACCATTTAAACTTATTTTCCATAAAATCACAAAATCAGATAAAAACCACTTTAGATAATTAAGACGATAGTAAGGTTACTCACTATTTCGAGAGTCGAATTCCGAGTACTCCGATTCTTGATCCTCGGGTACTATCTCTTTACTTTTGCCAGAATGCTCACCACCTAGACATAATGCACAATAAGCCATTTACTACATTTATGCTAAATTATTATAAAACCAATTCAGGCTCTATACTAATGCATGAAATGGAATGTAAATTGTTCGGATTATTGTCTAAACACGGTGTTCTACACAAATTCAATTGTGTACCTAAATAAAACGGTATTGACCTAATTCGATCTATCACCCGATTAATTTGCCATTATGTCCAATTCAACTCCAAATAATTCCATTTTTCTCCCAATACTCCAAATCATTAAACACAAACTAAATAAATTGAAATATGGCAAAATCATCCTCACATTTTCTCTTGGAAAATTCGGCCATGGTGGGTGCATCAACACTATAATTTTTCAAGCTTGATTCTTTCACCATAAATCACTAATTCCTAACCAAATCACTAGAAATAAAATCAAAATCATCATCAATATTTCACATGGAGAATTCGGCCAATGATGGGTGATGGGAGAAAATGAATTTTCTTGTTGGCTTTTCATGCTACACATCACTAACTAACTAAAAACACTAAAATACATTGAAATCTAACCAAATCAAGCATCAAAACCTCTCTCTAAGTGTTCAGCCAGCAAGATACCCATCATGAAATCATGTGATTCAACCATGAAAATGCAAAAGAATGTATGGGAAAGGTAAATCACAAGTCAAAATCAAGAAATTTTACCTTTGATTGCTTGATTACTTGAAATCCACCAAATTTCTCTTGAATTTTCACTCTAGGGTTCTTGTTCTTTCTTTTCTTCCTTTGGCCGGCCATATGAAGAGAAATGGGCTGATTTTGTGCTAATTTATAAGGAAAATAATAAATGGATGAAAATTTGACACATGTCACCATTCCATTGTTCCATGTGTCATTCTTACCCATTAAGCAATCTCTCTCCACCACTTAAATTTCCTCAATTATCCATGATAATATTGGGTAAAATCCATGTGTTGGACAAGTGTTGGGTGTGTAAAATTACAATTATGCCCATGGGGTGGCAAAATGACTATTTTACCCTTTATACTCAAAAAATGCCAGAATTAAAATTTTTCACTTCTCAAACTCAAATTATGTTCTAAATAGTCAATCTTGATCAAAAACTTCTTCCAACATTCTAATTTTAACCTCGGGTGGCAAAATGACCATTTTGCCCTTAGGTCATGAAAATTCCAATTTGACTCTAAATCGGTCCTCAAACTCCGAATCATCATTTTAAGTCATTCTGGGGTTTTAAAATTCTCAATTTCATCTTAAAATCTCTATTTGGACTAGTTGAAGGCTTAATTCAACTTAATTGTACCATTTGGTACATTGCCGTCCTTTAATGATTTCCAAGGTACCCAAGTAAGCAAACATGCATTCTTATGTAGGAATGGCATAATAAACATATTGTCGAGCTAGGCTTGACAGCGAAGTCTACAAAACCCGAGCAAGCCTCAGAATTCAAATCATACAAATAGCCAAGGATTTTCCAAATATTCATATTCGTGGAATATCTAAAACTCAAATACATAAAATTTTCCTCAGCACTTAATCCATACACAATATTTATAAGGCCATACATTGGCCATACAAATTGGGTTCATACATAACAACCTTTACACAAGTTCAAATGGCACATCGTGCCTACATACATCAAAGCCAACCATATACGGAAGCTCATGATGGACTCAGTGGAGTGACCAAATGGGAACCTACCAGATGCCAAAATCGGTCTGTCAATGAACGACCTATGCCATGCACTATCTAGTGGCCTATTTATCTGCAAATGGTACAACAATGGGTGAGTCATCTAATTCTCAGTGAGTGGTGTAGATAATCAAAATCATATATATATATATATATATATATATATATATAACACATATATAAAATATATNATATATATATATATATATATATATATATATATATTAAACACATATATAAAATATATGCATTGCATCCGAGCATTTGGCTTATTGGTTGGTGCATGATCCTCTGCCTAAAGAGCAGGGTTCGAATCCCCCCTCCCTCAATTATAAAAAAAAATATATAAAATATATGCATTATTAGTGCATCTAAATGTTCTAACAAACGTCTCTAGATAAGAGCATTTCATTATCCCTAAAGTCTTCTATATGATAGCATATCATCATCCTTAATGTCTCCAATTTTATCACACAGATCATCGGGCTTACCCTAGAAGCCATCCAAAGTCAGTCAAATCATTCTCAACAGCACATTCTAATCATTAGAGTATCAAATCATTTTCAGATCAAACATGTCTAAGCCTTTCCAAGGCTATCTCATACCTTACACAATCGAGTCCAATCATTGAGTGGTCTTCCCCTAGACAGAGTGAAATCACGCTTGGTGGCCGACCGGTGGAGAATCAAATTATGCTCAAGTCATAGCTGTTAATGGAAAACAAATCACGCGAGTGCCGAAGCAACAAGTGGAGAATCAAATTCATCGACTAGAGTAATCTCCCAATGGTCGACATCACCTAGAGAATTCTCGGACGGGTGGCATCAAGGATTTACAGGCGAGAATCACAAGTGGGACATATACCACTATCTTTGCTTACCGCCATCCTTCCGAGGACAATACAAAGTCACAAAGGAATGAGGCTCCACTCAACTCAAATTAAATCAACGTTTAAAAGTCATTCCCTAGACGAAATACATATCCACAAATAAGGCCATCCTGCCTTTAATATTCCATATGTCCACCTCAAATCATGAATCACATTTATCGAGCTTCAATTGTCTATAAGCTTGTTTAGGGTTTTAAGTGCCTTTACATCTCCAAGGCATCACTTGATCAAATCCTCTTAACATATCATTTACCTTGGGGTTTATCATATCCTCTAGACGTCCTAGTCTAAGCTTACCTACCATAGGCTGCCAATGTGGCTTGCATTAAGGCACACAACACAACATATGATCACACATATTTTCTCTCTCTAGCCTAGGAACATCCTTCTAGGCAATTATATACATACATATATATGTTTCTAACCTAGTACCATGGCAGCGCCTCTAACAAGTGTCATGCATCACATGTATTTAATTAACTGACTCAGTGTGACAAATTGAAGGTGCTCCACAACCAAGCTCACTTTAGCCTCTAATCATCTTCTAGCTCACCAATGAATTAATTACCTCAACTTCCCCCTTAGAACACATCAAAATACCCAATTATTAATTAAATCTTAGTTTTTGAAAAATGCCAGCTTTTCTAAAAATAACTAAATCCTTATCAATCCAACTCATTAGCTCAAATCCTTCAATAATGAGCTAAACCCATACCTTAGAGGTTGGATTGCATGAATCTTAGCTTCAAATTCCAGCCAAATAGGAAGAGATTCACCTAAGTTGGAGAAATTTGATTTCTTTGAATATAATCGATTAAATTAAAAAATAATCGGTAAAAACTTTTAATCTTACCTCAACAATGTTTCCCCAAGCTCGAATTCGCTCCAAATCACTCTAGAAATTCGTTTGTGGCTTAAAGTTTTCGAAGGGTCGAGAGAAAGGAAGATTTACGATTTTGTTTAAAATGGGGCAGATAACTTGAAATCATTTTTATTTTTGCCTTTTTTCAGCGATGTATTGAAACATTTGGCAATGTATTAATACATTTGCCCTTATTTCAGCTAAATGTATCGATAGGTTTCAGCCAGAATAGCTTACTGCACCACATGTATTGACGCACGAAGGGAATGTATCGATACTTTTTCCCTCAGGTGCCCTATGGGTGCTCTCTGCTTCAAATGTATCGATGCATTTGGATAATGTATCGATACATGTTCATCTTTGGCCAAATCTATCGATATGTTCTTGAATGTATCGATAGAAAATCTCTTGGAGGCCTTTATTGTTCATCTTGCCAAGAATGAATTGATACTTTAGGGGATGTATTGATATATTTTCTCTTGTAGGCAAATTTTCACCCTTCCAGACTTTAAAAAATCCAAACTGAACACCCCAAAATCATTCATGCTTAAGTCAAGATCCAAATAACCATCATATCTCATGTTTGTGCACATATTTCTCAAATGTAACATCAAATTCAAATCAAAGCCTTAAACTATAGGATTTATCACATATTTCCATAAAAATTTGCCTAAGTGCCAACATACACAGTTTCATAGACTTGGCTTATACAACATGTCATTTTAGTCCTTAAGGAACGATATATCTCATAAATCATTCTTAGTTAACTTAGTTTATGCCAAAAATTGAGGGTGTTACAATGTATGTGCCTAAATCTCCCACAATTATTAATAATATATAGTCATCAACAACACACAATAGTCTATCAACCAATATAATCATAAAATTAGTAACCATAAGCATACCACAAACAATGATAGTTCATAATTCTTATCCACGAAATAGTTAGTAGCATAAAAGCATAAAACCATTAAAACATAACCCATAGTCATAGAAACATACACCCAATAGGCACATTCCTCCCTATGTATATCTTTCTAACCATTCTTTTCTTCCTAATTCTCCCCCTTTTTTTGTCAACATCCAAAAAGATGATCCTACTTAAGCTTAAATTTAATCAAATGAGGATGACGAGGACTCATCAGTGCCAAAGTGCATTTTCAAGGGTTTATGGGAGGAATTGGAGGAGGAATTAGAGAATGTAAAGGATAAGGAGGTAGATGTTGAGGAAATGATTTGAGGAGGTTTAGGTTTGAAGGGTTGTTTAATAGTATTCAATGCCAATCTTGTAGATTTCCTTCTTCTAAGAGTGGTGGTCTTGGTTGCCATTATCTTTTTGCCTCTCCCAAAAGGTTTCTTAGAGACTGAACCAATGATTGTTACCTTCCCTTTGCTCTAAGTTTATTGACGTGTGATATCCTCATTTTCTTTCTGAACTGATTCAACTTCTTGCTCCATTCTTTTCTTAGCTTTTGCTTCATCAACTATAGCCTCTTTAAGCATTTCAACAATATTTCTTTTGATTCTTCAAGAGATTTCTCATTTTTTGCAACTTTTGACTTTTATTCATTTAGATTTTCTTTTTCAACTTTTGTCTCTTGTTATTTTTCTTGATTCATCTTCTTTGCCACTTCTTCACTTTCATTTTCCTTTTCAATTCCCACAGCTATTTATGGTTGAGAACCCACTTCATCATTCTGATCCTTCTTCCCATGTTTAGCATTTTCTTTAGTAGTTTAATGGTCATAAGCATGAATTTCAAGCTGTTCTGTTTCACTTTTCTCCAATACAGGGGACCTTGTTTCCTTTTCTTTAAGAATGAAGTTCTCAAGTTGTTGCAACCTTTCTTCAATTTTAATAATCTTCTCAATTTGTTCAGTCAACTTCCCATTAATTCACATTAATAAATTGAACCTCATTTCACTTTGAACAGAAGCTTGGCTTACTCTAGAGTAAGGAGTGGAAGGAGTTTTAGTGTCAAGAGGAATTGGAGTGCTTTTGATAGATTTGATACATTCCCTTCTTTCAAACTTGTATCCCATTTTCAAAAGGCTACCTAAAAAAATTCCTTTAACTTTATTTTGGGATGAGCCCTGCAACCAATTGGGATTGGTTGAGGCTTGATTTTGATCATGAAACAGTATCATTCATGTTGAATGATTAGAGCTTTTCCTTCATCAATAAGACATTAATTATAATGAGTTATAAGTCTAATTGGATGAAGTCCATGAGATTAATATGCTTTGCAAGGAAGCTCTAATGGGTTGCAGTTATGAGATTCTTATGCATCAAAGCATTATCTCAAAATGTTTCTGGTCAATGTATCATTGAGATTGGACATCAAAGATGTTTAAAGACTGGTATATTCTATGTTCCTTACTTTGGAAGTAAGCAATCGATCTCATAGATTGAAGTGTAGCGATACTTGAAACTGAAATATAGGTGCTTGCCTAAGAGAGCAAGTTCACTGAACATGACCTGCCATGAGAAGTGCATTTGGTAATGCACTATAGTGTCTATGCAACACTTCTCATGTGTCAGTTGTGTAAATACTCCCTAGACTTGAGACACCAGGTTGTCTTATTTATGGAATGCTATGCTTTGATTTCATCCCTATGGGTGCCTAACCAAGGATGCCAAAACAGGATGCTTTTGGGTATAGTATGAAGCATGTGAAGGCAAATGAGTGGTCAAGATAGGAATCATCACCTCAAGTGTTTTAAAGGACATATCCTATCAGTTCTTGGTTAAAATTAGCTTATTGAAGTCCTTGGCCAAGGCAACATGGAGATTATGAAAAAAGTTTCATAACTCTCTATAAAGCTAATGCTATAATTGCCAGAACAAATATGGAGGTCAATATGAGTAGACACTGTACCAAGCTCTTATCATCTCTAGGATATATGATGAGGGAATGAATTACACTAATAGACTGTACACTGAAAGGTTATCAAAGAACCCTTTGACTCTCCCAACAATTGGGTGACCATGATGCATTGCTAGATGCCAATCTTGGTCTATGGAATTGATTATAAACTAATTGATTGAAATTTATATAAATCAATTAAGTCATTAATCAACTCCATTGCCAACATGTTGGGAACCTAATGGGTCACACACAATGATTGCATTTGAATTAAATTGGGAGAGTGACGATTTAAGTTAAACTTAAATCACATGCTAGGTAATTAACTTCTATAAACTTAATTAAAAGAGTTTAATTAAGTTTTTGGCATAAGTATAAATAGTTATAACTATAAGGCCTTGATTGCAAAATATAAAGGAAATTAATTTTGATTTTAATTTCCAAGAACTTAATTAAAAGAGTTTAATTAAGTAATAGGCCCAATATTATAATGTGTTATAATATTGAGGGCTTAATTGCAAAATTGAAGTTATTTTAACCTAACTATATAAGTCACATTTTAACTATTTTTCCTTATGAGAGTTTTTCACAATTGAAGAAAATGTAGTTTTTGTTAGAAAAAGAAAAACGTTTTCTTTCTTTGCCACCACTCCCTTTGTGTGAAAGAGAAAATTTCTTATTAAACAATTTTCAAGAGAGGATCGACTGAGATTGTGAAAAAGAAGAAAAAGGCAATTGTTGTCCTCTTTGCTAACACAAAGTATAGTTAAAAACTCCTTCCTTTGTTGAAGGTTCAAGTGCAATCGTGTGTACTACCATTGGAGGCCAAGCACTTGATTGGCTAGGGTTTTTGCTCCTTGTGGTGCTCGCAGGATTGCTTCAGAAAGTGCCATCGTGATTACGAAATTACATGGTAAGGTAACTTTCTAAACAATAATTTATTTTGTGCTTTTATGTGTTAAATATCACCAAGGTGATCAATGGATGGAGGCATGTTTTGTTGTTTAGTTATAAAGTTTTTAATTTTCTTTCCGCTGCGTATTTTGAGCATGCCATCCATAGCCAAACCCATCACTTTACTCTTCATCCAATCGACTTGAAATTGAGTACTCCAAATTCCTTTCTTCTTAACTAGAGATGAAATGATATTTCCATAAGGTAGGTTTGTTTTTTCTCCCAAATAAGTTCCTTTAATCCTCTCAATCATAAATTTTGCCATATTTAGTGGAATCTCATTGAAGGCAGATTTTATTAGCTAGAGATCCTATGCACTTACATAACTAAAACTACTAGTTCTCCCATGAAAGTTTAGAGGCAATAAAATAGTGAAAAACTCTCAATTGTGCATTCTTAATGTCACTAGCATAACTTTTGGAAGGATACTTCTTTTTTCTTCCAATCACAATTTCCCAAATAAGGCTAAGATCATAGTTCTCTGGAACTTTAAATTCTTCTATTTGAAATTCAGTTTTTAGAAGTTCTCCTAGATTTGAGGCAGTGAGTAAAAATTCTTTTCCACATTGAAAAGCACTCAATCCATCTTCCATGAACTTCTCAAGATTCACAAACTCATTCTTATCAAAAGCATTGTTGGAATAAAACTCTTCAATTAAAGTTGGTCTAAATGACCTATCTCCAAAAATACTAAGTTCTTTCAATTTTAGTTCCTCAAAGTATCTAGATAAGTTAGATTTGATAGAAGGAACCTCATCAAAACTAGGCCAATCAAGGAATTTCCATAAAAAATGGTTGCATTTTCAATCTTTTTAAACATATCAGCATGAGTATTGTTTCTAAATTAAGAATTTGATGGATTACCTTTCCCAATGGAGATTCCTTTTACTATAGATTCTTTTGTCTTGGTTGCCATTGTCCTCTAGTATTCCTTATTCATTTCAGCAAGTGAACTTAGATCCATTTTACTCATTTTCTTGGGTTGTGGAGCAGGAGAGTTCTTAATTTGTCTTTTGTTTTTACTTTTGTCAATAACTTTGTTGGTGAGAAAGGTTTTAGCCATTGATTTTGCTAAAGTTAGTGACTTAGGGTTTTTCGTTGTAACATAGAACTAGAGAAAGGAAAGATAAATTTTAGAGAGATTTGGGTGTTTGGGGTTTAGATTTTTTAAAATGGGTTTTTGAGAAGCTGATGAGTTTAAAAAGTGGTTTTGTAACCAATTAGCCCATGTTTTGAGTGGGTGGTTTCTCGTACTTCTCGCTCGTCATTTTTTTTTAATTTTTAAAATTTCTCGCATGTCAATTCTCACATCATCTAAAGTGCTTTAATATGTTAGAGCAAGCTTTAACCTATTAAAGTGTTATTAACTTAGAACATTCTAATGACCACAACTACTTTAACTAGTTAAGGGAATTTTTAATTGATTAATACCTTACTGACTTAAGTCAATCACCTTAGCACATAATTGCTCTAATTGACTAAAGAGTGCCGTAGCTAATTAATTCAAATCTTATATTCCTTCTAAGGTCTTTTTAACTAATTAGAGCATTTTCTATTAAATTAACAATAAATGAGCATAGCCATCATACTCTATATCATAAAAACATGTTCAATTTAGCTTAGTTAGAATTCATTAGCATCAATCATTCCTAATTCTCCCCTGATCGTACAAAATTGAACTTCACTCAATGGTTTTGTGAAAATATCAGCCAATTGATGCAAGGTATCTATAAATTCTACTTTAACTTCTCCGTTAAGCACATGATCCATAATGAAATGATGTCTAATTTCAATATGGTTAGTACTAGAGTGTTGAACAATATTTTTGGATATATTTATGGCACTCATGTTATCATAAAAGATAGGAATTTTATGCATAAACATTGCAAAATCATTTAGTTGCCATCTAATCCATAATATTTGTGCACAACAACCACCTAGTGAGATATATTCAACCTCAGCAGTTGAAAGAGCAACAGAATTTTGTTTCTTGTAAGACCAAGATATAAGCATGTTTCCAAGGAATTGACAAGTGCCACTAGTGCTTTTTTGATATGTTTTGCTACTAGCAAAATCAACATTAGAATAACCAAGAAGGTTAAAAGATGATCCTTTTAGATACCATAGGCCTAACCCTTGTGTATCCAAGAGATATCTAAAAATTCTCTTCATTGCAGTCAAATGTGATTCCTTTGAACATGATTGGAATCTTTCACATAGGTTAACACTAATCAAAATATCAGGTTTACTTGCAGTTAAATAAAGAAGTGAGCTAATCATACTTCTATAGAGTTTTTGGTCCACATCTTTTCCTTTATCATCTTTGTCAAGCTTTGTAGAAGGACTCATAGGAGTTTTGATTGATTTCATATTCATCACTCCAAATTTCTTCAACATATCTTTAGTGTATTTCTCTTGGTTGATGAATATTCCATCCTCACATTGCTTGATTTGTAGACCAAGGAAGAATTTTAGCTCTCCCGCCATGCTCATGTCAAAATCACTATACATTACCTTAGCAAAATTCTCACACAACTTTTCATTAGTGGCATCAACTACTATATCATCAACATATATTTGAGCTACAATCAAATCAGTTTCATTTTTCTTTTTGAAAAAAGTATTATCTACACTTTCCTTAAATGATTATTTTTCAATTAAGAATTTTTAAAGTCTTTCATACCAAGCTCTAGGAGCTTGTTTCAATCCATATAGAGCTCTATGCAATTTATACACATGATCAATTTTATCAAAATCTTCAAAATCAAGGGTTGTTCAACATACACTTCTTGTATAAAGCCATTTAGAAATGCACTTTTGACATCCATTTGAAACAATTTAAAATTAATGTAGCAAGCATAGGCAAGTAAAAGTTTAATTGCTTCTAATCTAGCTACAAGACCAAATGTTTCATCATAGTCAATATCTTCGTCTTGATTATAGCCTTGACCAACTAACCTTGCTTTGTTCCTTACCACATTTCTCAACTTATCCATCTTATTTTTAAATACCCATTTTGTACTAATAATTGGATGGTTGGTTGGCCTTGGAACTAAGGTCCAAACCTTGTTCATTTCAAATTGGCCAAGTTCCTCTTGTATTGCAATCATCTAACTTTCTTCCATTTTAGCTTCCTCAAAGTTCTTTGGTTCCAGTTGTGATGTGAATACAAGATATTCAAAAGCTTCTCTTAGACCTCTTCTAGTTTTGACACCTTCAGAAAGATCACTAATAATTTGTTCTTGAGGATGGTTTCTTACAAATCTCCAACTTTTAAAAAGATAACTGTGTTGTTCTTCAGCTTTTTGGAGGTTTTCTAGAGGTAGTTCTTCTACATTTTTATCCTTTGAGCTTCCTCTATCATCTTTTTTGCTGTCCAAGCTCATCTTTTCCATTTTCTTCTCAATATCATTTGCATCATCATCATCAACAACTACCTTTGTTTGTGCAGAATTATACTCATAAAAAACAATGTGTATTAACTCTTCTATAATAAATGTTCTTTTGTTAAACACTCTATATGTTTTAGAGTTTAGTGCATACCTTAAGAAAATAGCTTTCTCACTTCTAACATCAAACTTTCCCAAGGTATGTTTTCCATTATTTAAAACAGAGCATTTGCATCCAAAACTTCTTATGTGAGAAATGTTTGGTTTTCTTCCTTTGTAAAGCTAATAAGAGGTTTTAGAAATCATGGCTCTAATGTAAACTCTATTCAAAATGTAAGCTATTTAGTTCACAACTTCAACCTAAAAATACTTTAGCAAGTTGTTTTCACAAAGCATTGTTCTTGCCATTTCTTTAAAGGTCTTATTTTTTCTTTCCACAACTCCATTTTGTTGTGGATTTCTAGGAGTTGAAAAATTATGGTCAAATCATTTTCATTGCAAAAGATTTTAAAATTATCACTTTCAAACTCACCACCATGGTCACTTCTAACACTAACAATGGTAAGCCCTTTCTTATTTTGCATTCTTTACAATGTTTAACAAAAGTAGACAATGCATCATCTTTGTGAGCGAGAAAGTATTCCCATGTATTGTTGGTATATGCCCTTAAGCCAATTGGATTGGTTAAGGAATATATATTGTCATTTATTGCATACTTAATCGCATAACTATATGTAACAGAGGTTTTCATTCATGTTAGTGCAATAATAAAGAGTTATTAAGGACTAATTGGATGAAGCCCAAGGAACATAAAGGCCTTGTAAGAGAATTGTAAAGTTGTTACAATTATGAGATCACTATGCATTAAAGCCCTGTTCTTAAAATATTTCCTAGTCATTGTATTGTCACGACAGGGCATTGGCAATGGTTAAAGATTGGTACATGTTAAGCCTCATTACTTGTGAAGTAAGCAATCGATCTCATAGATTGAAGTATATGGGATACTTGAGGATAACATGTAAGTGCTTGTTAAAAAATAAGTTCATTGAACATGACCCACTATGAGAACTCCATTTGGTATTTCACTCAATTGTTTAAGGAATACGTTCTCATGTGACAGTTGTGCAACTAGTCCTTGGACTTGAGACACTAGGTCATCTTATATGGGGAATGACATACTTTGATATCACCCTTATGGGTCTAGAGGTGACTAGATGCCTAAATAGGGTGTTTTTAGGTATACCATGAAGCATGCGAAGGTGAATGAGTGGTCAAGAGAGGATTCATCACCCCAAGTGATATGAAGGGATGTATTTCACTTGTTCTCAATTCTTGATTAACTTGTATAAGGTCTTTGGTCAAAACATGATGAATTTGAGAAAAGTTAATTTCCTAAATTCATAAGGTTGCTCATGAATTATGAGAAAAAAGATGGAATGTCATAAGTAGACACTAAGCCATGCTTTATGACATATTCAAGATATTTGATGAAAGGACCGTATTGCACTGAGAGGCTTATCACTAAACGGCTTTGTCAAATTTTTTAATTGACTCTCTAATATTTGGGTGGTCATGATGTATTGCTAGATGCTACTCATGATCTATAATTACAAATCAATTATCAAAATGATATTTGAGTAGGATTTATATTTATTAACAACATGTTAGAAGCTTAATGGGTCTTACACATTAAGTGACATGATTGGGATTAAATAAGAATAATTAATTAAGTTGGATTTAATTGAAGCATACCAAATAAAGTGGGAAAGTTAATTCAGTTCACAAAGACTTAATTGAATAAAAATACAAATGTTGTTTCTAGGGTTACAACTTAATTTGGCTACTTAAATATGTTATGTTAGCGAACTAATACTCTAAACCTTCAGTCACTTCTTAGTCTTTTCATAAAAATAAGAAAAGAACAGTAGTTTTCTTTGTCTGACAGAAATAAGATTCGGTAAGAATTTTTGGTCTTTTTGTTTTAGAAACAAATCTTGTTTGCACAAGCAAAATCCTATCTATGAAAAGGTCTTATTCGGTCACTGTGTGGATTAGTGTTAGACGCCAAACACTTGGGTGACTGAAGATTTGATAAATCCTAAAGGTGAAGAAGCAAAGATTTCGACTGTAGGATTTGATAACTCTATTATATAGAGTTATTTTGACACATTTTGGGGGCTTAAGTAGCTAGAATTTTGAGATTGTAGGTTCAGATCATAACATTTTATGTGTGTTTCTAGTTTTAATTTGATTCTATGTTGAGTAGTTAATTTAAGTTATTTAGTTAAATTTTATGTTATTTTGTTTTAAATTATTTTAAGATTAGTTATTGCTGGTTTCTTTTATTGCTTTTATAGGAAATTTGATGAAAAAAGATCATTTGATGCAAATCCATGCAAGTATGGTGATGGCTTCATTTGTATATATTTTGGTATTTTGACCATATATCTCTATATAAAACTCCAAATTAGATGATTCATAGACCACTAGAATTATAAGAGGAAAGGCTATAACTTTTATGTTTACCACATCACCCATTTATGATTGGATCATGGTCAAAATATTTGTCTAAGTTAGGGTACTGTAGTAGTATGCATGGACTGAACATGATGCGTTATTTGGAACATATCTTTCACTCCATCAGTCCAATTGACATAATTCTTAATCCATTGCAAGGTTACGAGATAGGGCTAAAAAATTTATGTTTACCACTTTGCCCAGTTCGGATCATATCAATGTGAAAATCACATTGGAAGATGCTCGATTGTTGCAGTTTTACAGAGGCAATAAGTGGAGGAAGGCCGCAACGCTGGAAAACAAGGCTGCAGCGCTAGTGAAAGGAAGTGCACCATACGTTTCCCAAGGCTGGAGCGCTGCAGTGCCAAGAAATCATGGCCACGACTCCAAAAATTCAGCTTCGCAGTGCCAAAAGATATGGTCGCAGTGCCGGACAATTTTGCAAAAATAAAAATTTAACGAAATTTTAGAAATTAGGTTACTTGGAGCCTATTTAAGGGATCTTTTTCAGAGGTTTAAAGAGGGAGGCAACAAGCAACTATTCTGGAGATTTGGAGCCAAGAACAAAGAAAGAAAACAAGAGAATTTGAGAGAGAATTGCGATTTCAAAGCTTCAATAATTAGTTTCTTTCTATAGTTTTGTGTTTTTCTTATTTTCTTTGACTTGGACTCAAGGCTAAATTTCTTTGGATATTGCTTTTATTAGATATTATGAGCTAAATTATCTTTCTAAGATTGTGGTGGATTTCAACATGTAGTTTTAATATTAGTTTCTCTTTTATTTAGTATGAATGGGTGTAGTTTTGCTTATTTAAATATGTTCTTAATGCTTTTGATTGCTTGGCCAACAATTAATTGATTTGTGAATCTAATTGAGACTAGACAGAGAGATTTTAGATTGAACTAAGATTTAAATAGTGTATGTTTACATCAATTAGGTGATCTGATTTGCAATTCGGGTAGACATATTGTCACGACCTAAATTCCGGGCCATGACAAGTGCATGGGCACAATGGACGTAGTCCACTAAGCCCAAGCAAACCTATTAATATGACCTGTTCATCATTCCATCAAATTTACTAAAGTCACATTTCATAATTTCGAATCAAATAATGCTAATCATTGCCAACTCGTAGTGGCATTACTCATCAAAATATACATATATTGTCTGCAACATGTATCTTAATAATTTACATCAGGTTTGTCTATACATCTAAAAAAGGAGACTCGATTTTTAGCAGAGAAACTCGGACGAAAGTACAGCTACTGAATGTCGAGACACCTATCAAGAGTCGAATCTATGAAGACACCTTGACCTAGTTACCGACTGTCACGACCCGGTACTCCCCTCGAGCCTGTGACAACTGTCGCGGTGTCCCGATCGACACTCATTACCCGAAATGTCAACTGAAACCCCGCAAGGCTTTAATATCAGTTTTCGCACCTCCCCTGTGAGCAACAGTTGTTAAGTATCATATTCTGAGAGATTATAAACTATTTCCAAATCAAAACAATAGAAAAATAATTTTTCACTCACAGGGGCATTTTGGTCATTTTTCCTCGAAAGTCTCGAAACCAGCTAAAAATGTAGTATGCGAGTGGAAAACACATATTTCATAATCATAAATAAGTTTAGATGTCTAAAACATTCATTTAAAGAGAAACTATAACTATGAATATAATAAAAATATTTAATAAAATATTCTAATTTCTTATAAAATAATATTTATAGAGTTACCGGTAAATAATTTTTATAGCATAAAATCTAACTAAATTCATACATATTGTAATACAGATAACCAAAGCATAAGATTTAATTTACAGTGACACGTGGGCCCACAAACGACCAAAAGTATTAAAAGTGGTAAACCTACAGTTTTTGAGGATGCAATTCCAACTGTAGCCCTCAATGAAATGAGCTATCTACCGACTATCTTGAGCCTGAAATGGGTGAAAATGAGGGTGGTGAGATTATAAAATCCAAGTGAGTACACAAATACCATCTAAAATATCTAAAGCTGAGTAAATGGAGACAGATAAAATAGATTAGCATATTGTAATTCATCACTTTTCAACTCATTTCAACCAAATAAAATCAATTCATATAAATCGAGTAATCAACATGACTTATGAATTTCTTAAAACTTTGGCTCATGCCAAAATCATTCTCATACTCAGTTATTAGGGATACCTTGGCTTGGGGTTATCCCAACCGAGTTCGTCAAGGCTGTTAAAAAGTCATGTACGCATAAATCATATTTTTATTTTGAAAACATAGTCGTTCCTTGGCGTTGGCTGAGTTCACCCTCACGTGGTGGTTTGGCATGAAGTGAACTCTAAAGTTGTACCTCAGGAGTTACCGTACACACCTCTCCGACCGAGGTAAGAATATAACAAGGTTACCGTGCCCCTCTAATAGGCTGGTCCACGGAACCCACCCACTATAGCAAGCTAAACCCACCAATTCAATAAAATCTCAATCGCATAAGATGGCAATTATATCACAATCCAGCCTCTCAAGTCTAAATACACAGTTCATATATTTCAACACAAATACAAATTTAGCCATTCATGCAAATATTGTCATAAGCCATTCGATTCAAACCATGAATTTACAACACATGAAAACGGTCTCCAATTACTCTATTTTCAAACCATCATTTCATTTAATCACATTTTTCTTTTAAAACATAAAGATTTACCATTTAACTCATTTTTCATAAAATCACAAAATCGGATAAAAACCACTTTAGATAATTAAGATGATAGTAAGGTTACTCACTATTTCAGGAGTCGAATTTCGAGTACTTCGATTCTTGATCCTCGGGTACTATCTCTTTACTTTTACGAGAATGCTCACCACCTAGACATAATGCACAATAAGCCATTTACTACATTTGTGCTAAATTGTTATAAAACCAATTCAGGCTTTATACTAATGCATGAAATGGGATGTAAATTGTTCGGATTATCATTTAAACACAGTGTTCTACATAAATTCAATTGTGTACCTAAATAAAAAGGTATTGGCCTAATTCGATCTATTACTCGATTAATTGGCCAATACGTCCAATTCAACTCCAAATAATTCCATTTTTCTCCCAATACTCCAAATCATCAAACACAAATTAAATAACTTGAAATATGGCAAAATCATCCTCACATTTGCTCTTGGAAAATTCGGCCATGGTGGGTGCATCAAAATTATAATTTTTCAAGCTTGATTCTCACACCATAAATCACTAATTCCTAACCAAATCACTTGAAATAAAATCAAAATTATCATCAATATTTTACATGGAGAATTCGGCCAATGATGGGTGATGGGAGGAAGTGAATTTTTCTTGTTGGCTTTTCATACTACACATCACTAACTAACTAAAAACACTAAAATATATTGAAATCTAACCAAATCAAGCATCAAAACTCCTCCCCCCATGTCCGGCCAGCAAGGGTATCCTCATGGAAACTTGATTCTCAACTATGAAAAATGAAAAAGAATGCATAGGAAAGGTAGATCACAAGCTATAGTTGAAAAATCTTACCTTTTGTCACTTGATTCTTTGAATTTTCACACTTTTCCCTTGAATTTTTTCACCTAGGGTTTTGTTCTTCTTCTTTTCTTCCCTTTTCTTCCTTTGGCCGGCCAAGAGAAATGAGTTGGGAGGGTTATGGGTTGATTTTTGAAGCCAAATAATAAATAATCCAAGCTTGACACTTGTCACCATGTTATTGGTCCATATTTAAAAACTTAATAATTAAGCTTTCTTCCACCACCACATAAAATCCTTCAATTATCCATAATAATATCAGGTAAAATCCATGTGCTGGACAAGTGTTGGGTGGTGTAAAATTACAATTTTGCCCTTAGGGTGGCAAAATGACTATTTTGCCCTTATGCTCAAAAAAATGCCGAAATTAAAAATTTTCACTTCTCAAACTCAAATTATGTTCTAAATAGTCAATCTTTATCAAAACCGTCTTCCAACATTCCAATTTTAACCTCGGGTGGCAAAATGACCATTTTATCCCTAGGTCATAAAAATTTCAATTTGACTCCAAATTGGTCCTCGAACTCCGAATCACCATTTTAAGTCATTCTGGGGTTTTAAAATTCTCAATTTCATCTTAAAATCTCTATGTGGACTAGTTCAAGGCTTAATTCAACTTATTTGTACCATTTGGTACATTGTCGTCCTTTAACGATTTTCGAGGTATCCAAGTAAGTAAACATACATTCTTATGTAAGAATGGCATAATAAACATATTGTAGAGCCAGGCTTGACACCGACTACCTTCTGATCTGAAAACATGAAGTTGAAAATGGTGAGTACAAACTCAGTGAGTGAACATAAGAAGGGAACAAACAAACGAGAAAGAAAGTTCAAAGAAATGATGATGCATTTATTTTCAAAACAATGCAATTTAGTTTCATACTTATTAAAACCCCTCGTTAAACCCTTAAATGATTAATCAATTGATAATAATGATTCCATACATAACAAAGAATTTGAAGAATGAAAGCTTCAGTGATATACAATCTAGTCATATGAAACGAAGGGTCCTTGATGCAGTGGAAAGGCATTCTCGCTGCAACGTTCGCTACAACGAAATTTGGCTCAAGTTATTAGCTGGACGAGGGTTTCTCTCTAAAATTTCTCATTTCAAACTTAATTAAATAAACCCCTAAATGTTGGGAGTCCATGATCAACTATGGTGTAGATGAAATGGAAAAATATGGCAAGGATTAGCAAGATAGCATACCGGACATAAAGTTTCTCGTTGCAGCGAGAAATAGGGCACCAAAGAAAACTTTCCATTCTCTCAAGAAAAAGGCCATCCTGCTGAAATGACAAAATCAACATGAAACACTAAAAAATTCTCAAAATTCAACATGCCAAATTTTCACATGCATCACAATCATAAACCATATTCATGAGCTTTTATTTCATAAACATATATACACATATATACATAGATAAACACCAATGCCACCATCGTCTCACCTAGCTCATGTGCATCCCCCCACATCGTGCACAACTAGTGCCATCGTGTGCATCCCCCCTCATCGTGTACACGGGCACTTTCATCATCCAACTCCCTCACCACCATCATCACTGGCATGTGCATCCCCCCCACATTGTGCACACGCACGGNATATATATATATATATATATATATATATATATATATATATATATATCTATACCAACACAATGTAATAGTGCATGAATCCATAACAGCCACAAGTCACAACATAGAGACAATCTATCAAGGGCTTATTCCCAAGGGCACCCGTTTTTAAGAAAAGTTGGATAAAATCATTCAAAGGTTTTGTGCAAATACATTCACATTCCCAAAATAATTTTGAAATGGAAGTTCACTCACCAGTATTTTGTTGAACCTTTAGCTGACTCTAACTTCCCTAATGGTCCAAATGGGACGGTGGGGCTTCGTTGGAACCTAATCATCCAATTAGCATCACAATTAAATCAATTCCAATACTTATAAACTCTAAAAACTATCTCTTAACTAGCTTCCAATTGCCATCTAATTGGCTATTTATTTTCACTATTCTAATCACTCTAAAATGAATGAATAACATCAACTACAAAATATTCACAAGTCTAATCTCTAGCCTTTCTCAACACTAAAAATTCAACTCTAATTTACTATTAACCTTGGTAGCTTTGAAATTGAAATTCTTTCCAAAAACTTTCAAGCTCTTATTGAACCTCCCTCTTTTTCTCTCTCTAAAACATCTATGTAGTGAGAGAAAGTATGGAAGTAAGACTTTTCAACGGTTTTAAAGTGAGAAAGTGAAAGAGCACAAGGGTTCTATGAGAAAGTGCACAAAAGCTTGAAAATTGGAGCTATTTTGAGAGAAGTTATGGAGGTTTCATATCAAGCTTCCATGGAGGATGAAAGCAACGTGAAAGAGAAGAAGGAAGAAGAAGAAGAAGCTGCTGGAAAATGGGAGAAGAAGCTGCTGGAAGATGATATTTATAACTCAAGCTTATCCACTCCACTTAAATTACCAAAATGCCCTCAACAAGTTAACTTGTTCTCCTCCAATCCTTTATGCAATCTTTTTACTCTTTTGAAACTGAAACAAAGTCCATAATTGTCTAAAAATGCTCGGGTTCGCGAAAACTTATAAATTTTGACTCGAGGTGAAAAATGACCATTTTGCCTCTATCGTGGAAATCATCATCATTTTTATTTCCTTCGTTATTTTACCCATTTTTCATCATTCATTTATGCCTTAGGCCTACTTAGGCCTTAATATTGTTTAAAACTTACTTTTAGGGGCTTATTAAGGAATTAACGAAACTACCCCTAGCTTGTGTTATTGTGTCTATGCCTAGTTACAAGCCTATAAAGGTCAAGGTCTTACACATACGCCAATTCCCATACATAGCCACATTAGGACACTTGCTTAATGAACTTTATTTAATTGATTCCTATAGAAATATAGTGACATAATTAAGTTAAGCATTTGTGCAAGCATCTCGACGGAGACTTATACATAGCTTTGGATTCTAGGTTAGTAAAATCACCCATGAATGTAAATAATAAGAGAAGTTGGTATCAGATGAAATGTTGAATGAATCCATAATCCTAAGTTTTTGTTTATTGCCTATTCCAAGTAATTTTAATTAATTTGGTGCTTGTTTTAATTAATTTTTTTGAAAATTTTAGTTAGTTAAATAAGATTAATTTGTCAAAAATTTTAGTACTTAGTAAAGATTTAAGAACAAATCTCCAAGTAAAGAAGCAAAGATTTTGATTTAATTGGCTCTTGATTACAATATCTAGAGCAAGGTATGTAACTCTTAAACTTATGAGAGTTCATAATTAATTTGAAAGTTACATGATAAACACAAACATTGATCCTGTAAGATTTAATTGTTTTTTGATTAAATATTAGTTTATTTTTTCGCTGTGTTATATTTTTCAATTTCTTGATTATTTTTATGTTTGAGCATGAGGTCGAATCCTAGCACACTTCTTAGGTCGGGTCATGTTCAGTGAACTTGCTCTCCCATGGCAAGCACCCACATGCTAGTTCCAAATATTTGTATTCTTCAATCTATAAGATCGGTTGCTTACTTCTCAAGTAAGGAACATGGACTTTACCACTCTCTAGGCATCATTGATTTCTAGTCTCAATGATACATCAATTGGGAACATTTAGAAATTATGGTTTGATGCATAGGGATCTCATAATTGCAACCCATTGCAATTCTCTTGCAAGGCATATTAATCTCATGGACTTCATCCAATTAGACTTATTACCCATTATATTTGATGCCCTATCGATGAAGGAAAATCTCTAATCATTCAATGTGAATAACATTCTTGCATGATTAGAACCAAGCCTTGACCAATCTCAATTGGCTGCAAAGTTAATTCCAACAAAAATATAAAACCCAACTCAAGCCTTAAAATTCATTTTACACTTTTCCAGCCTCCAATTCATCCCCAACACCATCCAAACCCTCTCCCAACCTCCCAAGACCCCATTGAGCAATGATTAAACCTTCCAACTCAACTCTAACACAAGATTTGGCAATTTTTGAGCTTAAATCTCATGGATTGACCTAACACTAGGATTTGTTAATTTCAGCTCTTTTAAAATCATTTTTGAGCTATAGATTTTGGGGTTTTTCCTTTTCAAAGAGATTTTGAAGGTAAGGAAAATTAAGGTTGTTCATTTATGGATTGGACTTGAAGTATGGAAATTTATTATAACATAAAGGAAGGATTTTCCAATATATCTCCTAGTTTCAAAAATGGGTTTTTACTAAAAACTATGAACTTATGTTAGGATTTGCATTTTTATGTGATTGTTAGAGGTTGAGATTGTTGACAAGCAAGATTTTGGTGACTTAAAGCTTAAGAAAAGAATATGCTTCTTATTAAGGTGAGTGGGTACATCATTTTCAAACTATTATGGTTTGTAAAGTTGAAGCATAATTTGATGAGTATGATTTCACATAAATGTTTTGCTAAGGGAGGATGTGTTTATGGATGATAAATTGTTTTGAAATGGTTTTCAAAGCTACTATGTATATGTAAATATTCTACTATGTATAAGTTTTCAACAAGGGAGATAAGTCCTTTCAAGTGTTTTATACTAAAACCACCACTTCTAAGAGATGTGTATGAAATGCTTGGAGCATGCTAAATTCTTATGCTTATGTGCTAATGAATTCCACATAATAGATGTGCTATGAAGGATTATTGTTAGTATGAGCCCTACAAGCCAATCTGTAATTGTATGGGAATTACATTTTTGATATAGTCATGTATGACATTTTGTTATTCATAATAACGTTAAGGTAGTTCTTTATCCATAAGTTTGTGATTTAATTATTATTTAGACTTATGTAGATAAAGCCCATGGTACTAGATATGCCTTGCAAAGGAATTCTATTAAGATACAATTATGATATCTTTATGCATCAAAACATTATTCCTAAAAGTTCTTGATCATTGTATTATTGAGATGAACCATTAATAATGCTCAAAGCAATCATGCTATGCTCCTTACTAGTGAAGTAAGCAACCGCTCTCATAGGTTGAAGTATAGAGATACTTGGAACTAGCATGTGGGTGATTGCCATAGAAGAACAAGTTCACTGAACATGAACCTGCATGATAAGTGCATTTGGTATTTCACTCTACTGTCTATGCAATGCTTCTCATATGTCAGTTGTGTAACTACTTTTTAACTTGAGACATTAGGTTGTCTTATATATGGAGTATTTTGCTTTGATTTCATCCCTATAATTGCCTTACCAAGGATGCCAAAACAGGATGTTTTTGGGTATAATATGAAGCATATGAAGGCAAATGAGTGGTGACACTAGGAATCATCACCCCAAGTGATTTAAGGGTAAATATCTCATTAGTTCTTGATTGATATTAGCTTAATCAAATCCTTGGCCTAGGTGATTAGGAGATCATGAAATGTGTTTCATAAGTCTCTATAAAGCTAATGATTTAATTGCACGAACAAATATAAAGGCTAATAAAAGTAAATATTGCGCCAAGCTCTTATCATCTTTGAGATATATGATGAAAGGATGAATTACACTATAAGACTTTCCACTGAAAGGTTGTTAAAGAATCCTTTGACTCTCCTAACAATTGGGTGGCCATGATGTATTGCTAGATCCCAATATTGGTCTATGGAGTTAATTAGTTAATTTAAATTGAATAGGATTCATTTAAATGAATTAATTAATAAAATTATAATTCAATTCCATTACGTACATGTTAGGAACCTAATGGGTCACACACAAAAGGTTGCAATATGGATTAAATTGAGAGTGTGATGATTTAAGTTAGACTTAAATCATATACTTGGTTTTTGCTACTAGGAACCATTAAAATAGTTTAATTAGGTACTGGTAACATATTATAAAAGTTATAATGTTGAAGGGCTTATTTTGTAATTTTAATAAGTCTAAAAACTTAGATAAAAAAGTGACATGATAACCACTCTTTTTGATAAGTGTGTTAGTTTTAGAGAAAAACTAATAGCTTTCTTTGAGTGCCACCACCTTTGAGAGAAATTGAGAGCGACTTCTCTTGTGATTCTCTAATGAAAAGTAAAGAAAAAAAGAGGACAAACTGTTGGAGTAGGATTTTAGTGAATTAATGTGATTGTGTAAAGTGTGGATTTCAAAAAAAAATTTCTTTTTATAAAGGAAGCAAGTAATCCAATTACACAAGCGGAAACACACATTATTATTATTGCAAGCAATATAATCACATCAAAAAATAAAATAAGAATCTATTAAGTAAGAAAAACCATACATTTATTTTGAGATTCTTATTTTCGGACACCACTACACCAATGAATGATTTCTCAACCAAATAAGTTTACCACTTATTCTTCAAGAATACTTTCAACTTGAACCTTGAGTGGACAAGGTGTGGAATGAAAGGCTATAAGATGACAACCGATTTTATTCTCTTTTCTTTGGAAAAGCTTGGAGGAGGAAAAGAGAAGATTTGGCTAAAACTTTTTTTTTTTAAGAAAAAATATGTTCTCCCATTTTCTTCCAATCTCTTCTCATTTTTATTAAAACTCTTGCTTCAAAGGTTTAATCAAAATGAAACACCTTTGAATCAATCTTGACCATCCATTCAGAGTTATGAAAGCATCAAACATGCTCCATTATTATCAAAATAAAAATTAAAGAATAGATAATTTAAATCTTTAATTATCATTTAGAGTTCTTGATAAAATAAAACTCCTTATTGAATAATAACTCTTTTGTTATTATTATCCATCTTTATTTAAAAAGAATTAATAATAAATAAAAGAGTACTAGTCAAACATGGAGTCTCCTTTTATCAACATGGATGTCTATATTCATTTTACAAGAATCCTCCTAAAATTATCTTAATTTAAGACAACTCTTGTCTGTAATTAAGACAAAAAATCTTATCTTGTCTAAATTGAGACAAATATGTTAAAGCTGCCACTTTTGTACACAATTTAATTAAACAAATTAAAACATGCATTTCAACTTAAACAAGTTGAATTCTACGAAGCTAAGTGGGGAATCTATTTGGACATAGATATTCCAAGCTCCAATAAACTTAGAATTATTTTTAATCTCATTAAAAATAATTCAAGCTTATTAACCATGAAATCACTCCACCATAGATTCATGGTTGCACTCTTGGATTAACTATAATTACAAGAAACAATTCAATACTTGATATTAATTGTTAGTTGTCCAATTGCAAACGTTAAATTGTGAACCCTCATAACCATCCAACAACAGAAGTTGAAATTACTGTTTTACCCTTTATGTCAATTTTGTCCCCTAGTCTTAAATTTCATCTAATTAGTGATTCAGTACTCTAGATCTAATCTTTTGAGTATCCAGATGTGATGAGTAGCTAATTCATCAATCCATTGGGCCTAGATTAATCACCAATCTTCTTGAAATCACTAGAAGTGATGTTAATGCTATGAACTCCATTATCTGGATATATGTTCCCAAATGTTCATCTCGATTATAATCCCAAAATATGGAGTCTAGATCAACACTTTATGATGATCATGCTCATGGTAAATCAAATAGCATAAGGAGAATAAACACGAGTCCACTATCCATCAGGATTTCGGTTCTACTATAAGCAAATGCATAAGTGTGAGATCAAGATTTAGGTAACGGTAAAACTTAAAGTTGATTCTCACATGATTCCAGTTCATGTTATAGTGTCATTACTGGAAGTCAAGCATTTCAATGATTTGAGACTCTTCATTCCCTTGAAATGAATCACATTCGTTTCGTTGGAAGTAATCTGGACACTACAGCCTTAATAAAATAAAGTGACTAGCTTTATTATATGGTTGTGAACAATTTTTTAGATTCAATTAAAATACATGTCTCCTATATATGACTCTTTATACAAATGTATTTTAATATCTCAATAGAATCTTGGTACCTTAATAACTAGATGATGAATGCTTACTAAAATAAACTCTTCGTCTTATTATCAAAATATACTTTCATTACAAATAAATTTAATGAATTTAAGCATGAGAATATACTTGCTCTCTAGGGCACCATATTCTCAAAATTCCTAACAATCTCCCACTTGCCCTAAAGCAAGTATGACAAATCCCTCATTCCAAGACCTTCTAAGTGACCATCGAAAATCTTTGTGTTAGAGTCTTTGTGAATGGATTGACGAGGTTTTGCTCTGTTGGAATTTTCTTCACAATTTCTTCGCCAAGTTGTATGATCTCTCGAATGAGATGATACTTCCTTTCAATATGTTTTGCTACTTTATGATTCTGTAATTCTTTTGAGTTAGCCACTGCTCCATTGTTATCACAATAGACTGTAATAGGCTTGTCCGCATCTAGAATTACTTCAAGGTCCATAAGGAACTTACGGAGCCATACAGCTTCCTTTGCTGGTTCACAAGCTACAACATACTTTGCCTCCATAGTAGAGTCTACAATACAAGATTGCTTTACACTCTTCCAAACTATGGCTCCTCCTTCAATGGTGAAAACAGATCCTGAAATTGATTTTTTAGAATCAAATCAGACTGGAAATCTGAATCAGTGTACCCTGTCACTATAAGGTCACTTTTAGAATATACAAGCATATAATTCTTCGTTCTATGAAGATATTTAAAAATGCACTTGACTGCAGTCCAGTGCTCCACACCTAGGTTTGACTGAAATCTGCTAACCAATCCAATTGCATAGCAAATATCTGGCCTAGTGTATAGGATAGCATACATGAGACTTCCAACGGTAGATGCATATGGAATCCGTCTCATGTTTTCAACTTCCTCTAGAGTTTTAGGTGACATCTTCTTAGAAAGTTTGACTCCATGTCTAGAGGGCATAAAACCCTTATTGGAATCTTGCATAGCAAACTTGGCCAAAATCTTGTCTATGTAGGATGCTTGAGATAATGCTATCTGCTTGTTCTTACTATCTCTTATAAGTTTGATCCCTAGAACATAGCTAGCTTCCCCTAAATCCTTCATATTGAATTGTTGGTTCAGCCAACCTTTAACTGTTGATAACATTCCTATATCATTCCTAATGAGTAGAATGTCATCAACATAAAGGACTAAAAAAACAACATTTTTATCCTGTATCCTTTTATAGACACAGGGTTCGTCAACATTTTACTGAAAACTGTATGATTTGATAGCAGTATCAAATCTTATGTTCCAAGACCTAGATGCTTGCTTCAGTCCATAGATAGACCTATGCAATTCACAAACCTTATGCTCGTGGTCCTTTTTAATGAAACTTTCTGATTGAGCCATATAAATGCGTTTTTCGAGATCTCCATTTAAAAATGCAATCTTGACATCCATTTGCCATATCTCATAATTAAGATGTGTGGCTATGGATAGGAGGATTCTGATGGATTTAAGCATAGCAACTGGTGAGAAGGTTTCCTCATAGTCAATCCCTTCTTTTTGGGTAAAACCCTTGGCCACTAGTCTAGCCTTGAAGGTCTCTACCTTTCCATCACTTCCTCTTTTTCTCTTGTAAATCCATTTACACCCTATAGGTTTTATCCCTTCAGGTGGATCTACTAGAGTCCAAACTTTATTAGAATCCATAGAGTCTAACTCAGATTTCATCGCCTTATGCCATTCTTCAGCATCAACATTGTTAATAGCTTCCTTATATGTAATAGGATCATATTCATGTTCGTCTGAGAGTGCAATCATGTTTTTTCCCAGACCCATGTATCTTTCTAATTGTCTCACAACCCTCCCAGTACGTCGTGGCACCACTATTTGATGTTCAAGTTGTGTTTCTGTTTCAACCCTTGAATCAGATTGTGTTATGACATTTTCAGAATTAACTCTTAAATCTGAAGGATCAGACAATTCTTCTAAGATAATTTAACTTCTAGGTTTATGATTTCTCATAAACTCTTCCTCTAAGAAAGTGGCATTCATACTAACTAAAACTTTCGTATCTTGAGGACTATAGAAGTAATAACCTTTTGTTTTGTTTGGATATCCTACAAACAAGCACACCTCAGTCTTTGGCTCCATCTTTATGGACTTAGGCTTTAAAACATGTGCAGGACACCCCCAAGTTCACAGATGATGTAGAGATGATTTATGCCCTGTCCACAGCTCCCTTGGTGTCTTAGGCACAGCCTTAGATGGAGCAAAATTAAGCAAGTACTGAGCAGTTTGCATACAATATCCCCAAAATGAGATTGGAAGGTTAGCATAGGACATCATTGATCTAACCATTTTTAAAAGAGTCCTATTTCTTCTTTTAGCTACACCATTATGTTGAGGTGTTCTTGACGCTAACAAATTGGAAATTATCCCATTGTCAGGGAGATATTGTTGAAATTCGTCTGATAAATGCTCACCTTGCTGATCTGATCGAAGTTGTTTCAATAGCTTGCCTAGTTGCTTTTCAACTTTGGCTTTGAATTCTTTAAACTTTTCAAAGGATTCACTTTTTCTGTGCATTAAATTCACAAAGCCATGTCTCGAGTAATCATCAATAAAAGTTATGAAATATTCATAATCTCCTCTAGCTTCTACGTTCATTGGTCCACATACATCTGTGTGCACCAAGTCTAGAACGTTTGGCATTCTATTACCTTTCGCCTTGAAAGTCCCTGTAGTCATTTTAGCTTCAATACAAGACTCACATACTGGCAAAGGACACTCAACCATGTCTAGTAGAGTACCATCCTTTATAAGCTTATTGAGTCTATTTTGATTTATATGACCTAAACGCAAATGCCAAAGATAATTTTGGTTTATACTAGATTCTTTGACTCTTTTAGTTTCAAATCGTATTGCTTCTATAGCATTTGTCGAATAAGTCATAGGCTCAAGGAAATAAAGATTATATCTTACAATTCTAGAACAAATAAAATCCTTATTCAAATAAATAGTGAATGTCTCACTAAAATAAACTGAATATCCAGACTTTATTAGACAAAAGCCAAAAATCAAATTTCTATAAGTCTTTGAAATGTAATAAACAATTTCCAAAACTAAGCTACGACCATAAGGAAATTGAAGAATAATGGCTCCCACTATTAATGCTGAAACGAAGGTGCCATTTGCCATCCTTATCTGAAACTGCCCTTTACTTAGTTTTCTCCTTTGTTGAAACCCCTGTAAAGAATTACAAACATGGTTAGTGGCTCCAGAATCTACTATCCAAGTATCTGTAGAATCAACCACTAAACAGGCTTCTAACATATTTAGAAAACCCATACCTTGTTTATGCTTTTGAATTTCTTCAAGGTAGACCTTGCAATTTCGCTTCCAATGTCCTTTCACACCACAATGGAAACATTTTCCTTTGGTGTTGTCTTTTGAAGCAGTCTTTTTCTTCATGGGCTTTTTTTTTTTGCTCCCACTAAGCCCTTAGAAATCTTTTTATTTCCAACTATCTTCTTTTTACCCTTGGGTTTAGGCTTAGAAGTGAAAATTGCATTTGCTTCAAGCTTCTTTTTCAAATCAAAAACCTCCTCCACATTTTGAAGATCATTCATTAGCCCACTTAGGGTGTAATCCCTAGTGTGTAGTTCATAATCTAATTTGAACTGTGAAAATGACGACTTCAAGCTATGAACAATCATTGATATTTATGTTTTCGCATCTATCTCAACACCATTTAGTTCTGCCTCATTGAAACAAGAGATCACTTTCAACATGTAATCTTTAACTGGCTCCCTAGGTTTTTGCTTAAGGTTCTTAAAAGTATTGATTGCTTTCACCTTAATAGATCTAGTTTTCGTACTAAACATCTCATGTAGGTGCAACATTATGTCAACAACATTACCCATGCCTTTGTGCTACTTTTGCAATATACTATTCATAGAGGCCAATATATAGCATTTAGCCAACTCGTTTGCACCATGCCACTTTTTATGATATTTAATATCTTGTGGAGTTGATTAGGGAGTCAGTGCTTTAGGCTCATAGTCAGAAAGAACCCATGTGATCTTGTCATAATTAAGGACAATATTAAGGTTTCTTTGCCATTCAGAGTAGTTATCGCCATTTAAAGTGCATTTGTTTAGCAAAATTGAAAGTGGATTCATATTTGTGATGCAGATATGTTTCTGAAAGTACATTTGAAATTACGTAAGCATACTAGTTATTCATAGACTTTGAACATTTCATGATGCATGTATGAATGATGACAATATATAAGACCCTATAAATTATATTATTAGTTTAACGGTCATTTACCTTTCTGTAATAAATTAACCGACTATGGGCCTTGAGAATTTACTACTAGGTAAACTGGGACCCTCCCACTTAACTATGTTGCCCAGTATCTTCATACTTAACATGGTTAAGAAGTGCTTTCATTTGGTCCACGAAGTTTACTAACAGAGCTACTGTAGGTAGGTTAATAGTAAATTCATGCTGAGTGTAACAACCATTGTTTCATTCTTTTAAGCTCCTTACTTAGTGAGCCTCTATGGGAGGTCTCACTTCATAATCCACCTAAAAGGATTTATCCTTTCGGAAACCCAGTCCGTCATGATCTAGATTCATGTTCGCCTGTAGGGAGTGACATGTTTCACATGCCAATGGGCCAACAATGGAGACCGTTGACTCTAGGATTACTAGCATCCTTTCTCACTCAATATTTTATACTTAGGGTTTTGATTGACCTTTTTTTTTACTGGATTTTCTAGATGCATATTTAGAATATCCTAAGTCAAATTATGGGCTTGGTTATGTTTTCAACTAAACGCTTTTAGTATATAACTAAGTCCATATTACCATCTTGTCTAGATGTGATTTATTTTCCTATATTCATTATGTATCTCATAGTATAAAACTCCTTTTAAACTAAAATACATAATGTATGCATGGCATTTCTTAAGAGATGTTGGCACCTTAATTCTAGATGACATGTTTTCAAGCATACAAATAATATCTAATATCATTCATATAAATACATATAAATATATATATATATATATATATAATAAGCCACATTAATGTCCATCTTAGAAAAAATAAAATAAAATTACAACTTGTAATTCTCTTCAATCTAGCTTGCTTCCACTGCTTGTTAGGATCACATCCATTTGGCACTCTTTTGAATTTTATGACTATTTAAAAATCTTCAATTTTAATTTTAATTTTAACCTAATTTGAGAAAATAATTTTATTTTGTCTAATTAATTAATCTCATTAATTAATACCAAAATAATATATATATATATAT
>NC_030851.1:19091772-19101621 GCF_000208745.1 Theobroma cacao | reverse complement strand
TTAAAAAGAATTAATAATAAATAAAAGAGTAATAGTCAAACATAGAGTCTCCTTTTATCAACATGGATGTCTAGATTCATTTTACAAGAATCCTCCTAAAATTATCTTAATTTAAGACAACTCTTGTCTGTAATTAAGACAAAAAATCTTATCTTGTTTAAATTGGGACAAATATGTTAAAGCTGCCATTTTTGTACACAATTTAATTAAACAAATTAAAACATGCATTCTAACTTAAACAAGTTGAATTCTACGAAGCTAAGTGGGAAATCTATTTGAACATAGATATTCCAAGCTCCAATAAACTTGGAATTATTCTTAATCTCATTAAAAATAATTCAAGCTTATTAACCATGAAATCACTCCACTATAGATTCATGGTTGCACTCTTGGATTAACTATAATTACAAGAAACAACTCAATACTTGATATTAATTGTTAGTTGTCCAATTGCAAACCTTATATTGTGAACCCTCATAACCATCTAATGAGAAAAGGTGAAATTACCATTTTACCCTTTATGTCAATTTTATCCCCTAGCCTTAAATTTCATCCAATTAGTGATTCAATACTCTAGATCTAATCTTTTGAGTATCCAGATGTGATGAGTAGCTAATTCATCAATCTACTAGGCCCAGATTAATCACTAATCTTCTTGAAATCACTAGAAGTGATGTTAATGCTATGAACTCCATTATTTGGATATATGTTCCTAGATGTTCATCTCGATTATAATCCCAAAATTCAGAGTCTAGATCAACGCTTTATGATGATTATGCTCATGATAAATCAAAGATCATAAGGAGATTAAACACGAGTCCACTATCCATCAGGATTTCGATATTACTATAAGCAAATGCATAAGTGTGAGATCAAGATTTAGGTAACGATAAAACTTAAATTTGATTCTCACATGATTCCAGTTCAGGTTATAGTGTCATTACTCGAAGTCAACCATTTCGATGATTTGAGACTCATCATTCCCTTGAAATGAATCACATTCATTTCGTTGAAAGTAATCTAGACACTACAACCTTAACATAATAAAGTGACAAACTTTATTATATGACTGTGAATAGTTTTTTAGATTCAATTAAAATACATGTCTCCTATGTATGACTCTTCATACAAATGTATTTTAATATCTCAATAGAATCTTGGTACCTTAATAACTATATAATGAATGCTTACTAAAACAAACTCTTCGTCTTATTATCAAAATATTCTTTCATTACAAATAAATTTAATGAATTTAAGCATGAGAATATACTTGCTTTCCAGGGCACCATATTATTAAAATTCCTAACACAAACCCTTATCCACTTGCTAGCATAAGCCTGTGGTTGAAAGCTCTCTGCTTGGAGAAGGTTCCATTGCAATTGTCTGTGTAACATTGGAGGCCAAGTGATTGATTGGCTAGGATTTTTTCAAGCTTGGAGGTGTGCATGGTTTTTCAATACCAAAAAGAAACCATTTGATTATGAGTTCACTTGGCAAGGTAACCTTCTAAATTTCAAATTAATTTTGTTCTTTTATGTGTTAAATATCACTAAGGTGATTAATGGATGGAGGCATGTTTTGGTTGTGTAACAAAATTTTAATTCTTATTCTGTTGTACGTATTTTGATCTTGCTATCCCTACACAAACCCAGCAATGATATTAAAGCTTTCCTTTGTTCGATTTTAACACACTTTTATGTCTAATAGTTGTTAATGCTTTTTTGAAAAGGAATACGAGGTGTTTGGGTTTTGTTCAACACAAACTAGTAAGTTTTAAAGTTTTATAATTTGTTTTAGTTATTTTGATATTTGGACAGATTTTAATTTTAAATTTTTAATATCAGAACATTAATCTCACTTTAATGTCAAAATATTGAAGATTAACAAGTGCATGAGATGCACAAATTAATTTAGCAAATAAAGATTCAATTTCATGACATTATGGCCCGATTTCAATGGCAGAATCCAATTCTGTCCAACCATGGTATTGGTCCATTTTCAGCTATATAAATGAGGTTTAAAGGTCTTGTAAAATGCTGGAAATTTGAGGAATGAATATACATTGGAAGTGTTCTGAGAGAGGATGATTTGATGGTGGTGGAAAAGCCACCAACACGTGGCTAAAATCTCTTCTACTTGTCACAGTCTCAATCATGGTTTTGGTTAGCCTGGTAACCAAGAATATGCCTTAATTTGTATAATTAGTTGCACCAATTGGTTGAGTATTTTGTTATGGAAATAGTTCCATAATTTATCCAAATTGTTGCCAAAAAGGATTTTAAGGGATTAAATCCCAAAAATTGAGACACCATGATGCTAAAAAGGTCGACAAACTGTTGCTACCTCTATAGCTATAAAGTCATGGTTTTGAATATTTTGAAAAGTCAAATCACTTCCTAAATTCTTGAAAAATTATTTTGAAATTGTTCCATAAGTTCGCTATCAAGATAAATTTAAGTAGGAATTAAATTCCTAAAAATAAGCCACCATAATGCCACAAAATTGGGACATGTCTACCATTATCTGTAGCTAGACATTATCTCGGTTTAGACATGGAATTTGTCCAAAAGTTACACCATTAATTGATCAAATAAATTAGTTAATTGTCTTATGATAAATTATGAAATTAGTTCCAAAATTATGCCAATTTTGACATTTTACTTTAAGGAATATGATTTTTAAAATCAAGGATGTCAAAGACAATGTGTTAACATCTATGAATAAAGAAATTCGATTTCTAAAATTATGGAAGTTAAAATCTCATCATTAGCTAATTAAATATTTATGGAATTTGTTCAGTAAATTATGGAACATATTTCCTCAATTTAATGGTGTCAAAAATTAAATATTTTAACACATCATTAATCTGGGAATCGGATTCCTAGTAACAGTGGGAGTGTTTAAGGACAAAAAATTGGTTGCAAGTTGATTTCTTGAAAGAAAGAGGTTTGGATTTGACATAAAATTTAAAGATTAAATTGTCTAAGATATTTCTTAATAAAATTAGGTAATAAGACATTAATTCTTTAATTAAATGAGATTAAAAAGATGGTTACCTAAAACTTTTAGGAACACAAATTAAAATTGTTTTAATTTGTAACAAAATTTTAATTTTAATCCTAATAAGATTGGGAGTCAATGAGTTACTAATATTGATTAGTAAAACTCTTCAAAGTTAGAACTAAAATTGTAAACCTAAAAATTTGAAATTAGGAAAATTCAAATGTTGAAAAATTTCTAATCTTGAATACTTCATATGAGTAACAATTTGAATAAGACATGTTTTTTTTTTAATATTTATATGTTCATGTTGATGGATGTGTGTGGATGATTATGAACTTAGGCCTAATATGATTGTGCTATGGTTGAATGTAAATTTCCTGGTGTTTTTTGAAATAAGGCTTGTGTGTCCTGCCTTTTTTCTTTATCTCAACTTGTAAAACTTCTTCCTTCATCTTATTCCTTTCGAATGTAACTCAAAGTTTTTGCATTGAAATGTAATTAGAATTAGGATAGATTAGGAATTGAATTTTGTAAAATCGAAGATGATGATACAAGGCACCTAGGAGGACAAAGGAGATTACAAGCTGATTTTGAAGATTTTATATGTAATCCCCTAGGTTTGACCCAGTTAATTTTCTTTGATGGCTCAAGGAAATTAGTATAGTTAAAGTTCATAGTCATCCAAAGTGGTAAGCATGTGATAGATTTATTTTATGCACTAAATAAATGTTATGCATGCCTAGATGATACCTCAATAAAAGGAATACTAAAATCCCTCGTAAAATGTTGAGTCACATGTCACGCATGATTAAGTTTCCTTCCACCATATAGCAAGATAACCTGGTTGCTCTTTTAATCGTTGACTTGTTAAGCACACTCAAGGTCGCACTTTAATCAGTATGTTTGAGCTATTGTTACTCAACTAGTTTCATAAAATCTAGATGCTTGGAAACTTGATTATTATGGAAACTAGAGGCAATGGATAGGTAAAACATATATGATATGTTTAGGCAATGCGTTGCCACCTAAATGATCTAGGAGTTGTATAGAGATACAATTTGTAAGCTCAGTAACCTATCTAATCTACCTATCATGGTTTGTTGAGTGCACTCAAGGTCATGATTAGAATGGATAAGGATCCTAGCCTATTAAAAGAATCCTTGTAGAGATCTCTCAAGGTGATATGGAGAGTTATCATATTGAAGAAAATAGTGGCAGAAATCAATTTAAGATTAATTATCTCATCTGAATTGATTATATTATGTGAATACTTATACATGTTTTTAAACGTCTAAGTTGTTAGAATGTGAATACAAATCACTTTGCACAGCATAGATGATGCCATTATGAAATCTAGGCCAAAATGTTTAAGCTGGTATATCAAGTTGAAAAATATTCTCAAACATTTATTAAGAATAGATGTCATTAAGGAAGATGTCTTTGCCTTCTTGACAAAGTCAAAGAACGAGAAGCTTGTAGAAGTTTCACCTTTGACCATGCACTTGATTGAGGTCAATCTATCTACCATTGATCCGTCATCATAGGTATTAGATATTGGATGTGGGTCGCACCTATGTAATGACACAAAGGTGCTAGAAACAAGTAAAAGATTAACAAAAAGAAGGGTGGTCCTAAGAATAAAAAATAGAGCAAAGGTTACTGCATCGGCTATAGAAATAGTTATCATACTTTTACCTTCTAGGTTGATCTTGGAATTAATAGACTGCTATTATGTCCCTTCCATATCTCAAAACATCATATCTATGTCATATTTGACCTTACATGATGAATTTGAATTTAGCATTAAGTGTAATTATTGTTTTTTCTCCACGGGAGATATGAACTATGGTGCAGGGACACATTCCATCTATCTCTATATCCTTGATCCTAATAGACCTATACTCAATATAAAGGTCAAGAAAATGAAGAAAGATGATCTGAAACTATCCTACATCTAGCACATTAGGCTTGGACACATCAATGAGACTTGTTTAACCCAATTACATAAACAAGGTTATATCGATCCTTTTAACTATGAATATTTTGGAACGTGTGAGTGTTGTCTCCTTGGCAAGTTGACCAAATCGCCTTTCACCAAGAAGGGTGAACGAGCTAAGGTGTTGCTAGGACTCATACATTCGGATGTATGTGGTCTTACGAATATTAGTGTTAGAGGAGGATACTCCTACTTCATCACCTTCACAAATGACCATTCTTGCAATGGTTATGTGTATTTGATGAGATATAAATATGAATCCTTTGAAAAGTTCAAAGAATACAGAGTGGAGGTTGAGAAACAAACTAGGAAGAGTATTCTCACTTTTAGATTTGATAGAGGTGGAGAATATCTTAGCCAATAGTTTCAAAATTATCTAAAAGAGAATGGGATTCTCACACAGTGGACTCCTTTAGGGACTCCACAACACAATGGGGTATCTGAAAGAAGGAATCGAACATTGTTGGACATGGTTCGATCCATGATAAATTGTGTAGATATTCTTCTGTCTTTCTAGGGATATGCCTTAAAAACTACTGCTCGCATATTGAACCAAGTTCTTACCAAATCAATTGATAAAACACCATGTTAGATATGGAGTGGGAAAAAGCCCAACTAGTCTTAGGCTAGAATTTGGGGATGTACTACTTATGTGAAGCATATTGTCACAACCCAAACTTGGAGGTCCATGACCGGTGCACGAGTTCGACAAGCGACACCGGCAAGACCCGAGCAAGCTTTTGATTTCTAAATTAGATGCATTTAACCAAAAGGGAATGTATCGATACATTTGCGCGGGTTTCTTCAAATCTATCGATACATTAGGGAATGTATCAATAGAAATCAGGCAGAATGTTCACTACCTTAAATGTATCAATACATGGGGAAAATCTATCGATACTTTTCCCCCCTGAATGCTCTTTATTTCAAATCTATTGATACATTTGGATAATGTATCGATAGAAAATCCCCTATACGTCTTATATTGTTGTTCCTGCCAATAATGTAACGATACATTAGGGAATGTATCGATACATTTTCCTTTGTAAGTAGATTTTTATCTTTCCAAACTTCCAAAAATCTAAATTTAACACCATAAAAACTTTCCTACATATATCAAAATTCCAATAACCATCACATCTCATGTTTCTTATGTATATGTTCTCAAATACAACATCAAATTCAAATCAAAACCGCAAGCTATAGGATTTATCATATGTTCTCATAAAAATTTGCCTAAGTGTTAATATGGATACTCCCATACACTTGGCATATTTAACATGTCATCAAAGTCTTCAAGGCACAATACATTTCATAGATCATTTTCAATTGACTTAATTCATTTAAAAAATCAGGAGTGTTACAATCTCCCCTCCTTGTGGCAAATTCATCCTCGAATTTTAAATCAAACACCATAAGCTAAATATACCTTAAAACTAAAAAAGATGGGGATATTTCTCTCACATTTCCTTTTCATGTTCCCATGTGGCTTCCTCAACCAAATGGCTTTCCCATAATGCTTTCACCATAGCAATATCCTTAGAGCGAAGCCATTTCACTTGTCGATTTAATATAGCTATGGGTTGCTCTTCATAACTAAGTTTGTCTTGTAACTGGACTTCATCATATTGTATCATATACAAAAGATTGGGAACATATTTCTTAAGCATTAATACATGAAATTGGATGAACATCGAACAAATTTGGAGGTAATGCCAATTAATAAGCAACCGCGCCTATGTGCTTTAGCACCTCAATGGGTTCGATGTATCTAGGGCTCAATTTCCCTTTCTTCCCAAATGTCTTAACTACCTTGGTTGGTGAAACTTTCAAAAACACATAATTGCCAACTTCAAACTCCAAGGGTTTTTGCCTATTATCGATTTAGGACTTCTAGTGACTTTGAGACGTTAACATCCTTTCCTGAATCACATGGATGCATCGTTTAGCTTTTTGGACTGTCTTTAGTCCTAGGAGTTTTTGTTACTTAACTTCAAGCCATCCAACAGGTAATCTACATTTTTGCCCATATAAAGCTTCATACAGATCCATACCAATCATGGCTTGATAGCTACTATTATATGCAAACTTGACCAAACACAAATAATGGTTCCATGAAACTCCAAAATCAAGCACAACTACTCTCAACATATCCTCGAGCGTCTAAATGGTGCACTTAGATTGGTCATCTGTTTATGGGTGGAAGGCCATACTAGAATCTAATCTTGTGCGTAAGGTTTCTTGCAATTTCCTATAAAATTGGCTCGTGAACCGCGATCCTCTACTAGACATTATCGTTACTAGAACACCATGTAGCCTCACAATTTATTGATGCAAATTTGAGCGTACTGAGCAGCTCCATACTTAGTCTTGATCGGCAAAAAGTGAGCTAACTTAGTTAACTAATCAATTATCCCCCAAATCGGATCATAGCCACCCCTAGCTTAAGGAAAACCTGTCACAAAGTCCATAGCTACATGTTCCCACTTCCACTTAGGTATCGATAATGATTGTAACAGTCCCGAAGCTCTTTGATGTTTAGCCTTCACTTACTGACAAGTCAAATGTATAGAGACATACTCAGCCATGTGTCTCTTTAATCCTAGCCATCAGTAAGCAGACTTCAAATCATGATACATCTTGGTGGCTCTAGGGTGTATTGCATAGGTTGCCACATGAGACTCTTCCAAAATCTCATTCCTCAAGCCATCCATATTCGGCACATAGACTCATGATCAATATCTCATTAAACCATTAGTGGCAAAAAGAAAGTCTTAAGCTCTATCTTCTCTCATGTCTTTAAAGATTTTCACTAAATATTCATCTTGATCCTAGGCGTCTTTAATCCAATATAATGTCATTGGTCAGACTCTAAAATGTGCCAACAAGGCATTCAAATTATTGACTTCAAAATGTATGCCCATGTTTCCTTGATCATATAAACTTTGCACCAAAGATTGTTTGTCTAAGGTCATATGTGCTAAACTCCCCATCAACTTCCAACTTACGGCATCCGCCACCACATTTTCTTTTCCGGGATGGTAGAGTATGGTGCAATCATAGTCTTTCAACAACTCTAACCACCTATGCTGGATTAAATTCGAATCCCTTTGCTAAAATAAATACTTCAAGCTATTGTGATCAGTATATATTTCGCAGGTCTCACCATAGAGATAATGGCACCATATTTTTTAAAGCAAACATAATTGTTGCCATCTTTAGGTCGTGCATAAGGTAGTTCTATTCATGTTTCTTGAGTTATTGGGAGGCGTATGCTGTGACTTTCCTATGTTGAATCAACACACAACCCAACCCAATCCAATCCGTGATGCATCGTAATACACAGTATAGCTGTTGGATCCACACGACAACCTTAATAATGGCATAGAAGTGAGACAAGCCTTAAGCTTCTAGAAACAAGCGTTACATGCATCAAACCAGTCAAATTTAACTCATTTCTAAGTCAATTTTGTCAAAAGGGATGCGATCTTAGATAAGTCTTTTATAAAGCGTTTGTAATATTCAACTAAACCCAAAAAGATTCTAACTTCCATTATAGACATTGGCCTTGGCCAATTCTGTGAGACCTTGACCTTTATAGACTCGTAATTAGTAATATACGTAATTTCCCTGATCAGGGGTAATTTCGTCATTTTCTTACCAAACCCATAAAAGTAAGATTTTTAAACAATATTATGGCCTAAGTAGGTCTAAGGCATAAATGGATGGTGAAATTAGTGGTATAATGAAATGGAAACAAAAATTTTGATGATTTTAACGGTAGGGGCAAAATGGTCATTTTTCACCTCGGGTTAAAATTTTAAGGTTTCATTAACCCGAGCATGTCTAGACCATTATGGACCTTGTCCCAGTGTCAAAAGAGCAAAAAGATTGCATAAAAGATTAGAAGAGAATAAGCGAAATTTTGGAGGGGCAATTTGATAATTTCAAGGGAATGGATAAGATTGGCTATAAATATCTTTCTTCCAGTAGCTTATTCTCCCATTTTCCAGTAGCTTGTCTTCTTCTTCTTCTTCTCTTTCACGTTGCTTCCAACCTCCATGGAAGCTTGATATGGAGCTTGCATGATTTTCTCTCTCTAGCTCTAGTTTTCATACTTTTGAGCCTTTTTGACTAGAACTCTTGTATTCTTTCACTCTCTCACTTCAAAACCCTTGATAAATCTTATTTCCATACTTTCTCTCACTAGTTGGGCATTCTAGAGAGAGAAAGAGAGAATTATCCTATTAATTTGGAAGCTATTGGAAGAGAATTCGACTACAAAGGAGCCCTAGGGTGAGTGATGAACTAAGCTTGATTTTAACTATAGAAAATGGCTAGTAATTGGGATTATGAGCTATTTTATTGTTGAGTATGTTCATTACTTTTTAGTGATTAAGATAGTGATTATAGATAGCCATTTAATCTGGCAATTAAAAGCTAGCTAAGAGATAGCTTTTAGGGTTTATAGTGTGTGAATTGACCTATTGCTTATGCTAATGTGATCCTAGGTTCTAATGAAGTCCCATCCTTCCAATTGGATCATTAGAGGAATTAGAGTCAACTAAAGACTCAACAATAAATCGATGAGTGAACTGCATTCAAAACTTGTTTTGGGGATATAATGTATTTGCCAAACATTTGAATGAATTATCAAGCTTTTCATAAAAACAAGTGCCTTGGGAACAAGCTTTTGATAGATTGTCTCCATGTTGTGACATGTGACTATTATTGATTCATGCACTACCACATTGTGTTGATATATATATATATATATGTGAATACATTGTTGTGTAATGATATTGACTCGGCTATGTGTGAGTAGGGAGTGCGCATAAGCCGATGATGAC
>NC_030851.1:19033735-19039469 GCF_000208745.1 Theobroma cacao | reverse complement strand
TTTTCATCCCTTATACTCATACCATTCTCCAATTTGTCAAATTTGATCTAAATTCTCTCAAAATCTCAAATTTTGTCCGTGGGTGGCAAAATTACGATTTTGCCCCTACACTCCAAAAATCACCAGAATTAAACTTTTTCACTTCCTATCATTAAATTATACTCCAAATAGTTAATCTTGGTCAAAAATTTCACTCCATGATCAAATTATTATCTTAGGTGGCAAAATGACGATTTTGCCCTTGAATATCAAAATTTCTAATTTTACCCCAAATGAACCCTCGAACTCCGAACAATCATTTTTTAGTCATTCCTGGACTGTAAAATATTAAATTTCATCCTATAATTCCTATTTGAACTAGTTCGAGGTTAAATCAATTTAAGTGTACCGTTAGGTACAATATTAGGTTTCGTCTATTCTTAGGTGCTTTTCTAGCGTAATAACATGCTACTCAATGCATGTATGTCATGACATGTATTTATAGGGTCGGGTTTTACAAAAATAATGTTAAAATTCCTCTTATTTTGGGATGACCATTCTTAGCTATAATAGGGGCAATCATAGATGTGAAGAATGGAAAAATAACTTTCAAAGTTGGAAAGAAGGAAGTAGTGTTTAATTTGTTCATTGCAACTAAGTATCCTTATATAGATAGTTGTTATAGAGTGGATTTAATTAATAAGTTGGATAAAGAGGAATTTGATGAGGATTTTCCTCCAATAAATTATTAAGTTGGACAACAAGTTTTGTTAATTTCAAATCCACGCTTCAAGCTTTTCCATGGAAATTCAAATCAAGATGGTTGGGTCTTTTCAAAGTGGTTAAGGTTTATTTTAGTGGTATTGTTGAAATTGATAGTGAGGCTGCTAGAACATTCATGGTTAATGGAATAAGCCTCAAGCCTTATTATGGTGGTGAAGAAGTGCAAAAAAGGGTACCATAATCAAGCTAGTGACTACAAAGAAGCTCTTCTTAGGAGGTAACCCTAGATTTCAAAACTCATATTTTATCTTTTAAGTGTTTTTTATTTTATCTATATATATTTCTACATTAATCTCTATTTTTTTTTTATAAAAAAAATACCTCCCACAAGTATTGGTGATAATGATAAAGACGAATAGGAGTGGAGCTTTTCCAGAGTCATCCAACTTCCAAAGGAGTATTTTTTCACCTTTTCTTTATTTATTTATAACATTGAAGACAATGTTAAGTATAAGTTTGGGAGGGGGAATTATTTTTCTGGAAGTTGATTTTTCTGTGGAAATTTAAATTTTATTTATTTATTTGCATACATGTTTTAGGTTGGTATCATTTAGTTTTAGCTATGCGTATTTGAAAATTTTAAGATCTAGAGTAATTAGTGGAAAATTTTTTGATAATTTCCTTATCCAATTATGAGAACTTAGTTGTCTTGTATCTTTAGCTTTTGGTAAATACGGATATTGTTTGGTTTGTGCTAAATTCCTTTGCTAAGTATCATTGTTAGGATACGATTTCCATATATTAAGCATTATATCTTTTACTTTGAATTATTATGCATATCTAGAGAAGGTTTATATTGATGTGAATTTTGGATTATTTTAAGAATTTTTAGAATTTGCTTGATTCTCTCTCGTGCCAAAATCCTAGGAAATACTTAGTTAGGGAGATGATTTAGGTCAGTTTTGGACTGTTTCAAGCCTTTCAAGCCAACCTTGTTATATTTTATCCCTTGTATACCCCTTTAAGCCTAATTTTCCTTTCTTTTTGTTCAACCACATAATAATTGAGCCTAGCCTTAAAATAAAATTTTCAATTTGCAACCCTTACTCCTAAGCATGTATATGTTAGAAATTTGAGAATATGGTGCCCTAGAAAGCAAGTATTTTCTTATGTTTAATTTCATTTAATTTATTTGTAATGAAAATACATTTTGATAATAAGACGAAGAGTTTGTTTTAAGTAAGCATTCATTATCTAGTTATTTAGGTACCGTGATTCTGTTAAGATATTAAAATACATTTGTATGAAGACTCATGCAAAGGAGACATGTATTTTAATTGAATCTAAAAATTATTCACAGCCATATAATAAAGCTGGTTACTTTATTGTGTTAAGGCTATAGTATCCAGAATACTTCCAACAAAACGAATGTGATTCACTTCAAGGGAATGATGAGTATCAAATCATCAAAATGGTTGACTTCAAGTAATGACACTATAACATGAACTAGAATCATGTGACAATTAAATTTAAGTTTAACCGTTACTTAAATCGCGATTTCACACTTATGCATTTGTTTATAGTTGAAATTCTGATGGATAGTGGACACATGTTTTATCTCCGTACAATCTTTGATATACCATGGCATGATCATCATAAAGCATTGATCTTGACTTCATATGTTCGGATTATAATCGAGATGAACATCTGGGAACATATATCCAAATAGTGGAGTTCGTAGTATTAATATCACTTCTAGTGATTTCAAGAAAATTGGTGATTAATCTGAGCCAAGTGGATTGATGAAGTAGCTACTCATTACATCTTTATACTCAAAAGATTAGATCTAAAGTATTGAATCACTAATTGGATGAAATTTAAGACTAGGGAATAAAATTGAAATAAAGGGTAAAATGGTAATTTTACTTTTTGTCATTGGATGGTTATGAAGGCTCACAATATAAGGTTTGCAATTGGACAACTAATAATTAATAACAAGTATTGAATCATTTCTTGCAATTATAGTTAATCCAAGAGTGCAACCATGAATCTATGATGGAGTGATTTCATGGTTAATAAGCTTGAATTATCTTAATGCTTAAGAATAATTCTAAGTTTATTGGAGCTTGGAATATCTATCTCCAAATAGATTGCCCATTTAGCTTTGTAAAATTCAACTTGTTTAAGTTGGAATGCATGTTTTGTTTGATTAATTAAATTGTGTACAAAAATGACAACTTTAACATGTTTTGTCTTAATTTAGACAAGAAAACATGTTTTGTCTTAATTTAGACAAGAAAACATATTTTGTCTTAATTTAGACAAGCAAACATGTTTGTCTTAATTTAGGACAAGAAAAATATATTTTCTCTTAATCTAGACAAGAAAACATATTTGTCTCAATTTGGACAAGATAATATGTTTTGTCTTAATTAAAGATAAAAGTTGTCTTAAATTAAGATAATGTTATGAGGATTCTTGCAAAATGAATCTAGACATCAATGTTGATAAAAGGAGACTCCATGCTTGACTAGCACTCTGTTATTTATTATTAATTCTTTTTAAATAAAGATGGATAATAATAAAATAAGAGTTATTATTCAACAAGTAGTTTTATTTTATCAAACTCTAAATGATAATTAAAGAATTAAATTATTTATTCTTTAATTTTAATTTTGATAATTATGGAGCACGTTTAATGCATGCAATACTCCAAATGGATGGTTAAGATTGATTCAAAGTTATTTGATTTTGATTAAACCTTTGAGGCTAGAGTTTTAATAAAAAGAGAAGAGATTGGAAGAAAAAAAATGTACGTATCTCTCTTGAGAAAGTCTTTGTAACCACTTCTCTCCTTCTCCTCCTAACTTTGTCACACCTTTTCCTATCTCCCATTCTTGACTGATTTCTTGAAAGAAAAATAACCATTAATTTTTGGAAAAAAAAGAGAGACAAAATGGTTGCCATCTTATAATCTAGCATTCCACACTTTGTCCACTCAAGGTTCAAGTTGAAAGAATTCTTGAAAAATAAGTGGTAAGTTTATTTGGTTGAGAAATCAATCGTTGGTGTGGTAGTGAATTTACTAAAATTCACTAGGTGTCCGAAAATAAGAATTGTGAAATAAAAGGTACGTTTATTTTACTTTAATATACTCTTATTTTTTAGGATATGATTATGTTACTTGCAATACGAATTAAGTGTTTTTCGCTTGTGTTATTGGATTACTTGCGTCCTTTATAAAAGAAATTTTTGAAATCCATGCTTTACAAAACACATCAATCCACTTAGATCCAACTCCATCAATATACTGTTTTAAGAAATATATATTGAGCTAAATGCATATGGTAGAAAGGTGATGTTGTGATGTCAAGTTTAAAATTGTATGAGTATTCACCCTACTACCTAGAATAAAAAAAATACGTTTAGAGGTGTGTTTTGGTCCCAATGGAGTGCTAAAGGAGTGATGCATAACACTTAAAAAATATTTTGAAGGTAGCTCTTGAGCTTGAAAATCCTTTTGTATAATTTTGAAATGGAAGGTTTAAAACTTGTTGAAGCTAAAAGGCACAAAGTAAAGAGAAGGTAGAAAGAAGTGGACAAAACACAAATATTTATAGTAGTTGGGTTCCATTGACCTACATCCACTACCTTTATGTTCCAATCAAGGATTTTTAACCTAACTTTCCTAAGCTAATGGAATTGGTAGCTTCCATCTAGCTTTTACAAGGTGATCTTCTAACTTAAGCTCAAAAATCTTTACAAGATTCCCAAGCTTTCCTAAGCTTAATCTACCCCATAGAGTGTTTCTTACACTCTAAGTAAGCAAAGAATACAAAGAAGATGAAGTACAATTGATCACATAGCTTATTTAAGATGTACAAAGTTAAGCTCAAACCTTTTTTACAAAGACAAAAGTGAAGCATACTTAAAAAAAGAACTTTCTAACACTTCTTAGCTCTAGTCTTGCTCTTGGATGGTTCTCTCTTACATTTATGACCATTTGAACCTTTATTTATACTTGGAGGATAGTTTCTAGTCATTAAAAACAATTTTGGAGTAGAAATAGCTGTTATTTTGTCTTCTAGTGACTCTTTTCAAATTTGCTAGCAATGCCTTGTTAATCGGTTAAAGATGAGCTTTAATCGATTAAAACTTTTTAGTCTTGTGTTAGCTTTAAAATTATTATAGTTTTGATTATGACAATATGATCAGATTTGCTTGAGCATTATTTAAGTAATCCTGGACAATTTCTTGAAATGATTTAACTCCCATAAATTTGTTCTTACATAGACACAAACTTGACTCTTGAAGTTATTGAACTATATTTATAAGCTTGTATGACTTAGGTGTACGAGTGCTTATGATTCTCATTCATTAAAGTTGATTTAAAGATTAACGAAAAATCTTGATGCACTCAGTTAAGGGTGAGTTTTGAATATCTTGTTTAATGGTGAAAAAGAAAAAAGAGAGAAGGAAAACTAAGTTAAATAGAGTTTAATGGACATCATGTTTAATTTATATGTGTGATGCTTAGTTTTGGTTTTTTTGAATATTATTTAAAGAAAAGTAGATGCATTGAAAAAGGGGGAGCACCTCATTATGCATAAAGATTTGAAGTATTCATATTGAACATAGACATTGCATTATTAACCTTGGAGTATTTTGTGATCATCAAAAATAAGAGATAGAGAATGTTGACTCTATATGTTTTTTATGATAGCAAAATATTCTCATTCTGTAGTACCTCGTATTTTGATACGGTAGCTAATAAAGTTTATGGATACCAATTGAGGTTGATTACTAAGTTAAAAAGGTAATTCAGAAGTGAACTTGTGAAACCTCGACCTCCCCCCATAGGCACATAACTAGAAGTATATGCTATAATGCTGATCGGGGGTAATTTCATAATTTCTCTTGGTGAGCTCTTACAAGTGGGTTTTTTTTTTATGCTATTAAGGTCTACATAGGCCTAAGAAATGAATGAATGAATGATGTTTATGATGGTAAAATAAATGAAGAAGATAAAAAT
>NC_030851.1:19000037-19029624 GCF_000208745.1 Theobroma cacao | reverse complement strand
TTTTATTGTAAATGTCTCTGCTGGAAGTCATGGGTCCTTTTGTATTGTGAATACAATCTAACAATGTGAATATGTGTATGCAATGTAAATTGCTAAATACATGACTGGTATAGTGCATGTATATTATTATCGATAATGCCATTGTGTTTTAACTATGTTCACACCGGGGAAAAGGTGTGTGTGTGTATGCATGATATGATAAATTTGTTAAGCAAAGGTAAATGGATAGGCTAGCTTGGGTCTAGTGAGCTATGCTCGATGAGCTCATGTGCCGGTCATGGCCCGAAAAATTGGGTCGTGACATGGCTGTTATGGATTCATGCACTTTTTCATTTTGTTGGTATATATATATATATATGTTGTGCATGGATGGTTGATATTGTGTCATAATTATAACCGTGCGTGTGCACGATGTGGGGAGATGCACATGCTAGTGATGACTGTGGTGAGGGAGATGGATGATGATAGTGCCCGTGTGCACGATATGGGGGGATGTACACAATGGCACTGACTGTGCACGATGTGGGGGGATGCACATGAGTTGGGTGAAATGATGGTGGTATTGGTGTTTATTTATGTATATAAGTATATATATGTTTGTGAAATAAAAGTTCATGAATATGGTATATGGTTGTAATGCATGTGAAATTTGGCATGATGAATCTTGAGAATTTCCCATTTTCTTGCAAATTGATTTTTATTGCAACACCAAATGGATTTTTAGTGCAAAGGAGGTCCTTTTTACACTTAGGTGCCCTGCATCTCGCTGCAGCGAGAAACATTCTGTTTTGGCAGCCAACAACTCGCTGCAGCAAGAATAAATCTCGCTGCAGCGAGAAACTCTCAGGTTCTGATGCAGTGCTTTCATTTTAATAAAGATTTTGACCACCTTTCCATCCGAACTGGGAAAAGTAGTAAACATCAAAGTTATAGACTTGTCTCTTAGCTTTCTAATGGTATAAAAATCAGGTCAATTAAACATCTGTATCTAGAGATATGATAGAAAAACTAAAACACATGCAAACTGACACTAAATCTCATTGTAGCGAGAATGAACTTTGCTGCAGCAAGAAACTTGCTGCCATGCTTGCTATCTTGCTTGATTTTAACATATTTTTCACCCATTTAACTTCATGGATTGATCTTGGGTTTTTGTAACACTATGAGGTTATTAATCAAAGTTTGAAATGAGGGGTTTTTAGTAAGAAACTAAATCAATTGCATTATTTTTGAAACAAGTGCATCATGATTTCCAAATTCTTCCTATTGATTTCTTGTGCCCTTCTTATGTTCACTCATTGAGTTTTATACTCACCTTTTTAAACTTCATGTTTTCAGATTTAGAGGCAGTTAGGACCTAGATTGAGTTGTCCACATATGCTCGCCTTCTTGGTAGATACTATGGCATCTTAGTAGCTATACCTTCACCCACGGTCACTCCGCTAACGGTCAAGGGTCTGTTACCTGTGAATGCGTATATGTAACGTAATCCACTAGGATCCATATTATAAGTCAATTATGTATATTTGATTATCGATGCCACTATGAGTTGGTAAACAGGTGACATTATTTTGACATAATAAAATTGTGAGTTTTGGGTCACTATAGAATATTACTGAAATATTTTTAGTTCAGAATTTCAATATGTGGTTTTAGAAATGATGGTTGGGAATGATGATCGGGTTTGCATAAAAAGGCTTGCTTGGGCTTAGTGGGCTATGCCCATTGGGCCCATGCGTCGATCATGGCCCGGTATTTGGGTTGTGACGCATTCATTGATGTCTAATGCCTTTACTTGAGTGTGCAGGAAAATTAATCTATGAAATTAATTATTTAACTCTTCAAAAAGTATATCAAAAGAAAAAGAGGGATAAAAATAATAAGATGTAACTGTCTAATAAGGAGGAAGCCTATTGGTGAAACAAGGAAGAATGTTGGTTGACCAAGTTTTAAATTGAGGGAATGACGGGCTGAAGAGTTTGAGAAACAGAACCAATTTAGTCGACCAAGTCAGTCGACCAACTGCTCTTTATCAGAATCTGTAACTTGAAACAAAACCAACTTAGTTGACCAAGTCAGTCGACTAAGAGCTCTCTGTCTCTAAATTGAACTAGAGCACTATAAGACAGATTAATGGCTAGAACTGATCCTCAACTATTTCCAATGGCCATAAACTATCAAACTGCCATCAGAGTTGTTTCTCTAAGTATGAAAGGGTCTCCCAATGGTTAGAAATCAGTTTTTTGAGACAATTGAAGGCTTTCAAGTGATATAAAGCTGAAAAACCAAAAAATCTTCTTTGCACATTATTGCACTTAAAATTCAATCTTTGTAATAGAGTTTAGCACTTCATATTGTACCATCTAGATCAAGTAAGTGATCATAGGTACTTCTTTATTTCTTCTATTCTTGTACACTTAGAGTGAGCGAGTCACTATAAGGGATTTATTTAAGCTTGGATTGCTTGATTGAGTGTAAAGATTCCAAGTTAGCCTAGAAAAGTTGGTTGTTGGGTTTTGGTTGATCCCGGTAAAAACCATTGTTGTAGGTTGTGGTTGAGCCATTGAAAAACCACTTTGGGTTTTGGTTGATCCCGGTAAAAACCATTATTATAGGTTGTGGTTGAGCCTTTGAAAAACCACTTTGGGTTTTGATTGATCCCAGTAAAAATCGTTGTTGTAGGTTGTGGTTGAGCCTTTAAAAAACTACTTTGGGTTTTGGTTGATCCCGTGAAAAACCATTGCTAAAGGTTGTGGCTGAGCCTGCGAAAAGCCATTGTAAAAGCTTGGTGAAAGCTTGTGAATTCCACTGTTTTTAGTGATTTGGTTTGAAAAATCCTTGGTTGAACAATCAAGTAGTGGATGTATGTCTTGGATCGAACCACTCTAAATTGTTATGCATTGTCTACTCTGTTTTTATTTTCTTTGTGCCGGAAATTAACTCCTCATCTTATCAAAAGCCGATTTGTGCTATTCACCCCCCCTCTAGCACATATTATTGGGACCAACAAGTGGTATTGAGCCTAACCCTTATTTTTAAGGCCTAACATCCTTAGGGTAGATCCTAATGGCTCTAAAAAAATTTATTGATGTTGAGGGTCAATGCATAAATATGCCTCCTCTATTTAATGGATCAAACTATCCTTATTGGAGTACTAGGATGTCCATTTATGTTAAGGCTTATGACTATGAGATGTGGGATGCCATTATCGATGGTCCTTTCGTTCCAATGATTACAAATTTGGTAAATGGTGAGAAAACTCCCAAAGATAGAAATAAATGGACTGAAGCTGAAATGAGGAGAGTACAAATGAACTCTAAGGCCATGCACACTCTCATTTGTGTACTTGATTATAGAGAATATGATAGAGTGTTTATGTGAAAAATTGCAAAGGAAATTTGGCAAAAATTAGAAGAGTTATATGGAGAAACAAATATGGAAAAGGAATTGGAAGACAACTCTTACAAGAATCAATGCTTAACAAGCAACATGGCAAATGCAAACAACGAATCAAGTGAAGATGAATACTCAAATCAAATCGAATTATGCTTCATGGCTCTTGAAGACATAAAGGTAATTTCTTCATCTTGTGAACTTAATTCATATGCTTGATGAATTACATGATGTTTTTGAGGATTTAGCATTTGAGTTTGAGAAAGTGAATATGAAGAACAAGAAAATCATTTCTACACTAGATGTTGAAAATGAATTTTTGATGAAAACAAAAATTGACTTGATAAAAGAAAATGAAAATTTGGAAAAGGATTTTGAAGCTTACCAAAAGAAAATTGATATTTTAGAAAAAGGAAATTTTGATATGGAAATGAAATTTGAAGATTTATTGAATGAGAAACAAAAGGCTTTCATGAATTCCTCATTTTTCAAAATGACTAAAGGCAATTATTGCACATGTTATAGTTATTGTTCATATACTTGTCTAATTAAAAAATGCGTGCCTTACAAATTTAGACAAGTGTGGGTTCCAAAAGGAACTTTATGCAACGAGACTAACTTTCAAGGATCCAAAGAAATTTGGATACCAAAGATCAAATGAAAAATGTCTCTTGTAGGTGTGCTAGAGCAAGGAGAAACAAGTCTTGAAGAATGAATGCTCTTGAGTCACACATAAAGGAAAATGGGTGATTTCTATGCTAATTTTTTTATGAGAATCTTGATTGCTTATTTATTGAATGTTTCATTCATTTGGCTTGGTTTCTAAAATTGTTTGCTACATTGAAAATCTTAATTGCCTATTCTTGCTTGAATATTAACTGCATAATTCTTTGAGCTTTATTGATCAATCTTGGCTATGCAACTTGATTTGATATGATACATACTATAAGTTGCAAGGAAGTAAGAATCAAATGATTGAGTATGTAATTATATTTGATCTTGAATATATTATCATTCTTGTTTTGAGAAAATTGTTTTATTAAGATTGATTGATTATGGAAAATTGTTTCTATAAAATTTTCTCATGATTTATGACATTGTTTCTATACTACTTCTTTGAGGAAAATGATTTTTGTGGATAATTTTGAAGCATGAAAGGTTAGATAATGTGATAGAAATATGAGCATGCTTGATGACTTACACTCACACCTATTCAAGTAGCCTAAGACAAGGAAAATTGAGTTTAAAAAAAAAATTGTCTTTGATTTCCTTGTGCTTAACATAAGTTGCCCATTTGAAAAATCTTGATTTACATTCTAGAACTTGCTTGAATAGTTCAAGATGGTTGACAATGAGCTTGATAGTTTTAACTACTTTGATTGGTACTTTTAAAGCAAAATGAGCTTAAATGAGAAAAATGTTGCCATCCTTTAAGTTTAGAATGATTTATGAATTGAACAAGTGTGTTTCATAATGAAAATACTCATGACTTGTTCTTATTGGATGTCCATGCTTGCTTGTTAGTTTGAATGGTCATAAGGGCATTTTTGGAACATAATTGTGAGATATTTGCAAATGACCCTTGACATGCATATACATGATTCATTATGCCGATTACATATTTCATAAATCATTTAGAGCATAATGAAACAAAATTGAGTGACATTGAGCTCATGATTTTTCACAAAGCAAGTCTAATCTTGAATGTTTCAAGTTAAAAAGTTTGCAAAGAAAGATTAAATCTTTATCAATTGATTTTCTTGTGAAATCTTTTTATTCTCTTTGATTGAAATTAATTCTTTATTTTTAATGACACAGTATGATTGAGCAAACTTGATTTGATATATTTATATAAATTACACAAATTCAATGTTGCTTGGTATTTCTTTTATGATTGGTGAAATTGATTGAAAGAGATTTCTTAAGCATGATTTTGAGTGTGATAATTTAACATTGATGGAATTTTTTCAAGCAAAAGAACATATCTATTTGCAATGTTTGGCATCCTTGAGATTACAATGATCTCAATGATATAAAACATGAACAAGTGTGCTTTATGTTGAAAATGCTATTATATCTTGTTCTTGTTGCAAATGAGTGCTTGAATAACCTCAAGGGCATTTTGGTCCATATGTTGGAAAATTGTAGAAAATGCTAAATTTGATGCTTATTATGCTTAAAAATTATTTAAATGCTTGTTGTACATGTTATAAGTCATAGTCACACATCATGATGTAAATTAAATATGTTTGAGCATATTAAAGGCATGATTCTTCAAATGAGCATTTCAACTTTTTAGCACTTGTGAACAATGAGCAATAAAAGCCAAAATTTGAGTTCACATGTTTCTCTTGAAGAATCTTTAATCATACATGTCCAAAATAATGTTCCAAACATGGTTGAAATGAAATTCTAAATTGTTCTCACACAAATCCATGTTTTGAGATCATTATAGCTTGGAACATTGCATGTTTTGCACCTTTTTCTAGCTTTTCAATGTGCAGGAATCCAACATAATTGACTCCTTAGCATAGCTAGTCGACTATTGAAGAACAAAATGCAAATGCTACTAGAATGATAAAAAGTGGACCCAAGGGATAAACAGTCGACTCTTGAGTGCTTTAAAGCCAAAATGGACAGGTTTTGTGTTCCAAAATATCTTTTTACTTTACTTCTTGTCCAGTACAATATTTTCCTCTTTGAATTTCCTTGTCAAAGATGATTCTTGACTCTTAAAACCTTGCACTGTAAATACTTTCATGACCATTTGGTGCAAGTAATGGTTCTTGAAATTGTAAAACTTGCTGAAAAATTGGAAATCCTTTTTGATGACATAAATCTATCTATTCCCAAGCATGACACTCATATTGATTCCATAAATTCTCATGTATGTACAATGACTAAATAAAAATATGAGAAATTGTTCATCAATGCTTGAATTTGTTAATCCGATTGGATTTTCATGTGCATATATAGAAAATTTCTTCTCTTGAAAATTGAAATGTTCAAATGCTAATCTAGGAACAATTCTTGAAATATATTTACGTTTGTGCTTAAATGATTGTTTCAAAAATTGATTTCTTGATTATGCATACTTATTCGATTAGGATGAACTCATTGAACTTAATGAAAATTTTCTTGGTTCATCTACTATATTGGTCAAGTCACATGCTTATATGATTTTTCTTTATGCTTGACCTTAAGGTTTGAAGTCTTAAACTTGAATTAAGCTATGCATTTGAATATGAATTTAATTGTCAAGTTTGATCATGGCATATATTGTGAATTGACATAGTTGAAATTTATTTTGAATATGCATTTAAATGTTAGCTATGTCTTCATTGAGCATTAACGTTTACATGATCTAAAGGTTTTGTGTGCATCCAACTACTTTAACTTATAGGTCACCATAAACAACATGACATGTCAAATAAAATATGGCCTATAGGTTTAGTTAGCAATGAATGCCTAATGTGCTTTGATTAAATATCTCTTTCTTGAATCTTGATAATTGGTATTCATTGATGATTGAATGTTCACTTTGAATATATTCATGAGTTGAGTGCTTTGCTTTAAATATTCTATAGCAATTGTATCGCTCATGAATCATGAATTATTGAGAAATTGCATGTACCTTGAACTTCAATGGTTGCATATTTTTTCAATGGGTATATGTCTATATTAAACTCATGCTTGCACTTTGATGAACAAAATTGGAATCATGATTAAGGAAAATAGCCATGTTATTTCTTGTAATCATGTTTGTGCTTATTTGATCATAACTTTCATACATGATTGCAATAAATGAATGTTCTCCTTGAATTGACAATTTCATATATAATTTGGAGAATAAATCTTGCAATGCTTGCTTCATAATGATTTGGATGAATGACCACTTGGAATTGATTGGGAAGAATACTCACTAAAAATGCTTAATGATGATATTTTTTAATTTCTCCTTGAGTTTCTATTTTCATGTATGAATTAGGGAATTTCTTGGAAATGCTTGATTGATATTGCTTGGCTGATTGATATTGGGAATAAATAATGAATGTTTGATGATGATTGATAATACTTGATGATAATTGAGAATAGTGCTTGAAGACTAATGATTCCTTAGACATGCCTACGAACTACTTGGCAAATACTTCTTGAAAATATGAGTATGTAATGCATATGTTGAACATCTATTCAAATGCTCATACTTTTTTTCGGTTCCATGAATACTTGAGTATTAGGGAAATAATTTGAATATTCATATGAATGCTCATTTATTCTAGGCTCATGATTTCTCTCCTAATATTTGATCTATTGAGGATCTATAACAATTTGTGTTGAGCTTATGATTTCTTAAGGGGGAGTCAATCATTGTCCTTGATATCATAAGGAATTAAGATCTTCAACAACAAGGTTTGGTGAGATTCCACATTTGGTGTTCTTTGCTACTGGTAACATTTTTCTAAACACCAAAATAGATGTTGTGCCTTATATTACTTCTCACTTAAACTTGAATGTTGAAATGCATAATTGGTATCAAGCCTTAAGTTTTCTCAATTAGTGTCTAGCTTTAAAATTAGCATCAAGCTTTATAATTGTCTCTCTTCTCTTGAGCTTTAAATTGATCATATCTTTCTTAAATGTTTTAAGCTTTGAAGTTGATATGCTTAGAATGCTTAGTGATACGGGTAGTCTTTACTAGTGCTTTATCAATTGATATAATGAGCTTTAAAATGATTCCATCTCTCATAATTGATATTGTGTTTTTGCAAAGGGGGAGATCTTACTTATATTTATCAATTAGTATATTGAGCTTTAACACTTGGTATTGGAGTTCGAACATGGCTTATGTGCTTATTGAACATCTTTATCTTTCTTGAACTTCATAAATGTTATGTCCACATTTTGCTTATAAAGATATATACATGTGGCTGATTCTCTTAATGAATTAATACTTGAATGTGCTTAATGGGTATATTTCTTAATTACTTGGTTAAGGTTATTAAGTGCATATGTATGATGACTTAGAAACTTTATGGGTACATATCCATGGTCTTAATGCTTATATTCATAATGGATTTTGCTAACCATTATTTCTTGAGCTTAAGTGTTTAATGCTCACTCTTCTTAATCTTTTTGATATAACAAAAAGGGGGAGAAGGTTTATGAGAAAATTTAATTTTATGCATATGTTGAAGGGGAGATTTTAAAATCATTTCAAATGCAAATTATGCTCATAGTTTTGTCATATCAAAAAGAGGGAGATTGTTAGCTTTAAAATTATTATAGTTTTGATTATTACAAAATGATCAAATTTGCTCGAGCATTATTTAAGTAATCCTTGACAATTTCTTGAAATGATTTGACTCCCATACATTTGTTCTTGCATAGACACAAGCTTGACTCTTAAAGTTATTGAACTATATTTATAAGCTTGTATGACTTAGGTGTATGAGTGCTTATAATTCTCATTCATTAAAGGTTAATTTAAAGATTAAAGGAAAATCTTGATGCACTCATTAAGGGGGACTTTTGAATATCTTGTTTAATGATGAAAAAGAAAAAGGAGAGAAGGAAGACTAAGTTAAATAGAGTTTAATGGACTTCATGTTTAATTTATATGTGTGATGCTTAGTTTTGGTTTTGTTGAATATTATGTAAAGAAAAGTAGATGCATTGACTAAAAGGGAGCACCTCATTATGCATAAAGATTTGAAGCATTCATATTGAACATAGACATTGCATTATTAACCTTGGAGTGTTTTCTGATCATCAAAAATAAGAGATAGAGAATGTTGACTCTATATGTTTTTGGTGATAGTAAAATATTCCCATTTATTGATGTCTAATGCCTTTACTTGAGTGTGCAGGAAAATTAATATATGAAATTAATTATTTAACTCTTCAAAGAGTATATCAAAAAAAAAAGAAAGATAAAAATAATAAGATGTAACTGTCGAATAAGGAGGAAGCTTATTGGTGAAATAAGGAAGAATGTTGGTTGACCAAGCTTCAAATTGAAGGAATGGCGAGCTGAAGAGTTTGAGAAATAAAACCAACTTAGTCGACCAAGTTAGTCGACCAACTGCTCTCTGCCAGAATCTGTAACTTGAAACAAAACCAACTTAGTCGATCAAGTCAGTTGACTAAGAGCTTTCTGTCTGCAAATTGAACTAGAGCACTACAAGATAGATTAACGGCTAGAACTCATCCTCAATTATTTCCAACGGCCATAAACTATCAAACTGCCATCAAAGTTGTTTCTCTAAGTATAAAAGGGTCTTCTAATGGTTAAAAATTAGTTTTTTGAGAGAATTGAAGGCTTCCAAGTGATATAGAGCTGAAAAACCAGAAAATCTTCCTTGCACATTACTGCACTTAAACGTCAATCTTTGTAATAGAGTTCAACACTTCATCTTGTACCATCTAGATCAAGTAAGTGATCATAAGTACTTATTTATTTCTTCTCTTCTTGTACACTTAGAGTGAGCGAGTCACTTTAAGGGATTTATTCAAGTTTAGATTGCTTGATTGAGTGTAAAGGTTCCAACTTAGCCTAGAAAGTTGGTTGTTGGGTTTTGGTTGATCCCAGTAAAAACCATTGTTGTAGTTTATGGTTGAGCCTTTGAAAAACCACTTTGGGTTTTGGTTGATCTTGTGAAAAACCATTGCTAAAGGTTGTGGCTGAGTTTGCGAAAGCCATTGTAAAAGCTTGGTGGAAGCTTGTGAATTCCACTATTTTTAGTGATTTGGTTTGAAAAATCCTTGGTTGAATAATCAAGGTAAGGGATGTAGGTCTTGGACCGAGCCACTCTAAATTGCTGTGGATTGTCTACTCTGTTTTTATTTTCTTTGTGCTAGAAATTAGTTCCTCATCTTATCAAGAGCCGATTTGTGCTATTCACCCCCCTCTAGCATATATTATTGGGACCAACATTTTACAGTCTACTTAACTATGTTAACCAATTAAAGGTAGCTTTAATTGATTAAGAACATTCTATTTTTAGACATCTCTATTCAACAGTCTTCCTTTAATTAGTTAGTCATCTCTTTAACTGATTGAGGCTTCTTTTCCTTCAACTTTAACCGGTTGAAATAAGCATTAACTAATTAAAATATCTTTAAATTTTAATTCCTTCATTTGGCATGCTTTAATGGTCAACTTAATTTTGAATTTGAATTTTGACACTTTTTAGGTACTTCAAGTTTCATCCTTACTCAATTAACTCCTTTGGTTAACCAATTAATAACCTTCTGTTTTGTGTCCAATAGCCTTTTAATTGATTAAGCTTTTTGTTAACTAGTTAATACCTTTTTGTTTGTTCTTAATGTAGCACCTAGAATTGCTTTAACTAATTAAGAATCTGTGTTAATCGATTAAAACTAATCTGTCTTCATTAAAGCTTTTTCTTCATTGCTAGTTTAACCAATTAACCCATTTTGCACTGAATAGGCATCTTGACTTGCTTTTAAATACCAAATAAGTTAATAAATTTAAGTTTTCTCCAACATACTTAAATAATATGATTAAACACCAATGAATAAGGAATGTATTGTTATCATCAAAAACATATTGAGTCAACAGCTTGAAATTGTGATTAAACCCAAAGAAAAAAAAATGTTGAACAAAAGAAAAGTTAAAAAAAAAAAGAATTACTTGGAGAATAAAAATAGAGCTTTATATAAGTCCTAAAATGATTATGTGCTTAGAGTAATTTCAGCCAAATTATTATCCTTTATCTTACCTTGACCCTAGCCATACATTACAAGCTTAATAAAGGCCTATTAATCTGTGACTTATTATTGGTCTACATTAGTGGAGAGAGAAACGAAAAGCAAACTTATGGAGTATTATACTAATTTGAATTTTGCATTAAGATAAACTCATCTGGATAACGTAATATTCCTTGTAAAAGATTTCACACACACACATGGAAATCCATTCGAGAATGTGTTTGCAATTGAATTGAAACATGAATTTGAATTATGCCTATATTTTGCCTTCAGTTGGAGACTTATAGATATTCTTTTTTAGGAAATTGTGGAAATCATTGATTAGATGCTATTTGTCTATAGTTATTTTGTTTATATAGGTTGCTTTCATCATATAAATTTCTTTCATTTTTGTTTTGTTTTCTTTTGTGTTTTACTCGAGGACTAGCAAAATATTATGTTTCAAGGTGTGATAGCTCTATTTTATAGAGTTTTTTTTTTATGCTGGAAATTCACGCAGGGCCCAGCTACCCTGTTACATTTTATTAATTACGAAATAAAAAGTACAAAGGAGGGGGACCTAAACCATACCTCCAAATTACATGATCATAAGAAAGTTTCGGAGAAGCACCTAGAGTAAGGAAAACCATTTTATGTGCATAACTTTTGATGCTACAATAAAACAGATATTCCTTACTATTACATTAAGACAATAAACTAAAATAAAATTTAAAACAGGAAATGAAAATAAGAAAAGCACCTAGAGTGGAGTGTTTCATTTTATGATCATATTTTTTACTATCGTCATAAAATTGAAACACTTCCATATTACAAACATCTATGTGAATAACAAAAGAAGAAAAATAAATTAGGAGTACTACTCCTTTACATTCATTTGAAGCGAACATAAGGTAAACTAACTTTATCTAATCTCAGAATACCTTTAAGATAACCTTTTGCTTGTGAAAATACCTGCAAGTTTTGGTGCGTATGCCCCTGATTTGAGATATGGTCTGCTGCTTGGTTCCTTTTTCTATGGATGTGCGAAATCCGAAAAGAGATACCACTCAAGGATTTGCGAATGAAAGCAAGCAAATACCGAGTCCTAGAGGATCCCTGATGACCCTCATTTATCATGTGTACCATTACTTTTGCATCCATTTCTATCCAAAGTCTAGTAACATTGTACTCAATACACAAAAGTAAGCCTCTATGTAGTGCCATTAACTCTGACTGTAATGAATCACACGATCCAAAATTTTCAGAAAATCCAAAAATCATGGTACCTGTATGATCTCGAAGAAGTCCTCCTCTAACAGCATTATGAAAATTATGCTTGGAACTTCCATCAACATTCAACTTAAACTCACCTGCTAATGGTTTATGCCAAGAGAATATTTTTTGTGGATGTGGGGCTGCCTGCTTAAATATTAGACCCCATGCCTGAGCAATTTGTAAATCTCCCCTCCATTGCCATCGGTGGAATTGCCTCCCATTTGAGTACTCTCCACGCCACTCTGTTAGGATACATACCAAGGTTCCTATGTTTCGCATCATTCTTTTCAACCCATAAGAACTAAAAAATAAATAAAGGCATTAACGTGCGTATGTGTCCTTTTTTCGTATAATCACCAGAGAACCACCATGCCCATATAATCTGATAAACATTATGGGGATGAGTTATGTTGATTTGGAAAAATTTTGCAAAATAATTCCAAACCTGTGTAGCAATTAGGCATTCCCACATGACATGCAAGAGAAACTCTTCTAAATTGCAATGTTGGCATTTAGAAACTAACTAGAATCCTTTGGTTTTCAATCGCATGTCAACTGGGATCCAATCCTCTAACAACGTCCAAAGGGAAAAAGAGATAGTTAAAGGAATGCGTTTTTACCAAATTAAATTAAACACTCGATTTATCGACTAGCGTTGTTGAATCATCTCCCAAGTGGACTTAGTAGTGAATTGCCCATCCGAGGTTGGCACCCAATACACCCTATCATCACTAGAAGGATCTATCAGAATTTTTAGAATTTCAATCATAACATCCTCCGGCAAGACATTGTTCAACTTATCCACATTCCATTTTCCATCATCATAGAAATAGGAGACTTTTGTCATCGGTGAAACAAATTATGGAAAATGATTAACCAAGGGAGTTTCACCCATCCAAAAATCATGCCAGAAGAATAACTCACCCTTACCAATCCGCCATCTAGTGTATTGCTCTGTGGTTGGGCAACTGGCAAGCATCCGTTTCCATGTTTGTGAATCATGAAGTTTCGGCTGAACGTACCTCAGAATTTTGCTAGTACAATATTTAGTCCACATAAATCACGTCCAAATGCTATTACAGAACATAAACATCCACCAAAGCTTCATGCTAAACACCTCAAACACATCACCTAGGCTGCGGATGTCCAATCCTCCCACACTGGATGGAAAAGTGGTCTTTTGCCACCGACCCCAATGAATGTGTCTAGTGCCTGCTGAACCTCCCCATAAGAAATTATCAAACATTATTTCAATTTTCTCAATCACACAGATAGGGGGCTTAAGGCCTTGGAGCAAATAGATAGGAAAAGAAAATAGAACACTTCGTAATAACGTTATTCGCCCACCTGGAGATAAAATTTTGTTGTCCCATCCTTCTATACACCCCCGAATCTTTTCCACCAACTCATCAAATAACATTACCTTTTTCGAACCTTTATAGAGTGGCACCCCTAAATACGTGATAGGTAGGCACTTGTGGATGAAACCAGTAGCTTGAGAGATGATCTGTATGCGCGAATATGCCACATTTCGATGAGTGATAAAGCAACTTTTAGAGTGCTTTATTCGCTGTCCAGAAATCTCCTCATAATCTTACAAGAACTTTAGAATCTTCTGTAAGGAGGATTTGGCACTATTAGTGAATATAAGAATATCAGCCGCAAAAGCCAAGTGGCTGGCTGTCATGGAGCAATCAGAAACATAGTGCAGAGATGGATATCGAGCAAACAAAGCATTTAACCCTCGGGATAAATATTCGGCAACCAGAATGAACAAAAGAGGAGAAATGGAGTCGCCCTATCTGAGTCCCCTTTCTGACTTGAAGTACCCCATAGCACCACCATTTATCAACAAAGAAAACTAGCAATTAGAGATGCAACGATGAATCATGTAGATCCACTGAGAATTAAATCTGAATTGCTCTAGCATTCTATAAAGAAAATCCCATTCAAGTCGATCATATGCCTTCATCATGTCCAACTTGAGAGCAATATTTCCACCCTTTGACTTTTGGTCAATCTTCCTAATTAGTTCCTGTGCAAGTAGGATGTTGTTGCTAATCAATCTCTCCCTACGAAGTCGCTCTGATTATCTGTAATAATGGAAGGAAGCATCTTTGCAAGGCGATTAGCTAAAATCTTAGTAATGATTTTATTTAAAACATTAGAAAGACTTATCGGTCTAAAATTGCTCCATGTCGAGGCAGTATGATTCTTGGGCAGTAGCACAATTGTTGTGGACATGATTCCCCTTAGGAGGTCAGCCCCATGAAAAAAATCAACTAATGTGTCTAGGAGGTCATTAACAATTATATCCCAACATTGTTCATAAAAATATGAGAAGAATCCATCAGGGCCAGCAACGCTGTCCTTGTCAATATTAAAAATTACCTTTCAGCTCCTCCCTAGATGGCTCTACACATAAACTCAGATTATCGTTATCAGAAATAATAGCAAGAATCAAAGAGGCATCAAACCTGGCCATATTACATGGTTCTTTCTTCATGAGAGAGGAAAAAAAATCCACTACAGAGGACTTTACTGCTCTCGGTTCTTCAATCCAACTACCATCCAAAATTTGAATCTTGAATATATGGCTTTTAATTCGTTTCTTCTTGACCCGCATGTGGAAGAACTTGGTGTTGCGCTCACCTTTCACAAGCCATTTAATACCAGATTTCTGCTTCCAGAATAATTCTTCCACACTAAGATAATGATTAAGCTGTGCATACGCTTTGTTCATTACTGCACGATTCTCAATTGATTGCTCCTGTTGAAAAATTAATTCACAATCTACAGCTCTTTGTTCTGCTACCTTCAAGTTGTGAAAAATGTCTCCGAAGACTTCTTTATTCCATCATTTTAAAGCCTATTTCAATCGATGTTGCTTTGCCCAAAAAACTTGTATACTTGATCTAGCAATGAGAAGATTCCAATTCTATGCCATAAAATTTTTAAACCCATGATGAAGAACCCAAGCATGCAAGAACTGAAAGGATGAGGGAATTCTATCCTTATTCGTGGAACAAGAAATTAGTAATGGACAGTGATATGATTCGTCCTTATTTAGGTGCTGTATACGTGTCGATGGAAAAAACTCTACCCAATGATGATTATACACCATTCTATCCCACTGTTGGAACATCCGGTTATTGGTCCAAGTGAATGGATTTCCTTCATAGCCATAATCCATTAAACCGCAATTAAGAAGAGCAGTAGCAAAGTCTTCCATAGAACCTCAATGCAGAACTGCACCATTCAACTGCTCTCTACTGTGTAAAATGAAATTAAAGTCGCCCCCAACTATCCAAGGTGTCTGAATATCCACAGCCAAGTTCCTCAAGTAGTCCCATAGCCCTTGCCTCTTAGTTCTGGTACATTTGGCATAGATAAAGGATGCCAGCAATGGTAATTCCAGCCATGGTAAGGAGAGTTTGACATGCAAACATTGCACATGATCAAAAAGCACTTCACAACTCAGGTCAAAAGAATGAAAAAGGCAGATTTTATGTGAGCAATTTGTAAACACTTTCTAAAAATCCAACTTATTTCTGATAAACTCAGCTTTAGAAGCATTAATCATTGGCTCCAATATCACTAAAATTTTTATTTTATGCACTGACTGTAGTTTCTTGATCTTTCTATGAATTACTGCACTTGAAATACCCCTTACATTCCACACAAGTGCACTAATCATGATCGAGTTCTAGCTGCATAACTTATCAAGATGGAATCTTCATCAGAGTTTCCATCATTCCCTCCCACTTCCACTATTTCCTCTAAGGCCAGAATGGTTATTTTTCCAATTAAAATTGCAGTATTCGAGTTCCTTATGCATCATGACAGTGGGTGGACTTCCATCTTCGAATAAGTTCCTGACAATGAAGGTATAGCACTTATTTCTTTATTGTACATATACTTGCCGGAGGCGGACTCCAAATTGGGAGGATTATCATCATTTCTTGCCATTCTTTCACTTGAACTGGATCCTTTAGAAGAAATCCAAATATTTGTAGCTTGGGTCCGTGTCTGACTTGCATCTTCTCCCATTATTGGACTGTGCTCTCCACTTCCTTCTAATGTGTTTGTCACAGCCTAAATTCCAGGCTATGACCAGCGCATAGGCCCAATGGGCATAGCCCACTAAGCCCAAGCAAGTCTATTTATGCAATCCCGATCATTAATCCCAACCATCATTTCTAAAACCACATATTTTAGTTCTTAATGATGAATGTTTCAGTAATAATTTATAGCAATTGAGTATTCATATTTGTATTATGTCAAAGTATTGTCATTCATTGCTGTCTCATAAGGCATCATCATCAATCCAACATATACATACTTCATTTATAACATGACTCTTAGTAGTTTACATTCCATATACATGTACATAGATAAAAGACTCTCAACCATCAACGGAGTGACTTTAAGTGAAGGTACCGTTACTGAGATGCCATAGTACTTACCAAGAAGGCGAGCATATGTGTGCGACTCAATCTAGGTCCCAACTGCCTTCGAATCTGAAAACATGAAGTTTAAAAACGTGAGTATAAAACATAAGAAGGGAATAAGCAATCGATAAGAAGGATTTGGAAATCATGATGCACTTGTTTCAAAAACAATGCACTTGATTTAATTTCTTACTAAATACCCCTCATTTCAAACTTTGATTAATACCCTCATAGTGTTTCACAAACCCATGATCAATCCATGAACTTAAATGGGTGAAAAGTAGGTCAAAATCAAGCAAGGTAGCAAGCATGGCAGCAAGTTTCTCGCTGCAGCGAGATTCGGGCGGTCAAAACAGAAAGTTTCACGCTGTAGCGGGAAATAGTGTTAGTTTGCATGTGTTTCAGTTTTTCTAAAATATTTCTAGCTACAGAAGTTCAATTGACCTTATTTTTATACCATTAGAAAGATAAGAGGTAGGGCTACAACTTTTATGTTTACACTTTTCCCAGTTCGGACAGGAAAGTAGTCAAAATCTTTATCAAAGTTAAAGCACTGCATCAGAACCTGAAAGTTTCTCGCTGCAGCGAGAAACAGGGCTGGTTTATGCCCCCACCACCCAAGAGTTTCTCTCTACAGCGAGATTCAGGGCAATTGACAAATAATGGGTTTTCACATGCCACAAAATCCCTCCCTACCATATTGCACATCAAAGTGAACACATTGACAATAATCAAGTTATCAATATTAAAAACAATCACATATTATAATCATAAACTTGCTATCACATATACACATATCAACATATATCAACAAGTGCTCCACCCCACTTCATTCATTGTCATAGCCGGGTCATCATCATCATCGGCTTATGCGCACTCCCTACTTGCACATAGCTGGGTCATCATCATCATCGGCTTATGCACACTCCCTACTCGCACATAGCCGGATCAATATCATCACACAACATTATTCATCAATGCACAACATATATTCATATATATATATATATATACATACCAACATAATATAGGAGGACATGGATTCATCCTTTTGCACATTTCACATTTTAGAAACATCAAAACATTTTATCAAGGGCTTGTTCCCCGGCACACATTTTTAAAGAAAAGTTGGTTAAAATCATTCAAATGTTTTGTACAAATACATTCACATTCCCAAAACAAATTTGAAATGCATGTTCACTCACCGGTATTGTTGAACCTCTAATCGACTCTAACCTCCACTAATGGTTCAAATGGGCAAGTGAGGCCTTGTTGGAACCTATACACACACAACTTCACAACCAACCCAAATTGGCATCAATATAATTCTAAAAGCTATTTCTTAACTCAAGTTCAGCTAGTTATTCCTAACTAGCTTTCAATCACCATTAGGTGGCTATTTATTTCACTACTCTAGTCACCTTAAAAATGAATAACAATCTCAACAATAGATTAACTCACCACTCTAATCATCAACCATTATCAATAACTTGAAAATTTAACCTAATTCATTACTCACCTTGGTGGTTTTTTTTAATTGAATTCCTTTTCAAAAGCTTCCAAGCTACTATGGAAAGTCTCTTTTTCTCTCTCTAAAACTTTCAACTAGTGAGAGAAAGAGTTGAAAAAGACTTTTTGAGGGTTTTAAGGTGGGAGAGTGACAGAGCATAAAAAGTTCTATGAAAAAGTGCTCCAAAGCATGAAAATTAAAGCTAGAGAGAGAAAGTTATGGAAGCTTTAAGGGAGGCTTCTATTGAGGATGAAGAAACGTGAAATGGGAGGAAGAAGAAGAATGAGAAGTTGTTAGAAGCTGCTGGAGCTCAGATATTTATTCTTCAAGTTAATCCAAATTTCCACCAAAATTACCAAAATGCCATTAACATGGTGGCTTTGTCTTCCTTCCATCCTTTGTTCAACCTTTTTGCTCTTTTGACACTGAAACAAAGTCCATAATAGTCTAAAGGTACTCGGGTTCACAAAACTTAAAAATTTAGACTCGAGATGCTAAATAATCATTCTACCCCTACCGTGAAAATTATCATTATTTTTATTTTTCTCATTTATTTACCATCATAAACATCATTCATTCATTCCTTAAGCCTATTTAGACCTTAATAGTATAAAAAACCCCACTCGTAGTAGCTCACCAAAAGAAATTATGAAATTACCCCTGATCCACATTATCGCGTCTACTTCTAGTTATATGTCTATAAAGATCGAGATTTTACAAATTCACTTTTGAATTACCTTTTTAACTCAGTAATCAATCTCAATTGACATCCGTAAATTTTATTAACCACCGTATCAAAATACAATGTACTATAATATCAATTGACATGTTCTGACCTCCCAACTCTCTCTTTGGCCTCAGTTGTCCTTCCAATTGTCGCAAGGCCTCTTTCTGCGCCAATGGCTCCATATTAGCATTTTTTAAAATCTGGTCTGCGCCTGCTTGTGACGCTTGCTCCCTCTTGCCCATGACTCTATTTTCATGCATGTGAAAGGGGGGACTTGGGGCGGGCCCTCCTACCATCAATCCCTCACCACAAAAAGGTGCTGTCCATGATCCTTCAGTCTCAACAAGTATTGTCCCAATGGCCAGGGGTCTCGGTCAAGGTCTTTCTCTGGTTTACTGTCAGCAGACCTCTCTACCTCCCCATCTCGAGAATTTTCTTTGGACAAAAAATTGATATCTTTCTTCGCAGCAACCCTTTTGTCCCCCCCTTCAGTCAAATCCTGCTGCAGGTGATTCACTTTATGTACAGTACTGCCCATTTTTAGAGCCTCCACTATTGCACTCTGGTTCCGTGGGCCATACTTGCTGTTAGAAAAGCTTACCGCAAGCCTGCCACTTGTTGTTGTCTTATCGGGCTGCAAAAGTCTTTTTTATTTTCCCCATCTTCAACGGCTTTGTCTGACATCTCTATTGTTGGTTTTGAAATACCTTCACTGCTTACTGCTGCCATGTTGAGCTAAGCACTGCCAGCAGCTGCAACCGGGCCTGTTACAAGCTGAGCTGTCTCATCCAACTCGCCATGCATGTTTTGGACGTCCATCTTGTCTCCATTTTTTGTTAAATGTTGTACTTCCCCATTCAAAACAAGTACGTCCTGCTATTCCTCTCCTGCATGCTCTGACTGCTCCCTTCCTATCACTTTGTTTCCTATTTGCCCAACCTTTCCATATTTTTGAAATAAGGTCTAGACGTCTCTCTCTACGGCCTGCAGATTTGCAAAATTTTTTGCTGCTTTTTCTGCATCAATTGAACTACCAGTTCTGTGCTGTCTTGTCACGCCCTTCCTTCTCTCATCTGTTGCTTCTCAGGGCCCGGTCAAGTCTCCACCTTCGGCCTGTAGTAAATGCCCAGCATTCTCATAGGCGGGCATATCATGATCGATAGCCGTTGTAGTTTTTTGGGCGAGCATGGCACTATTCACGTGCCCTGTTCGCCCTTGTTCGACGTGCATTCCCGGTTTAGCAACCTCACCCTCTTCCAATGTACCAAAACAGTTCGTTAGTGGCACCATTGCCTTGCCCCAAACTTGTGCCTCAACCTCTCGACCTACAGTTTCTTTTTCCCCGCTCTTCCTCGATTTTTTAACCCTTTGCCATTACGTATTCTGTTTCAGCTGACCCGGCAACATCGATTCTTTTTCTTTTCCTTTTTCTTGTTTTTGCTTCTGTTCTGCCTCCTTCTTCAGCATTTCTCTTTTTTCTTCTCTCAATGTTTTACTTACCTACACCTTCCCTAGAGTCGTTAGCCTATTACCCAACATCAAACACGTTGAACTCGCATGACCCACATGACAATAATGCTCACAATACGCTGACATCTTAGCAAATTCAACCCGCTGTATGTAACCTCCAGCAACAGCCCCAGAAACCCGATCCTTCACCACTACCCATACTTGGTCCATCGGTTCCTTTTTGCGATCATATTCCATGTAAATCCGAGCCACACTAGGCCAGGATCTTGTAGCTGTAGCTTCATCAACGTACAACGGCTTTCCTATGGTTTTAGCTATTAACTGCAATGCTGATTTCTCATAAAGGTCGACTTTTAGGTTAGGAAAAGGGATCCGCATAGGGACAATAGGTGATTCTTTTTCTGCTTCAAAGTTTGGGCTTCATTTAAAAACCCTCATTTTCTGATTGACAATGAACCATTGCTGCTTGACCCATATCCTGTTGAAGTCTTGCTCATTTGATAAATGGATCAGAACGTGTTTGTAGTCCAACCACCGGATAGTGTAAGCTCCAGTGAGGCTGATTCCTTTGAATGCTTGCCAGATGTCTTGGAGTTTTGGCATGCGGCTAAATTTTCCAATGAGTGAATGCTTGAACGGCTGGGCAAGGGACTAGATTTCATCCTCAAACAACGTCGCTGCTAGTCGATCCTTGAAGACGATGGGATCTCTAGAGAAGGGGATCAAAGCCGGCTTGTCTCTAACGCTATTGAGAGGAAAGATTTTTTTAGGGTTCGGGGGGACAGTGGTGGCTGGGTTTTGTCTTCTGCAACTTGCTGGAATTCATTAGGGGCTTGTGGGTTAGTGTCAGGGGGGCTACCGATTGTAGTTGGGGGGCTATCGGCGATGGCTAGAGAGCTGCTGGCGGTGGCTGGAAGGGGTCCGACGGTCGGCCAGAGGGTGGACCATGGGTGGTGGGGAACCTTGGGGACTCATGTTGGTTGAGAGCATTTTGCTTTTTATAAGTTTTTAGGGAAGCGTAACACGCTTTATTTTATAGAGTTATTTGATCTTACTTTTCAATATATTTTATCTAAGTTCTTGAGATTTAACTTAGGCATTAATTGTTTTTAGTTGTTTTTAATTATTTTTTTATTTTAGTTAATTATTATGGGTACAATTGCATTAGGCTATTTTATGTTATTTTTCTTTAAGTTTAGTTATTATTCAAAGTTAAGTTTTATGTTTTTGTAACTGTGCTTCGAAAAGAAGGCCTATTATGTGAAGGAGATGCGTTTGTAGTGCAGCTTTCAACGGCATATGTTACAGTTCTTCGAGCATGTCTTACAATACAAAAGTCCAATTAACGTGATTCTTAGATCATTAGAAAGCTAAGACGTAGAGCTACAACTTTCATGTTTATTATCTTCTTAATTTTAGCCTAGACAAGGGTAAACTATCATGTCAAAATTGAAACACTGCAGTAAAGCTTGAAGATCAAGTCAGAAGCTATAGCCTTGCAGCCACCACGGGACTAGCGTCGCAGTGCCCTGATGTCAAACAATGCTTCAAGGGCCTCTAAGATGCTCAAAGTCATGGTCACCATTAGCTAGCACCATGGCCACGAAAAGAAAAAGTAAAAAAAAAATAGAAAAAGGTTTAAACAAGAGAAAAAACTTCTTGTGCACTTGGACTTCTATATTGACACAATCATGAGCCTATTTAAGTAACCTTTCAAAGTACATTTAAGAATGAATTAAGAGAAGGTTTTTCTATAGAAAAAAGAGGCATTGAAGCTAGCCAGAAGGTAAGGAATTCAAAAGAGGAATTGTAGATCAAAGAATTGACAAATCTTGGAGTTCTTTTCTTCTTTATTTTTCTTCATACATTCTTGTTTAGTTTTAATGTTTATACTTTTTGGATGATGTTTACATACATTATGTTGAACTAAGTTTTTAATTTAGAATCATGATTGAACCCAATCTGTAGTCTGAGTTTTTAATATTCTTTCATGTTTATGATTGATTGTGTTTAAGTTGTTTATTTCGATCTTATTCTTAATGCGTCTGATTGTCTGATCACCAGTTAGATTGAATTGGAAACCTAAATGAAACTGAGAAAGGGAGTTTAGAGTAAGTCATAGATGAAATAGCATATGTTCAATATCAAATGTGTGAGATGATTAATTTGATTCACATGTAAGGTAGATTACACTTACATGTCATATGTAGCCAAAATTAGAGTCTATTCTTAATAAATCCTTCTTAATTTCTATTTGCATAAACATGTAGTAAATTGGTTGAGATAGATATTTTTATAGGAAACTCGACAGAGGACTATAAATAAATTAGAACTCTAGGTTAACAACTCAGCTATTTAGTAAGTAAAGAGAGAATAGAAGAAATTCAGATGAAACATTCAAGGGATATTATAGTTCTAGACCTTTGGTTAATTGATTCCAGTTATTTTTGCTCTAGTTCTTGCTTTTAGTTTTAGTTTAATTTTAGTTTTCTTTAATTTTCAGTATCTTTAATTTTGGTTGTTTGAATAACATTAGGTTGTGTCAATTTTAGTACTTGGCAAGAATAGTAGTAGATTAAGTACAATTCTCTGTGGGAACGAACTTTACTTTTGTTATATTACTTGTTTACAATACGTGTAGTTGCATGGTTTATTCGACAAAAATTCACCCATTGTTTCGATGTGAGTTGAAGGTTTTGAATTATCTTTCTAAAGTTTTCAAAAAGTCTTTTCAACTTCTACATCAAAAGGAACAATCTCCAAGTTTCTCACTCTTCACATACAGTGACCAAAAGTACCTAAAAATAAGGAAAAACAAAGTTTGAATTAAGACTAGAATTGGTTGGTATTAATATTAGCAAAAAGTAGTATAACAATTCCCCAGCAATAGCGACAAAAACTTACTGTCAATTTTATCACACAATTGTATATATCATAACAAGTAATACAATAGTAAGTAGAATGTCGAATCCCACAGAGAATTGTACAAACTCTTGCTGAATATTAAAATTAGTGATTAAATAAAAGCAAAACTAAAACTAAATAATAACTAAACTGAATCTAAAAGCTTATGGTTAAAACTTTACTAGAAAAATTCAATTAATAAAAAACCTAGGATTACAATATCTCTAAACACTTCATCTGAATCCTATTTCTCTCTCTGAACTTACTTCAATAGATTGAATCGCTAACCTAGAGTCCCAATTTATCTTTAAATCTTTGTCAAGATTCATTAAGTTTCTGTTCTAATCTTGGCTACATACCACACATAGGTATATGCCTATCCTATATGCAAATCAAATCACTTAATCAACTAACTGAATTTGAACACATGTTGTATTCAAATTCATGGCCTAATCTAAACTCCCTTCGTCAAACTGTACTTATATATCAAAATGAACCTAATTGGTGATCAAGAAATTAGAAGCATTAAACATGGAATTGGAATAAACAACTTATATTCCATTAATAATAAGCAAAAAAGAAATAAAGAATTCAAACTACATGTTGAGTTCAATTATAATCCTAGAAAAAGGAATTTAGTTCATAATATCTCCTAAAAACATCATCCAAATAAAATGAACCATCAATCCAAGTCAAAGAAAGTGAGAGAAGAATAGAAGTAGAGAGGAAAACTAAGATTTGTTACTTTCGAATCTTCAATCTTCTTTGTTTTCCCTTACTTTCTTTTTTTGTTGATAGCTATTTTTTTTTAAAAAAAAAAGCTACTTTGAATCCTTCCCTTTAATCTTCTTAAAAAGGCTTTTCAAATACCTTTCAAAAACCCTATTTTAAAAAAGTTCATAAAAGTACAATTTTAGGTGGATGGCATGGCATCGTGACTTCACTCCGCAACACCTTGCTCACGGGTGGCAAAATGGTGCATTTCTTCTTCCGGGCACCGTGCCCTTCCTTCACCATGGCCATGGTGTTCTCCTTTTTGGTCCATGTATGCTTCCCAGCTGCATCTTGACACCACAGCCTTGGTCCATTCAAAGCTATGGCCTTGGCTCCCAAGTGTTGCATCGTGTAAACTCTACTATAGTCCTTCATTTTGTGACATTAGTTTTTCTTTGATTTGATCTGAACTGGGCAAAGTGGTAAACATAAAAGTTGTAGCCCTATTTCTTATATTTTTAATGGCTCAATAATCATGTCAATTAAACTTTTGGAATGAAAGTTATACTTGAAATTCTTCAACATGTACAAGAGACACACTTAGCCATACTTGTATATTTCATCACCAAGTCAAGCTTTTTCATTTGAGAACCTTTAAAAACAAGAGACTAAATCAATAATAGCTAACCATAAGACATATTAGCAAAAAATTAAACTAAACAACTTGAATTAAATTGACTCAACATAATTTAAAATAAATTAAGAAAAGCGAATAAAACTACCTAAATCCAAACCTAAAACTCAAGAACTTAACTATTTTAGTATCCAAAATGTGGCAAACTAACTCTATGTAATAAAGTTATCAACATCCTGGATCCACCAAGATGTACCATGATTTAAGAAAGGTATACTAATGGGAAGGTATGAAAAAAGATGTAGCCAAGTTTGTGGCCAAGTGCTTAGTATGCTAGTAGGTCAAGGTGGAGCATTAAAGGCCCACAAGGTTGTTACAGCTTTTACCTATTTCTTGGTGGAAGTGGGAGCACATATCTATGGATTTCCTAAAGAGGTTACCTTGCACTTATAAGGGATATAATTCCATTTGGGTTATAGTGGATCAATTGACTAAGTTTGCACATTTCTTACCGTCGAAGGTCACTTATGGGGTGGCACAATATGTAAGGCTATACATTAAGGAGATAGTGTGATTACACAGAGTTCCAATTAGCATAGTCTCAGATAGAGGTACCCAGTTCACTAGTCGATTTTGGGTTAAATTCCTAGATGCTTTAGGGACAAAGCTTAATTTTAGCACTACTTTTCATCCTTAAACCGACGACCAGTCTAAAAAGACCATAGAAAATATGGAGGATATGTTACTAGCTTGTGCTGTTGAGTTTGGAGTCATTTGAGATCAACACTTGCCTTTGGCAAAGTTCGCCTACAATAATAGCTAGCATTGAGATGGCACCTTATGAGGCATTCTATAGGCATAAATGTAGATCACCTATCTCCTAGTTTGAGATTGGTGAATGAAAACTCCTTGGACCAGAGATGGTTCAAGAAACAACTAATAAGATTCAAATAATTCGAGATAGGTTGTTGATAGCTTAGAGTCTATAAAAGGTCCTACATCAAAAATTGGAGTTTAGGGTGGGTGACCATGTATTCTTGAACGTTTTGACTACCAAAGGTATTATGAGATTTGGAAACAAAGGCAAGTTAAACCTGAGATATATTGGACCATTTGAGATCTTAAAAAGAGTTGGTGTAATAGATTATAGATTGGCACTACCAAAAATCTTTCTAGTAATCACCTAGTGTTCCACGTGTCCATGCTACATAAGTACAACCCAGACCCAGCACATGTGATTCACCATGATGAGATTCATTTGGGAGTTGACTTGTCATATGAGGAGATATTCGTTGCGATTTTGGATAAGCAAGTTAAATGACTTCACACTAAGGATGTAGCTTCAATGAAAGTCCTTTGGCCCAATCACTCTAGTGAAGAGGTGACTTTGGAGGCTAAAGACAAGATGTGTGTGAAGTACCCTTACTTGTTCCAAATTGAAGGTTAGTACCTAATTGCCTAAATTTAAGTACTAATTTTCTTAAAAGAGAGAGAATGTGAAACCCCATTTTTTAAATTAGGTTAGATTTGTAACCTAACTTGGTGAGCTATTATTTCAATGTTTTGAACTTAAATTTTAGACTATGTTATTTAAAAATTCCATGTTTTAAAAACTAAACATGTCTATGTGAGAGTTGATACCTTTATGGGGTCAAATGGGATGGTTTTGGACTTAAAAACTACATTTTGGACAAACTATATTGATACATGCTCATCATGTATCAATACATAAAGCCCCGAGCAAAATGTATCAATACATTACCTTCATGTATCAATACATTAAGCACAGACTTGAAAAAAATAAGGTTATTTCAATCTTTTGTCACTCATTTAAAAACTCTAAGACCTTGAACTTTACCCTATTTGGTTAAAAACATCATTTTTCCTTGAAAACCCAACCACCCTCTTCCACTTTTCCCTTAACTCTCATCTGTTGGTCCCAAGTAAATGTGATTAAGGGGGGGTGAATAGCACAATTTGACTTTTTCAAAAATTGGCTCTAAGTGGGAACAAATGCAGTGAAAAGAAGGAATGAAAATAGGAACAAAAATAGAGTAAACAACACAACAGAATTTAGAGTGGTTCAGTCTAAGATCTACATCCACTACCTTGATTGTTCAATCAAGGATTTTCCAAACAAATCCACTATGAATGGTGAAATTCATAAGCTTTCACCAAGCTTTTACAATGGCTTTTACTAGGCTTAGCCAAAACCTTTCACAATAGTTTTTACCGGGATCAACTAAAACTCAACACCTAACTTTTCAAGGCTAAATTAGAACCTTTACTCAATTAGGCAATCCTAGCTTGAATCAATCCCTTAGAGTGACTCACTCACTCTAAGAATACAAGGAGAAAAATGATAAAAGTGTACCTATGATCACAAGGTTGATCTAAGTGGTACAAAGTGAAGTGCAGATCACAATTACAAAGATGGGAGTTAAGTGCAGTAAATGAGCAAAGAGTATTTTCTAGTTTTTGAGCTCTTTGTTGTTCTTGAAAGCCTTTAATTTAAATTTTTGCCATTGGAAGCCTCTTAAATACTTGAAAAATCAGCTCTGATAGGTGTTAGGTAGTTTTTGACCATTGAAAATAGTTTTGTTGCAGTTTTGGCCGTTAATCTGTCTTCTAGTGCACAATTCTAATTTTCTGGCAGAATACTCTTTGTTGACTAACTGATATCCTAGTTGACTAACTGATATCTTAGTTGACTAAGTTGCTTCTGTCTTCTGTTCTCTACTTCTGGCAGTGAGCACTTAGTCTACTAACTTCCTTTTTAGTCTACTAAGTTGGTTCTGTCTTGAAGTCCAGATTTTTTACGGTAGCTTTTTAGTCGACTAACCCATTTCTTGGTCAATTAAGTCTTTTCTATTTCTTAATACTCTTGAGCCCGCCAACTTCTAATTTGAATTTTAGCTTACTAATACCCTTCATTATCCAACTAAGTGGCTTCTGTTTTGTTGATTAGTTGTGGCTTCTTATTCATATGCCTTTTTTATATGTCCCGTGGAATTATTTATTTATCATTGGCATACAATTCTTGTCGTGCACACTCAAGTAGAATTATTAGACACAAATGAATGGGAATGTTTCATTATTATCAAAAACTAATTGAGCCAACATCATCTTTAACAAAAATTGTGGATTTCAAGAATTAAAAGTCATCTTCAAGCTTGGATTTTGATTATAAGAACTTTAGTAGGTAAAGTTCTTTGTTTTAAACCATTGAAACTAAGGTTTTTATTTTCCAGAATTTATGGATTCTCAAAAATTCATTTTTTCTTATGAAAATTTAGATTTTGAGTTAACTTTGGAACTCTCAAGCTCACCAAGGTAAAGTTGTCTTAGCTTTAGCTAGAAGTAGACTCGAATCCTTTAAATAGAGTTATATTAGCCATTGACTTATCGATTAAAGGACTATTGGAAAAATATTTATGGAATAATAGATGATTATTAGTCTAAGATTATGTTATAGAACTAAGTACTAATAATGGAAAACTAGATGATAGTTGTCGTGGAGAATGTTTGAATTTTTAAAGAATCGAGTGTTCGACAATATGGTGCTAGAGAGCAAGGCACGCTTCTTTGAAATGGGTAGATACGTCATTTTTAATTATTTTAGTATAATTAAGCATGCCTATTCTACAACCCTGCATATGAATGAATTTCAATGAGTTTGTGCTATGAATAAAGGTTTACAAGTATGTTTTGATGAAAACTATAGACTAAGTTTATACAGTCTACTATGTATTAGTTTTAAGCATGCAAAACAAACCTTTTGAAGTTTTGTCATCTCAAACATCTCATTTGATGTATGATTAATGGTTTTAAATGGTAATGTGAGGAATGATTTCTCCTTAACAAGTCCATGGTATTTATGGACATTTTATCTTATAGTTATTGATATGGTTGATTGACTCTAGTTATGTTATGTCTCAACCTTTTGATGTGTTGGTGATGGGACTCACCCCTTTATTTAATTGAATTTTGATATTGAATAGATGTATTGTGATTGGTGGAGCCCATCGGGCGAAGGACTAATAGCTAGCGCGGCTATTCGCTAGCCATTGTACACAATGAGTTACAGCTTGAGCCAGTAGAGGTAATTTCTCGAGACTCATTGGTTATTAGTAGTTAACGGAGTTTTACCCCTTTTTATGAATGGTAGTCGGCTATAAGCAATTAACTGTTCTAGCATGTGTGATGACACTTGGTATTTTGGTTGTCCTTGGGTAATGCTTCATAAATTCATTACATTGATGTCTAATGTGTTAGATTTAAACTACAAATATGGTTTGATATGTTGGATTCGTATCATGAATGTTGCCTATTTGATAATTGAATAATGATTACTTAACTATGGGTGATTAACAGTCTTAGTTGAGGTCCCGGTGCTGAGTTCTAGTCTCAAAAAGAGTGTTCTATGCCAAATTTATCGATACATGGCACTAATGTATTGGTGGATACAACACAGAACTGAGGGATTGCATTTTGTTTCAAATCTATCGATACATTAGGACAATGTATCGATAGACGAGGCAATCTATCGATGCTTAGTTCCAATGTATTGATAGATCAAGTTTGTTTGAAATTTAAAAATGTTTTCAAAGGGTTTTTAAGATAAAAAAGTGTCACGACCCAAAATTTCGAGCCATGACCGGCGCAAGGGCCCAATAAACGTAGTCTATTAAGCCCAAGCAAGCCTATCGATTTATCCTACTCATCATTCCATCAAATATCGCTAAGTCATATTTCATACTTTTGAATCAAAATAGTGATATACATTGCCAACTCGTACT
>NC_030851.1:18928650-18993390 GCF_000208745.1 Theobroma cacao | reverse complement strand
ATGACCGATATCAAATTGGTTGGAGCATTACTCCTATCCCCCTGAATACTAAATGATGGTTCACCGGGAAAATCAAATCTAACCAATTTATGATAGCAATCCACACTAGCATGGCAGGGTGATAACCAATCCATCCCCAAGATCACATCAAAGTCTAAGGTGTCTAACACCACCAAATTCAACAAAGTGTCCTTGTCCTTGACTCGTACTACACAGGACTCATATTCCCATTCGGCCACAAATATCTCCTTTAAAGGAGTAGACACCATTAATTGTTCCTCTCTCCTAACACGATTTCTACCCAACCAAGATGTAAAACATGAAGAGATAAAAGAATGGGTAGCACCAGGATCAAATAATACCCGAGCATTCATATTACAAACGGAGAGAATACCTAAGATCGCGACATTGGATGTCTGAGCCTCCTGCTGTGTTAAAGCAAACACCGTCGCCTAGCCTTTACCAATAGAACTTTGATGTTCGTACCCAGATGACTTGCCTTGAGAGGAAGTACCAACACCTCTACCTCTCGATCCACTAGCCTCCCGGCCAGATGAGGTAGTAACTGAAGGAGCAGACGAAGCTGGCTGGGTGGAACCACGAGCAGAATCTGGTGATTGATGTGCCATCGGATAATCCCTCCTAATATGCCCAGGTTGACCGCACCCATAACAAGTTCTTGTAGTCAGGAAGCACCGTCCACTATGTCGTCTCCCACAAGTATCACAAGAGCGAGTGACTTGACTACCTCGTCTACAATCTTGTTGCCTTCCAAAACTGAAGGTTCTCTATCCCATCCTAATATTAGCACTAGGCACGTCACTTCTCTACTAGGATAATCGTGAGTCCCTCTGTGGACCTTGACGGCTAGAAGATGAACCACCATTGCTGAAATCTCTACGGCCCTGATAACCCTCTGTCTTGGCCCTTTTTGCTCTATCCCTCACAGCCTTTCTCTCACTGGTCCTCATCTTAATGCTCTGAGCACAATCCACTACTGCAGAATAGGTAGTGAAATCTCGAGATGCCACAGCCCTAAATAATGGCTCCACTAACCCATCCACAAACCTCTAAATCTTCATCTCCTCAGTAGAAACGAGATAGGGTGCATACCGAGACAACTGTGTAAACTTGATGTCATACTCGGACACCGTCATGCTCGAAGTCTGTACCAAAGTCTCAAACTCTCTAGCTCTGGCATTACGTACACTGAGTGGTAGGAACCGATCCAAAAAGGCTGCACTAAACTCACTCTAAGCCAATGGCACTGCATCCGTCGGTCTACCTCTACATAAAGAGCTATACCACTCCTGCGCCACATCCTCTAATCTGAAAGCGGCTAACTCGACTGATCGGACACTAGAGCATCCCAAAGCTTTACATATTTCTTCATCTTATCCAAGAAAACTTGGGGTTTCTCTAATGCATCAGACCTTGAAAATGATGAAGGCTTGAGCTTAAGAAAATCAAGAAGAGAAATATCTAGATGTCCCCTCTCGACCTCATGATGTTGGCGATCGGCCTATCCTTGGGAGCTAGGGGATTCTTATACTGTAGGTCTCCCCTCTACAACCCTTTGTATATCCTCCATACAGGTCTCCATCATCTCTACAACCCGGTTGACTCCTTGTAGGCCTGTCGCTAAATCCTCGATAGTAATACCTTCAACTGGGTGTTTGTCTACATCACCTCAGTTCTGTCCCTCTTCTTGCCTACTCACAAGTGTATCCGCCCTCACCGGCCTAATGGCCCTGCCACGTCGACCTTGGCCCCTCTAGGTGGATGTTCGTGGCCTATCTGTCATCTCATGAGGGGCATCTTGCTCCCCCATCTGTCTTAAGGAGGCTCGTGTCTTAGGTGGCATTCTTACCTAGACAAGAACAAACACCTGTTATTAAACACATTTCATAATCATACCTGAAGGAAAAGGTAGTTTCTAACATAAGGAATCTATGCGGTCACTTGGTTGTAAAATGTGTCGCGGTTCACACTTCACAATTGGAGTTCCCACATAAAAACCCGACTCTCCGCTGGACCAACAAAAGGAAGTTCTAGGACCCAGACAAACCTAGAGCTCTGATACCAACTTTTTCATGACCCAAATTTTCGAGCCATGACCAGCGCAAGGGCCCAATAAACGTAGTCTATTAAGCCCAAGCAAGCCTATCGATTTATCCTACTCATCATTCCATCAAATATCACTAAGTCATATTTCATACTTTTGAATCAAAATAGTGATATACATTGCCAACTCATACTAGCATTACTCCTTAAAAATTTACATACAATGTCTACAACATGTATTCTAATAATTTACATTAAGTTTGTCTATACAAAACAAAATAACACTCAACTTCCAACGGAGGGACTCGGATAAATGTATAGCTACTGAATGCCAAGACACCTACCAAAAGATGGACACGGGTCTACAAGGACACCTCATCCTAGTTACTGGCTGCCCCGTGATCTGAAAACATGAATTTAAAAATGGTGAGTATAAACCCAGTGAGTGAACAAAGAAGGGAACAAGCATACCATAAGGAATCTTTAATGAAATCATGATGCATTCTTTTTCAAAACAATGCAATTTGTTTCTATTCTTATTAAAAACCCCACATCAAGCCTTTAAATGATTAATCATTTGAAAATTATTAACCCATACATAACGAACTATTTGAAGAATAAAAGCTTCACTATTACACAAGTAAGTCAAATATGACAATGAATCTTCGCTCAGTGGAAAGGCATTCTCGCTGCAACGTAGCTTCAGCGAGAATGAATTTTCGTTGCAGCGATGTTGGGATTTAGTTATTAACCGAATGAGGGTTTCTCAACTAGCCGAAGATTTCTCACTAAACCTCCTCATTTTAAACTTAACTCATTTAATCCTTAATGTTGGAAGTCCATGCTCTGATATGGTAGCAAATAAGTGAAAGATAGGATAGCAATTGAACAAGATAGGAGACCAAAACAAAAAGTTTTTTGCTGCAGCGAGATTGAATCTCCCTACAACGAAATTGTAACCCAGAAACAGAATGTTTCTCGTTGCAGCAAAATTCAACCTTGCTGCAGTGAAATTGCAACCCAAAAACAGAAAGTTTCTCGCTACAGTGAGAATGTATGTCGTTTCAGCGAGAAGCTATAGTGTCATTCTCGTTGCAACGAAAATGCACCTTGCTGCAGCGAGTTTTTGACTAGTCTACCCTTTCAAAACTCGAGAGTTTCTCGCTGCAGTGAAATATAGGGCATCAAATGAAAATTTCCCTTTCTCCCAAAGAAAACCACCCTGCTTGAAATGTTCAAAACCAATATGAAACACATAACAATTTCTCAAGGTTTAACATGTTAAGTTTCACATGCATTACAACCACAAACCATTATCCATCAATTCCTATAACACACATATTTACATATGTATATATATATACGCATATACCCATCATCATCATCACACCATCCCATCATCATCCTCACTAGCTCATGCGCACTCCCTACTCGCACATGGCTGGGTCATCACCGGGTTATGCGCACTCCCTACTCGCACATAGTCGGGTCATCCTTGACTTATGCGCACTCCCTACTCACACATAGCCGAGTCAATATAATTACACAACATTATATTCAAGCATATATGTATATCAACATAATGCAGCCACATAGAAATCCATAATAACCACATATCATAACATAAATCATTTCTCAAGAGCTTGTTCCTAAGGCATTCATTTTTTTAGAAAAGTTGTATAAAATCAATCAAACACTTTGTTCAAAACAGTCATATTCCCAAAACAATTTTGATAGGCAGTCCACTCACCAAATGATTGTAGAGCCTTTAGATGACTCTAATTCCCCTAATTGTCCAAATGAGATGATAGGGCTTCCTTAAAATCTAGGATCACATTAACATAAACAATAGATCAATTTACACAGTATGAACTCTAAAAGCTATCTCTTAGCTAGTTTTCAATCTCTTAGCTAGTTTTCAATTACCACATTAAATGGCCATCTATGTTCACTATCTTAATCACTAAAAGTAATGACCATACTTAACAATAAAACAGCTCATAAATCCCAATTACTAGCCATTTTCTACAGCTAAAAATTGAGCTTAGTTCATCACTTACCCTAGGGCTCCTTTGTAGTCAAATTCTCTTCCAATTGCTTCCAAATCAATGGGGTAATTCTCTCTTTCTCTCTCTAGAACACCCAACTACTGAGAGAAAGTCTGGAAATAAGCTTTATCAATGGTTTTGAAGTGAGGGGATAAAAGAATTCAAAGGTTCTAGTCAAAAAGGTTCAAAGGTGTGAAAACTAGAGCTAGAGAGAGAAAATCATTCAAACTTCAAATCAAGCTTCCATGGAGTTTTGAAGAAACGTGAGAGTGGAGAAGAAGAAGAAGACCAGCTGCTGGAAAATCTCTAGAAGTTGCTGGAAATTCAAGATATTTATAGGCAATCTTATCATTTCCCTTAAAATTACAAAAATGCCCCTCTACCAATTAACTTATTCTCCTCCAATCTTTTGTGCAATCGTTTTGCTCTTTTAACACCGGGACAAGATCCATAATGGTCTAGACATGTTCAAATTCATAAAAACTTAAAATTTTAACCCGAGATGAAAAATGACCATTTTGCCCTTGTTATGAAAATTGTTGAAACTTCTAGTTTTCTTTGTGTTTTCATTAGCACACATCATTTATGCAGTCTTATACCCATTTAAGCCTTAAAATGTCATAAAACTTTCTTCTGGAAGCTTATTAGAGAAAATGATGAAACTACCCCTAACTCGTATTATTACATCTATACTTAGTTACAAGCCTATAGAGGTTGAGGTCTCACAAAAAGTGAGTTGTTTTATGATGGAACCTTTGATAATCTTGATTTATGTTTCAAACACCTTTAGAATGATGTTTAACTCAAATTTATCCAAGCTTCTTGAATTGGTTTCCTAATTTTAGATGTTTCTTTGAAAACTTACAAACTACTTTACAACTATGTTTTATAAAAATATTTCATTTATACTTATACCATTTGGAAGATATAGAACATGGAGTTACGATAAACATACATTTCTAGAGTCATTTGAAAGACAGTAGACTTGGGAATTATGGGATTAATTTGTCCATGATCTGTTTGGAAAATAAAGGACTCATATACCATGTAGATATTTGATACACTTGGTTAAGCGGGATTGTTTTATGAATACGCCTAGAAAGGCATGTGTTAATGCTTACGCCAAGTAAGGCAGGTTTCGCAAAACATTTGCTAATGTTCATTGCATATTTCTGAAAGTGTGTTTTGTTAAATACTCTTCCCCATTAGCTTGTTCCCCCTCCCTGTGTCTGCTTACAGAGTTATTTATAACTCACACATTTTTGTAAGATGCATTTGTTATTTCAGATTAGTAGATTGCTTGGCTCACTATCTGTTGGAAAGAGCTACTTCTATAATCAGTTTGGTAAGTGATCGTCATGGCATCCAATAAGCTTCAACCCTTTTACTCTAAGTCGTATTCCGCTATGTATGGTTTGATAGTCCAGTCTTTATATTTGACTATTATGGATTATAACTTGTTTATGTTATGTAATAAATGATATTATGGACGTTTGCCATAAGTTGGCTATGGATTGTATTTGCCACAAGATGGCTTATACACTAGATTTGTTATATATGTTGCTTCCACATTATGTGCATATAAGTGTGCTAGATTGATATGATATTCCATGGTGTAAGTTCCTATAAGGAACATATGGTCATTGGTTATTATTTACCTTAGGCTTGCATGAGTTAAGAGGGTAACTTCCCTCGATACTCTTGCACAGGTCATGCCTTAGATTTGAGTCATGACAAAATGAGTGCTTCTATCGAAGGGATGTTTCCACATACTAATACTATGAAGTTCAAGTTTTTGTGTCCAATAGATCATCAATTACGTGATGTGGTTAACAGTCTATAACGAATCTTCATCAAAACGGTTAGCAGTTCATTTGTATTCTTCATATACTTGTATGTGTTTTGCTTTTTATTTTTAATTGATTGTAATAAATATTGACATAATTTGTATTCACGTATTTATTAATTAAAAAAATATTTTTTCATTTTTTTAATTTTAAAAATTACTTCTCTTACATATTTGTATCAATTTAGTTTTTAATTTTTATCATTAACGAAAAAATTTAAAAAAAATCAACAGATTTAAACTTTTTACCAACGGAATCTGATGATGAGATTTGCGTTCAATCTGTTGGCTATTCCGTCGATAAATTCCATAAGTTGTTGAACAACGGAAATTTTCAACGAACTAGTTGTATGCCCAACTACATCTCCAGCCGACGAATTCGCTAATTTCTCGATAGAAAGATTGATGAAATATTTCATCGGAGAATATTCTGACAAATTATTTCGTCATTGACAAAATGGCCATTACCGACAAGGGTGTTTCCAACAACATGCGAATGGATTCTTCGGTCGGCAATTTTGTCAATGAATTAGAACACCAACAGATTCCACCACTTTGCCGACGAAATTTTTCGTTGGTAAAGTCGAAATTTTTGGTAGTATATTTGTCTTCTATGCAAACAACACAAAGAAATGATAGAGCATTTATTTTTTATTAGTTGGGAGACACCCAACAATCCTCAATCCTTTCTTTTGCAATAGAGATAAGTCAATTTCGATAAAGGAAAATATAATATTTGGACCATTAGTTTCTTTGCAATTATATCGTCATTGTGGCTTTTTCTAAATGACATGGTGTTTAACAGTAAGATTTGGGATATTTATAAGTTATATGACCTTATTAAATTAAGAATTACAATTTGGGTGAAAGCAAAGTGGCTCGATGTGCTAGAATTGATTGTAGATGTTTACAGAAGCACTACTACTGTACAGATTCCACAAAAATACAAAGCAGCAAGGCTTGAATTACAGTGGATGGCACTACTTGAGGGTTGGCTCAAAGTTAATGTAAATGGGGCTGCTTTTGGAAGTACAGGTGAGTCAGAAATTGGTGGTTTTTTGCATGATAAATATGGGTCGATAAAGATTATGTTTTCCAAGTCAATTGGCATTGCTGACTCTATTTTAGCTTAAATACTAACTATTAAAGAAGCTTTAATTATTTTTTCATCTTCTAAATGGTATCAATATTTTAATTTATGGGTCGAAAGTGATTTTGATAATGCAATAACTTGGAAAAACAATTCTATTAAGGCCCCATCGAGGATGAGAAAGTAGATTTCACACATGAACAGCCTGAAAAATAGAATTAAAACTAGGAAGATTTCGCATGTTGTGCGTGAAGCCAATAATGAAGCTGATATTCTTGCAAAATCGAAATACAACGCCCAGAGGAATTGCTACAGGTATTCCCGTGAACAATGTATGCGTTTGCTGGATTAATTGTTGCTGTGGGTTCAAATTAATTAGTTTGAAGGGAGGTAAAAGGAACACATAGCACATGGGAATTATTTGATGTTCCCACGTGGAGAGGTGAGCTAAGCGACGGTCAGGATAAATGTAAAATTTCTGATTTCAAATTTCCCTTTGAAGTGTAATTGGAGCAGAATTGTTCACGAGCAGCCCGGGTCGTAGGAGGTTAGACCGTGGAGTTGCAGATATAAAGAATGGTAATACGTGGCAACTCTACGATTTGCATGGCAGAGAAATTCAGGAACCGTGGCGTTGATTAATTGGGTAGTGCAATTGCAATAGGCTTGGTGAAAGTAAGTGGAGGACACGGATTCTCCTTTGGCCGAGCGAGAAGTATTTTAAAAATTCAAAGAATTCAAGCCGATTTGCAAATTGAAAATGAGAGAAAAGAAAATGTAGAGTTGCTGTTTTACTTGGGTTTAGACAAAACTAATTCTGACATGGTGAAGATGTAATAAACCTGAGTGAACAGTGATGGAGGAATTTGCTAGGAGAATTAGACGTCCCCAAATCTAGTTCCTATGAAATGTGTAAGGGTTTTTTATTCTCCTTTTTTTTTTCTCAGATGACCAACAATTTTGGCCTATTGTCTTTGTTATTAATAAAAACGTACCTTTCAAAAAAAAATAATTACTATCTCTTAATAATTCATAATTTTTCTGTAGAAGTTTGTTGGGATTGAATGCCCCTAACCAAGATACCTCCACATTGATGGTCATTTTGTGAATAAAAAAATCATTTGATATATCAAATATAATCATGTTCGGTTCTCACATGCATATCATAGTATCTTACTTTTTAATTTGTACAAGAATACAGATCATCCGGGACTAGGTTGGCACCAAATACCCAGTACATCTTTACCACAAATATAGGAAATATGGCTGTTTTTTCAGGTCAAAGAAGGCTCTTTTTTCAGGTCAAAGTGACATTTCAAAAATAAAAAGCAATCATGCAGTATGAGTATGCTCCTCGTATATGTTGTTTGAATGAACCAGTAGTAAACTAGCTTTATTCTTTGTACACCTTTATTTTCAAGAATCACATAATTCCACTGTTAAAATAATATAAAAAACTGTAATACACCAAGTGAAGGGTCCAACAAAAATGATAATAAATGGAAGACTAAGACAACCAAATGTTTACATCTAAGTTAAAAGTATAATTTTTTATTCAAAATTATTAACTTCTTACATTAACAAATTAAACTACCTCCCACATTATTAAAATATCATGAAATACAATACAATAGTGTAATAGAAAAATGTCAAAAAATAGCAAGACTGATTTATTAATATTGATTCAATGTAATTTAATTAGTGGTAACCGTAAAATACTTCTTTTGGAGAAACATTAAAGTTAAAAATGAGATAAACTCATTAATATCAGTGAGTTTTTTTATGCCACTACATTTGCCAATGCTCCAAAAATAGAAAATAAAAACTAGTAGCTGCAACGTGTAGATTATTCTACTCAAGAAAACAGTGGCAAAATTATTACACGCTTTGTGCAAAAAATAGAGCCTGCTTCATGCCTTTGAACTTTAATTCTTACTATGTATATGTGAAAGCTCACTTTGTTTACCTAAGGTTAGAATTGTAATTTAACTTGTTGAGTTGGTAATTTGACCTAAGGGTGGAATTGTTATTCTCTTGGTGAGCTTTCAACATCTATTACATATGATTTCATTTATTGATTATAATCCCTTCCACATATTCTTTTATCCTTTGTAACTTGCTACCTTAATTGGCTATCACTGTTGGAAGCAGAAATTTTTCTAAATTTGGGAAAGGTAGTAATGTGCGATTTTTGTATAACGATTTAGTGGGAATCAAAAATGGCGGTAATGATTCCTTTGATATTGAAATGGCTTAAAATGATTTTTCCATAATTTTAAAAGCATGTTTGCTACGATAAATGAGAACTCAAAATTTAATTTCAATCAAACTATTTCAATTTTGTTCTTGAAACAAAAATTTAGATTTTGATTCTTTTGGAATTTGATTTTTTATATTTTTTTTGAATTCAAATGAGGAGTGTTTGTTTATTTATATTTAATATTTTAAGTAAATGGAGAATAAAAAAGAAAGAAATAAAAATGAGGACATTTACTTAATAGGTTTTTCTGCGCACTCTGGAGCTGAGGTATCGACACTTGGCCAAGAAGTATTGAAATTTTGCTACCTAAAAAGAAAATCTCAATACCTTCATGAAATGTATTGAGACTTTGCTCAAAAAATCCCTAAAATAGAGCTATTTTCCAAAAGTATTGAGACCTAAGTTCAAAGTCTCGATATCTCAATGTTAGAATTCAAAAAAAAAAATAAGGGTTAAACTTGTCGTTTTACCTCCCAAACTATAACTATGTTGCAAATTCCAAGCCCTAGCTTATTTTTCATTTTCCTCAGCCACCAACAACCTTCTTTTCAGCTTTCTCAATTCTCTCAACATTTTTCCAAGTTGCAAGTCCATTTTCTTCAAGAAAACGTGATTTATAGCTTTTAATCTAAATTTCCAACATTTTGGAGGTAAGAAATGATTTTTCCAACATTAAGGATTATGGGTTTTCATCTTAGGGTTCTAATCATTTCTAAATGTTTGATTTTTACCTTTAATGATAGGTTTCAAGTGTGCTCTAGCTTTGAAAAACTCACCAATGTAATGTTTCAATTAATCTAGATGAATTTTAAAGTTGGTTTATAGTTTGAAGAATAGACTAGAGAATTAAATAGAGATTCGACTAAGCTTAGTTGAGGATTTGTGTTCAAAATATAGTTAAGAATGATTTACGGTACCAGAAACATTATTGATACTTGTTTGAATGTTGCTAGGCACAGTAGAAAAACTTAATATCATTGGAGAAGTCGAGTACTCGTCGAAAACTGAGGAAAGGTTCGAAACGCTCCAAAAAGGTGAGTGGAGACACCTCTTTACAGTATTTCAATACGGTAAAGCTAAGCATGGTTTTTTAAGTTGTTTGACTTGCATGATTTGCTATCATGTTTACAATATTAAATCAAATGGTTTTATCCAAATGTTTTCGAAGAAGTTTTAGAATCTATATGTAAATATCACTACTAGGTATTAGTTTTGACTAAGGGGGACAAGCCCTTTCAAATGTTTTACTTCAAAAAACTTCAATTTTGTTATGAATAGAGGATGAGAAATGTATGTGAACTTATGCATGACAAGTGGATGTAAGTTCCCACCTTTACACTTGATAATGAGCATGATGAATGAGTATTATTGGAAGAATACAATTCATGGTAAATTAGTATCCACATTGTTGGTATGGAAAAGTATAAGAAATGAATCCTTAGGTGGAGGTAGATGTTCCCATCCTTAAGCGTATGATATGTTTTATGCGACACGAATTTGAAACATGCAAAACATGATTCTACGGGATAGGATGTGATATAGTACCACATAGCTTATGAGATAACCTTATTTATAAGTATGGGTTATAAAGAAATATGTGCATGATATGTTGATGATGCATGTATGTATTTGAGATCTTTTATACAACGATTAAAGCCCCACTCGAATAAAGTCCAGATTTGGGGGTAAAAATACCACAAAAATAAAGCTTAGATGTAAGGGTAAGAATACCAAACGTGTTAGAGCGGGGGTGTAATAACTCTATTAAATAGAGTTATTTTTAACACATTTTGAGGGCTTTAGTAGCTAGACCTTTGAGTTTTAGGATCAAATTTTAGTATTTTAGGTGTTTTTCTCATTTAAGTTAGATTACATGTTGATTAGTTAAAATAAGTTATTTTTGTTTAATTTTACTTTATTTTGGTTTAACTTACGTTAAGAAAAGTTGATGTCAATTTATCTCATGGTTTGGTGCAGGATATGTGATGAGCAAGGTAAAATGGAGCATGATCACATAAGTATGGTGGTGTCACTCATACATATTATAGTAATTTAAAGATAACTAGAGCTACAAAAATTCAATTGATGTGATTTTTAATTCATTGAAAAGCTAATAAAATGTGCTATAACTTTTATGTTTACCACTTTGCCTAATTCAGACCAAATTGAGGTGAAAATTATGTTCGAAGATGATAGACAGATGCAATTCTGCAAACAAGGCAGCATGGCAATTGAGGTCGCAGCGCTGAAGGGACCACCGCCGCAGTGCTGTAAGGTTATGGCTGTGGTGCTGGCCTGGATGGGTGCATCATACTAAAGGTTGAGAGCACGGCACCGCAACATTGCAAAAGCTTGTTACAGTGCTATAGCACCATCTTGATTTCCAAAATTAAGCTTTTGACAAAAAATTGGAAAGTAGGGCACCTTGCACATATTTAAGAGCCTTTTTTAGAGCATTCAGAGAGAGAGACGACAATAGCTTTTCTAGAGAATTGGAGCTACGAATCAATCAAGAATTCAAGAGCAATTGAGAGAGATTTGTGATCAACAAGACTTTGATAGTAGTTTATTTCTCTCCTTTTTGTGTTATTCTTATTTTCTTGTTTTGAATTCATGGCTAAATGTTGAACAAACCCATGATCTTAGGTTTTTAATCTATAGCTTTTCTCAACATATGTAGTTTTTGTTGGTTAATTTATTATTTATTTTTAATTTTGTCTTTGATTTGCTTTTCAATTTTCAGTTAGCTTAAATAAGATTAATTTGTTATATAATTTTAGTACTTAGTGAAACTTTAGAAAAAAGTCCTTGTGGGAATGATAATCTGGGCTTACTATCTATATTACTTGTTCGATGCGTATACTTGCATGTACAAAATCAACAACAGTCCCCACACATGGTAAGGCCAAATTTCACTACATGGTGGCAACGTTCCACGTGACTAAGGTCGATGTGCCACTAACGAGCCCAGATGTGTGACGCTCAAACGTGGGCCAAGACCTAGTAGGCATCCTTGCATTCATGATTATTGCATGCTACTCTTGTATTGTGATGTTTCTTATGATTGTTTCTTATGCTTGAAATGTTTAATTGAGTTGTGGATTAAACTTTAAGCTATAAGATAGTCAAGATAGATTAGTAGATAGAAAAAGTCTTAATGCATTGGTTGAATTTATGGATTATATGGAGAGAATGGCCACTTAAGTTTTATGTATTGAAATTAATCATTTGAGTTATATAGATGGAAAAATGCTTACTTAAGCTATATGGATCAATACATAATCACAAAAGGTTATGATTGAATTTTATTGGAAAATCTTGAACACATGAGCAACTCATATGATTTATGAAAAAATTGGAGTGAATTACCCGTAGCTTGGGTTTTTATTGTTAAGTATCGTTTCCCTTATGGAGGATTCCTTACCATAGGTAAGGTATAGCTTCCTTGTTTTCCTAAAGGTTTTTGCATAAATGTTCAGTTTATTTAAGGAATTACATGTTTATAAAGTTGTCGATTTCACTATGAAATTGTGACTGGTTTACAGCAACTCTATTTTATGAGAAATATGAAAAATGAAGTTTATTTATTTCAAGATTCATGTCTACATTAACGATGTATTTTGTGCAAAAACACTCCCCTTGGTTTGTCCCTTCCCGTATTCACTCACAGAGTCTTTGTGACTCACTCGTTAGTTTCCCCTATTTTGTTACAGATCGATAATAGCTCTCAGCCACCCAAGTCACAGTCACGTGATTCGTTCTTCTTTCTTTGGTAGGTGTTTAGCAACTTACTTGATGCTTAAAGAGTCAGTCATGTTCCACTAATGAGTCAATCTTTACCTTATGTTAAGTGTGTATGAACATGCTGATAATGATGTTGTCAAGGGATGATATTTATTTTTATGAAATGTTTCAGATAAAAGTTACATAATCGCATGAGAGCCTACATGGACACCTAAAGGTGTAGATGAACGATCTTATGACATGATGCATGAGTTTTGACTTTTACTTTATAATGGATGGATGCACTTACATTGTTTACATTGAGAAGTTCTATAACTGTGTATAGTTGCCTGTGGATGAATGCATTTGATTGGTATAATGATTACCATATTTATGATAATGATTGCTTAAAGAATCTTAATGAGTATGAACGAAGTTAAAGAGGCTTGCTTGGGCCTAGTGGGCTATACCCATTCAGGTCCATGCGTCAGTCATTATCCCTTCAGAAAATTGGATGTGATAGAATAACAAAGAAAAACAAGAAGCTTCATGCATAAATTATTACCAAGACTAGGTTAACACCAAATTTGTGGCTTTGATTAAGTTATGTTTTAAATTTGTTTTGGTTCAAAGCCAAATCCCAATGCCTTTACATTAAGAAATTCAAATGTGAAATGCATTCTAGTTTACTATGGATCAGTTTAAGATTGCACAACATGGTTAGACAAGGAACACTACATATGCTGATATAGGAAAGAAAATTATATGGAAGAAGTCTAGAATTAGGAAATCAATGTTGATATAATAACATAATAAAAAAATGGTGATACATCTACCCTGGTGCTTTAAATGGGTTAATTAAGGCTAAGTGGCAAAGGCATTCAATGCATACATAGAACAATTTTTCTTACCAGCATATATGACATTTAATAAAAGGTCTAGGATGAGAAAAAAAAACCTTTGAATGGAATCTATTATGAAATTTATAAAATGGTTCATAATGTATATTAAAACAACTATAATATGTATTCATTCAATACAGAAATAATCATATTACTTTGTTTATAGTTTGTAGTTTATATTGCTTTATTTTTTTTTTTTTTTGAGTTTTTTTTCATATTTGATAGTATGTTTTCCTTTTTAACGGTTGCACTCATTGAATTTGTTTTAAATCTTTTATATTGCTTTCTTTGCCTTTGACTTTTTACTCTTTTTTTTTGGTTAGCCAACCTGTTGCACATGATTTATTTTTATATTTCTCTGAAACCTTTGATTTCTATAAAAGGATAAAATCATAAACTTACTCGGTGAACTTAGGAGAACCCACATAATTGAAACTAATAGAAAACTTTTTTCTGAAAAATCATACTTTATAAAGGTTTTAAGTTTAATGGCATAAGGGAGGAAAGATAGAGTCAAAAACGATATGTTTTGGCAAGAAAATAGCATTTTGTTGCAAAAATATCGATACCTTAAGAACAGGTATCGATACTTAGAGGACAAAATGCCTTGGGTAGCATTTTGTGTGAAAAATATTGATATTTACAAAAAGAAGTATTGATACTTAGAAGACAAAATGTCTTAGGAAGCATTTTGTGTGAAAAGTATCGATACTCAGTGATAAGAATGCCTTGGGAAAAGCATGCCACATGGAAAGTATCGATACTTGTCTAAAAAATATTAATACATGAGGTGAAAAGTACAAAAAATAAAAGAGACTCGAGCTGAATGCTCACTTCATTCTTTCTCAAAACTTGAGTCAAACTCTTCCTCCCCTCTCCCAATTCCTTTCTCAACCAGGCCAAAGGGTAGCTTAAGCTCAAGTTTGAACCAATTAAGGTAAGGTTTCTAGCCTTTCGAAAGATTTCACCAATTAGTTTTTGAATTTGACTTTTCACACAAAGAGAATTGTGATTTTTCTCTTAGGTGCTAAGATTTTTGAATTGAGTGTCCTAGGGCTAGCTCACCAAGGTAAGTACAAGGTTGAAGTGAGTAACATGAAATGTGAATTTATTTACTGTAGAAGTCTCTAAGCCTAGCTAAGGTTTGGTGAGAATGTAGCTATATGTGTCAGAAAGATGTTCGGTAAAAATGAGTTTATGAATTGTAAAGGATTTATGTTTGTTTATGGAGTAGGTGCATTGGTTGAATTCTAAATTCCATTGGAACTCCAAGGTCCTATAGCTAAAGGAGCTTAGTTTGTTGGTTTGATTATTGTTGAGATGGCATCAAGTGAGTGGACTTGCAACCAAATAATTTGATGAAATGCAAGAAAATGTGTTAAATATATTTCTACTTAAGCATTTCAAAATTTGTGCATGAGAACAAGCCTTTGTATGTATGATGTGCTTATGTTGCTAAATGTATAATGAGTATGGTCTATTAAATGAATTTTGGTATGTTAATGTTGTCAAATGCATGGTATGAATGATTTATGTAAAGGATTTCCAAATGTTGAGAACTTAAGAAATTTGATATGTTGAGAGCTTTGAATGGCTATGTTGAATGTGGCATGGTAGTCGAGACTACATGCCTTATGATTTCAAGTTTGGAAACCAATGTGAATGGTTTAAATGGCTCATATGAGAAGTTATTCTTTTAGGTGGAGCTTTTAAGTAAGAACTTGTGTTAACAATTGTTTTGCTAGACATTATGCACAATGAAGACCCTATCTAGCAAAAAAGGGGAAATAGTACTATTCATGTGTGGTGGAGGATAGCACATGTCTTGTTTTACGATCAATGGCTATATGCACTGGACCATGCTTATGTTAAGGGTTAGCCACCCCATTATTTCCCAATATAGTGAAGGGGAAATGACACTATCTCGTGGATTCATGATCCATTAGAATAACTTAGTACTTCTTAAGTGTGCTCCATTAGATATTGAGTGCTTTAAGTGAAAGTTTAAGAAATCTCATCATGTTTTAATGTTGATGTGATGATTTGTATATTGAGCTGAATTTCTAGTTAGAAGGTGTTAAATCTGAGCTTTGAGCATTAAAAAGGGTGTCAATAAACTTGGTTTTCGAAAAGGAATGGTTGTGACAAATTTGCAAGTGTGAAACTACAGAATAATTTATACATTTTCAATGAAATATTGATACATTTGAATAAGGTATCGATACTTGTTCTGTAGAATTGTTTCAAAAAGGTCTTGTAACAAAAGTATTAATACCTCCAATGGAAGTATCAATACTTTCAAAACAAAATAGGTATAGATGGCATTTTGCGTTACAAGTAACGATACTTGTAGTTTGTTTTCTTAAAATGTGAGAGTTTTCAACTTGTTTTAATTTCAAATACCCAACTACCTTGGAATAAAAAACTAATATAGTCGAAATTGATTTGGGCATGGTACATGCATCATGGATTTGGTTTCAAATAAAGATTTTCATGGTTTCAAAGAAAAGTGCATAGTTTATACAAATTCTTCCTTATGTTTCTTGTTTCCTCTAATGTCCCTCAATGAGTTTATATTCATCGTTTTCATATTCATGCTTTAGTTTGCATATCCATATGTAGTTGGATCATAGATTTTGAGTAAGATCCTCACTCACCCTTTTTGGTAGGTTTATTGATGGCATTCAGTAGCCATACCCACACCATGAGTCATTTTGTTGTGTAGTTATGGTTGTTCTGTTTGTATTATGTACATAGTAAAGTGACAATGTAGCCATAAGGTTGTTAATTGTACATGATTTGTGAGGATGTTGTGCATATACAATGTTTACACACACACACACATGGAGTTTATGGGCTCATGTCTATGTGTGAATGTCACTTGATGGATGGCATTATTCGAACAAGTTTATATATGTGAGGCTTGTGTAAACTTAATGGGCTATACCTATTGGGTGCTCGCACCAGTCATGGCTGAAGATCAAGTCGTGATAATTTCATTTTATATAGTATAACTTGGCAAGTATACAAACTAATGTACCAACTGTCACGACCCAAATTCCAGGCCATGACCGGCGCATGGGCCCAATGGACATAGTCCACTAAGCCCAAGCAAGCCTATCAATCTGACATGTTTATCATTCCATCATAAACTACTGAGTCACATTTCATAATTCAGGATCAAAGTAATATTAAACAATGTCAACCCATACTGGCATACCAAGTACATTGCCTACAACATGTATCTCAATAATTTACATCAAGTTTGTCTATACATCTAAAAAAGAAGACTTGACTTCCAGCGGAGGGACTCGGACGAATGTACAGCTACTAAATGTCGAGACACCTACCAAAAGATGGATATAAGTCTACAAGAACACCTTGTCCTAGTTACCGGCTGCCTTGTGATCTAAAAACATGAAGTTGAAAACGGTGAGTATAAACCCAATGAGTGAACAAGGAAGGGAACAAGCATACCATAAGGAATCTTTAACGAAATCATGATGCATTCTTTTTCAAAACAATGCAATTTGTTTATGTTCTTATTAAAAACCCCTCATCAAGCCCTTAAATGATTAATCATTTGAAAATCATGAACTCATACATAACGAACCATTTGAAGAATGAAAGCTTTAATAAAACACAAGCAAGTCAAATACGACAACGAATCTTCACTACAGCGGAAAGGCATTCTCGTTGTAGTGTAGCTGCAGCGAGAATGAATTTTCATTGCAGCGACGTTGGGATTAAGTTATTAGCCGAACGGGGGTTTCTCAACTGGCCAAGGATTTCTCACTAAACCTCCTCATTTTAAACTTAACTCATTTAGTCTTTAATGTTGGAAGTCCATGCTCCGATATAGTAGCAAAAAAGTGAAAAATAGGGCAGTAATTGGACAAGATAGGAGACAAAAATAGAAGGTTTTTCGCTACAACAAGATTCAATCTCACTGCAGCGAAATTGTGACCTAGAAATAGAATGTTTCTCGCTGCAGTGAAATTGTAACCCAGAAAAAGAAAGTTTCTCGCTGCAGCGAGAAGCTACTATGTCATTCTCACTGCAGCAAAAGTGCATCCTCGCTGCAGCGAGTTTTCGGCCAACCTACCCCTCCAAAACCTGAGGGTTTCTCCCTACAGCGAGAATGATTTTCGTTACAGCGAGAAACAGGGCACCAATGCAAAATTTGCCCTTCTTCCAAAGGAAAAACCACCTTGCTGAAATGTCCAAACCAACATGAAACACATAACAATTTCCCAAAGTTTAACATGTCAAGTTTCACATGCATTACAACCATAAACCATTATCCATTAATTTCCTATAACACACATATTTACATATGTATATATGTATACGTATATACCCATCATCATCATACACACCATCCCATCATCATCATCACCAACTCATGCACACTCCTTACTCGCACATGGCTGGGTCATCATCGGGTTATGCGCACTCTTTACAGCACATAACAGGGTCATCCTCGGCTTATGTGCACTCTTTACTCGCACATAGCCAAGTCAATATAATTACACAACATTATATTCAAACATATATGTATATCAACATAATGCAGCCACATAAAAATCCATAATAACCACATATCATAACATAAACCATTTCTCAAGAGCTTGTTCCCAAGGCATTCATTTTTTAAAAAAATTGTATAAAATCATTCAAACACTTTGTACAAAACAATCATATTCCCAAAACAATTTTGATAAGCAGTCCACTCACCGGTATTTTGTTGAGCCTTTAAATGACTCTAATTCCCCTAATGATCCAATTGGAAGAATGGGACTTCATTAAAACCTAGGATCACATTAGCATAAGCAATAGGTCAATTCACACACTATGAACCCTAAAAGCTATCTCTTAGCTAGCTTTCAATTGCCACATTAAATGGCTATCTATGATCACTATCTTAATCACTAAAAATATAATGAACATACTCAACAATAAAACAACTCTTAATCTAAATTACTAGCCATTATTCACAGCTAAAAATCAAGCTTAGTTCATCACTCACCCTTGGTTTTCTTTGTAGTTGAATTCCTTTCCAATAGCTTCCAAATAAGTGGGGTAATTCTCTCTTTCTCTCTCTAAAACCCCCAACTAGTGAGAGAAAGTATGGAAATAAGCTTTACCAAGGGTTTTGAAGTGAGAGAGTGAAAGAATACAAGGGTTCTAGTTAAAAGGGCTCAAAAGTATGAAAACTAGAGCTAGAGAAAGAAAATTTTGCAAGCTACATATCAAGCTTCCATGGAGGTTTTGAAGAAATGTGAGAGGGAAGAAGGAAGACGAAGACAAGCTGCTAGAAAATGGGAGAAGAAGCTGCTGGAAGAAAGTATTTATAGCCAAACTTATCCATTCCCTTAAAATTACGAAAATGGCCTAGACTAGTTAGCTTGTTCTCATGCAACCCTTTGTGCAATCTTTTTACTCCTTTGACACCGGGACAAGGTCCATAATGGTCTAGACATGTTTAGGTTTGCGAAACTTTAAAAAGTTTTGACTCGGGTGCAAAATGACCATTTTGCCCCTGTTATGAAAATTATTATCATTTCTAGTTTTCTTCGTGTTTTCATCATTACACGTCATTTATGCAGTCTCATGCCTATGTAGACCTTAAAATATCATAAAACTTTCTTTTAGGAGCTTATTAGAGAAAATGACGAAACTACCCCTGGCTCGTATTATTACATCTATGCTTAGTTACAAGCCTATAGAGGTTGGGGTCTCACACCAACATAAGGGGAAATTTGTAAAAAGACCAAAAGTTAGATAAGTTAATGGGGTCAGTAGTAGAGTGGAATGATATCTTGATCAAATTTGCTACTATCTACCATCAAGGCTTTAGGTCATGATTTAGGGAAGGCAAAGAAAGTTTACTTTATTTAGAATGGGAAGTCATTAAACACAAGCTTGAAGTTGTTAGGTGATTATAGCTATGATGCATAATTGGTTGATCAATTATGGAAGCGGACTATATTTATGTAGAACAACTGGACTGTGTTAATGATATGAATTTACCTATTGCACTTCTTGAACCATTTGAAGTTAGTGAACATATAAATGAGCTTGATGAAGATGTTGTTGTGACTAGTACTAAAAAAAAATGGACCTAGTACACCTTTGTTGTCAAATTTATCACGCAAGAGTACGCATCATAACAAGTAATATAAGAGCAAGTAGAGTGTCAAATCCCACAGAAAATTCTACCAACCCTTGCTAAATACTAAAATTAACACAACCTAATTTATTCAAACAATCGAATTAAAGTGATAAATTGAAAGCAAAACTAAAACTAAATAATAACTAAATTAAATCCAAAAGCTAATAGACAAAACATTGCTGAGAAAAATCCAATTAATAAATGCCTAAGATTACAATATCCCTCAACACTTCATTTGAATCTTGTTTCTCTCTCTAAACGTACTTCAATGGATAGAATTACTAACCTTAAGTCCCAATTTATTATAAGTCTCTGTCTAGGTTCTTATAAAAATATCTTTCTAAATTAATTTACTATATGTCTAAGCAAATTCAACTAAAGAAAGATTAATTAAGTTTGTGCTCTAATCTTGGCTACATGCAACATATAGGTATATGTCTATCCTATATGCAAATCAAATCACCTAATCAACTAAGTGAATTTGAGCACATGCTATTCTATCCATCGCCTAATGTAAACTCCCTTCGTCAAGTTGTATTTAGATATCCAAATAAATCTAATTAGTGATCAAGCAATTAGAAGCATTAAACTTAGAATTGGAATAAACAACTCATATTCCCTTGATCATAAGCAAAAAAGAGAATAAGTATTCAAACTACATGTTGAGTTCAATCATAATCCTAGAAATAGAAATTAGCTCATAATATCTACTAAAAACATCATCCAAATAAAATTGAGAGAAGAAAGTGAGAGAAGAACAACAGTAGAGAAAAACTAATAATTGAAGCTTTTGAATCTCCAATCTTCTTCTATTTCCCTTGTTTTCTTGCTTGTGTTGACAGCTTTTTTTTCTGTCTAGAAAAACTACTTTGAATGCCTCCTTTGAAACCTATGAAAAAGGCCTTTTAATTACCTCTAAAAAACCCTAATTTCCAAAAAAATCATAAAAGCAAAATTTTTAAATCACAACATGGCACCTCATCCTTCTTCCTTGGGCACTACGGCACCTTCCTCTCGACTACAACATGGTGGCATTCATCTTCTAGGCACTATGGCCTTCCTTCACTAGTGCCACATCACTCTCTTCTCTGGTCCTTGTAAAGCAGTTTAGGCATCAAGGGCATTACGGTCTCCTTCTCTCCAAGGCTACAACCTTCGTTTTCTCAAGTTACCTTATGTAGAAATTGTAGCACTTCAACCTTTTCCAATGCAATTTTTACCTTGATCTGATCTCAAATAGGCAAAGTTGTATTTCGATCGCTTATCTTTCCAATGGATCAAGAATTACATCAATTGAACTTCTATAACAAGAGTTTTGCTCAAAATACCACAGCATGTACGACTAAAGCTATCACCATACTTGCATGAGTTATCACCAAATAAGGTATTTTCATCAAATTCATACAAAAGCAATAAAATAGATCAGTAATAACTAAACTTAAAATAATTTAAAGAAATTTAACATAAAATTAAATTAAAATAATGTAGACTAAACTACCCATCATGCATTGAACTTAACTAAAAAAACAACTAAAATACTTATTTTCGAACCTAAAATCTCAATGACTTAGCTCTTTAAGCACCCAAAATGTGACAAAAGAACTCTATATAATAGATTTATCATAACCCCAAACTTAAGATTTTGCTAGTCTTCGAGCAAAACATAAAATAAAAGGAAATAACATAAATGAAAAACACAACTAACAAGCTCATTCTCGAATGGATTCTCATGTGTGTGTGCAATCTTTTATCCAAGAACATCATGCCGTCTGGATAAGTTTATGCACATGCAAAATTCAAATTAACACTAAAGTTCCATATGTTTGCTTTTCATCTCTTTCTTCGCTAATGTAGACTCGTACTTAGTCAAGAATCCTTAGGGTGTTAATTAGCTTGTAATATATGGCTAGGGTCAAGGTAGGATATGGGATATAATGTGGCTCAAATCATCCTAAGCACATAATCATTCTAGGCTCTATACAGAGCTTCAACTTTATTCCAAATATACGCTCTTTTCTTTTCTTCCAACTTTTTCATTTATTAAACACTTTATTCTTCTTCTTTTTTTCATCAACATTTTGACACCTCCAAACATATTTCTTTCTGCAGGTAATGGGGTGAATGCTAACACAATTTTTGAACTTTTTCAATAACTCCACCTTTTCTACCTTTTTCAACTTTTAGCTCAATACACTTCCTAAAATGATTAACATACTAAGGAATGAATGATGCAAAATTGGAAATTTATTTGTACGTTAGGCAAAATTAATTATGTGTTTAACAAAAAAAAGGAAAATTAAGCTCAAAGGGGTATATTAAGAATAAACTTATGCAAAGGTAAGCTTGAAAGGCTCAAAAGGTCCAAAGACAGCCTAAATCATTTCCTTAACAAAGTATTGTCTAAGATTTCGCCTCGAGAGAGAATCAAACAAATTCTAGAACTCAAGACATAATTCAAAAATTCACATTCATATAAACCTTCTCTAGATGTGCTCAATAATTCAAAGCAAAAGATAAGGTGCTCAAATTATGGAAAATCTCATCCTAACAATAACACTTAACATAAGAATTTAATGTAGCACTCAAACAACATTCACCTTTACTAAGAGCAAAAGATAACAAAATAACTAGGCTTTATCATTAGATAGGTAAATCAAAGAAATTGGCACAACTAACTCTAGCTCAAGTTCTTAAAACATGTAGAAAATTAAATGATAAACAAACTAACTAAACTTTAAATCTAAAAACATAAATGCAAAAGAATTAAACCCAAGCTTAAAAACTTAAAATTCCCTAAAACTTAAAACTAACATTGTCCTCAATGTTACTAAAATAGATAAAGAAAGGAAAGAGAATACTCCCTTAGAATGTGGAAAGACTTTACTTCCGTGGAATGTGGAAAGACTCTACTTTTCGTCTTCATTTTTATCTTAGTCAATAATGCTTATAGGAGGCTTTTTTTTTACTGCAAAAAGAAATTAAATAAAGATTAATGTAGAAATATAAATAAATAAAATAAAAACAACTAAAAAAAGAAAATATGAGTTTCAAAAGCTTAGGTTTCCTCCCAAGAAGCGCTTCTTTATAATTAATAGCTTGACTATCACTGGTTTTTATTATTATTTACTAGAGTGATTAAGGATCTTTGGCAATCCAATTCAACTCCCGAATAATGCTAGAGATGTTGCCCATTCACTCTGAATATTCTAGTAGCCTCACTACAAATGTTTATTGCACCATAAAAATAGACCTTAATCACCTTATAAAGACCTGACCACTTTGATTTTTGTTTCCATGGAAAGAGCTTGACTGATTTAGCTAGTAACACTTGTTGTCCAACCTTAAAATCAAGATTAATTGACGATGGTGGAATCTTCTCACATTTCCCCATAGGAACTTCAGGGGGTTTCTTTGGATAGTTCTTGTCAAAAACCTTCTTAGCCAATTCATCAACTACATCCACTCTATGGCAACTTTCAAAAGAAGAAGGATACTTAGTTGTATTGAATATATAAACTCAATTACCTCCTTTCCAACTTTGAAAGTTATTTTGACATTCTTCACATCTATAATTGCTCCAACTATAGCCAAGAATGGTCGTCCTAAAATAAAAAGAATTTCAACATCTTCTTCCATCTTAAGCTTAATAAAGTCAACCAAAATGTACAACTTCCCAACTTTAACCAAAACATCCTCAATAATTCAAACAGGGTACTTGATTATTTTATCTACTAATTGCAAAGAAACTATAGTAGGTTGTATCTCATTAGGTCCAAGTTTTCAAGTAATAAACAAAGGCATAATTGAAACATTAGCACCCAAATCACACAAAGCTTTAGAAAATTTAACATTACCAATACTACAAGGGATAGAAAAACTCCTTGGGTCTTTCAAATTTAGTGGAAGCTTATTTTAGATGATAGCACTGCACTCCTTAATAAGTACAACTATCTCGAAATCTTTCAATTTCCTCTTCTAAGTCAAAATGTCTCTCAAGAACTTAACATAGCTTAGCATTTGTTCCAAAGCTTTAGCAAAAGGGATATTAATATGGAGCTTCTTGAATACCTTAAGAAATCTCTATAATTGCTTGTTAAGTTTCTATTTCTGAAAACGTTGAAGGAAGGGTAGTGGTGGTTGTGATGGATTTGATTGAGCTTTTTCACCTTGAACTTGTTTCTCAGAATTTTCAACCATTGTTTCTTTCTCAAAAGGCTTACGTGGAGAATCTGATTGCCTACTACTAACTTCTACCTCTTTCCCACTTTTGACTGTGATTGCATTGTAATGCTCATTACTTTCTATCCTAGGATTGGCTTCAATATCACTAAGTAAGGTCCCTTGAAGCCTATTTTGGATGGTAGTAGCAAGTTAATCCACTTGTGTCTCAAGATTTCGAATCAATGTTGCTTGACTTTGAATGATGGCGTCATTCTTCACCATGAATTGTATAAGTAACTCTTTCATGTATGGCTTTTTCTCAAGCATAAAAGCTTTAGCTTGAGGTGGAAATCTATGAGGAACATTTAGATTTGGAGCTGATGAAGATCCTTGATTATTGTACCAAGAAAAATTAGGATGATTCCTTTAACCAAGATTATAAGTGTTGGAATACAAGTTGTTTTGCTACCTATTGGGGTTTCCAACAAATTGTACTAATTCAAAATTAACTAGGTAGTGACTACTAGATTGCACTTCTCCACACAAATCGCAAGTGATTTATAGGCTCTGAACAGAATGAACCCCTAGAGTATCAAATTTCTTAGCTCAAGCAATTACCTATGTAGTCAAGGCATTAATAACATCCATCTCATAAATACCAACTACTTTCCTAGGTACCGATCTCTTAGATGGCCATTGGTAGTTATTATACGCCATCTCCTCCAACAAGTCATATACTCATCAATAGATTTTTCCATGAGTGCTCCTCTAGCCGTAGCACTAATGGTGGTTCTAATCAAACCTATCAACCCATTATAAAATGTTTGTACTTGCAGCCACTTAGGAAACCCATGATAAAGACATCCTTTGAGTAAGTTCTTGTACCTCCCCAAAGCCTCATACAACGACCCTGAATCTAGTTGCATGAATGACGTGATGTCATTCCTCATTTTTGTTGTCTTGACTGGTGGAAAGAACTTAGCTAAAAACTTTTAAGCCTGATCATCCCAAGTAGTAATGGAGCTAGTAGGAAGTGAATTCAACCAATTCTTTGCCTTATCCCTCATTGAAAAAGGAAAAAATCTTAGTCTAATTGCATCATCAATGACTCCATTGTGCTTGAATGTGTCATAGAGCTCCAGAAAATTCATAATATGAGCATTCGGATCATCATTAGGTAATCCTCCAAATTGCACTGAAGCCTAAATCATCTAGATGATAGTTAGCTTGATTTCAAAGTTATTAGCTTGTATTGTAGGTTTTCAAATGCTAGAGTGAAGACCTGCACAAAAGGAACAACATATTCTCTCAAAGACTTGTTTTCTTCTACTAGTTGCCCTTGAATTTGTTGCTCTCCTTGTTGTTCAGCCATTGTTTCGATGAGTTGAAGGTTGTGAATTTTCTCTACGAAGTCTTCGAAAAGTCTTTTTGATTTCTAGATCAAAAAGAACAATCTCCAAGTTTCTCACTCTTTGTATACAATGACCAAAAGCACTTGAAAATAAGGAAAAATAAAGTTTGAATTAAGATTTGGATTGCTTAGTATTAATATTAGCAAAAAGTAAGAAAAAAATTCCCTAGCAACGGCAAAAAAGACTTGTTGTCGAATTTATCACGTAACTGCTATATAAGAGTAAGTAAATTGTTGAATCTCACAAATAATTGTACCAACCCTGGCTAAATACAAAAATTAACACAACCTAATTTTATTCCAACAACCGAATTAAAGTGATGAATTAAAAGCAAAACTAAAACTAACTAATAACTAAAGCAAATCTAAAGGCTAATTAACAAAACTTTGCAAAGAAAAATGCTATTAATAAAAGCCTAGGATTACAATATCTCTCAATAATTCATCTAAATCTTGTTTCTCTCTCTAAACTTACTTCAATGGATAGAATTGTTAACCTAGAGTCTCACTTTATTTATAAGTCTCTATCAAGGTTCTTATAAAAATATCTCTCTCAGTTAATTTACTATATGTCTATGTAAATTCAACTAAAGAAAGATTCATTAAGTTTGTGCTCTAATCTTGGCTAGATGTGACACATAAGTTTATGTCTATCTTATATGCAAATCAAATCATCTAATCAACTAAGTGAATTTGAACATAAACTATTCCACCTATGGCCTAATCTAAACTCCCTTTGTCAAGTTGTATTTAGATATCTAAATCAATCTAATTAGTGACCAAGCAATTAGAAACATTAAACATAGAATTATAATAAACAACTCATATTCCATTGATCATAAGCAAAAGAGAGAATAAATATTTAAACTACATGTTGAGTTAGATTATAATCCTAGAAAAAGTAAATTAGTTCATAATATCTACTAAAAACATCATAAATGCAAAATTATTAAATCACGACACGACGTTACGGCCTTCCTCCATGGGTGTCGCGGCGTCCTCTTCTCGGCTACAATATGGTGGCATTCATCATCCAAACACCATTGCCTTCCTTCATCAGTGCCACAATGCTCTCTTCTCTAGTCCTTGTATGGCAGTTTGGGCATCAAGGCCTTTGTGGCCAACTTTTCTCCAAGGCTGCGGCCTTCGTTTTCTCTTGCTGTTTTATGCAAAAACTATAACAGTCCAACCTTTTCCAAAGCAATTTTCACCTCGATCTAATCTAAACTAGGAGAAGTGGTAAGCATGAAAGTTGTATCCCTATCCCTTATCATTCCAATGGCTCAATAATCACATCAAATGAACTTCTATAGTAGGAGTTATACTCAACATACCACAGCATGTATGACCAAAACTATCACCATACTTGCATGGATTATCACCAAAGAAGGTCTTTTCATCAAATTTCCTACAAAAGCAATAAAATAGATCAACAATAATTAAACTTAGAATAATTTAAAGCAATTTAGTATAAAATTAAACTAAAATAACTTAAACTAAACAACTTATCATGCATTGAACTTAACTAAGAAAAACAACTAAACTACTTAATTTCAAACTAAAAATCTCAATGACTTAGCTACTTAAGCACCCAAAATGTGACAAAATAACTCTATATAATAGAGTTATCAACCTTTTACACCTTCATCAGAGGATTTTGATAATTATTTGCAAGGAGTTAATGTGAATGCTATTAAACATCACGATAATGGGGATAAAGGCATTAATGAAGTGAAGCAAGTGATGGCTACGGCAGTTATGTTGGAAGTGACTCAAGGGAAGATTATAAAGATAGGTTGGTGGATGTGAAGTGGGTTAGTAATGAAGATACAAATGCAAATAAAGAATTGAAAATTGCTAGGAAAAATTTGATAGACTATTAAGAGGAAAAAACAATTATGTATTGAAGGAGATGATGATTGTCCAGATGATGATGATGATGTACTTGTTGTGCCTATTGAGAATGTAGGAAATAAAGGTAAAACTTTTAAGCCTAACTTTGATACTGACAAAGTGGATAGTCATGAGTGAGTACTTCCATTCATTAAACCTTGTGAGTTTTATAGACATTAATGATGGTTCTTATGAAGTTGATGCACAAAGAGTGAAGTCTAGTGATAAATACTACAAATCCAATTGTCCTCTTTAATGATTTTGAGCTTAGACTAAGGTTTGAAAACTTTGAACCTTTTTAAAATGTTTTTTCTTAGTGAAGCACATATAGTTTCCACTTCTAAGCCTAAACTTAAGGGTAAAAAGAATAAAACTAGAACTAAAAAGAGTGTTAAGGGCTCAATGAGAGCAAAGAAAAAGCCTTTGAAGAAAAAGACTACTTCAAAAGACAACACCAAAGGAAATGTTTCCATTGTGCTGTGAAAGGACATTGGAAGCAAAATTGCAAGGTTTACTTTGAAGAAATCCAAAAGACTAAACAAGATATGAGTTTTCTAAATATGTTAAAAGCTTGTTTAGTGGTTGATTCTACAGATACTTGGATAGTAGATTCTAAAGCCACTAACCATGTTTGTAATTCTTTACAAAGGTTTGGACTAAGAAGAAAACTGAGCAAAGGGCAGTTTTGAATAACGATTGCAAATGGCACATTCGTTTTAGCTTTAGCAATGTTCATTACATTCCAAACACTTATAGAAAATTTGATTTCTATCATTTGTTTAATAAAGTCTGGATATTCAGTTTATTTTATTGAGACATTCACTATTTATTTGAATAAGGATTTTATTGGTTCTGGAATTGTAAGATACAATCTTTATTTCCTTTAGCCTACGACTTATTCTGCAAATGATGGAAAAGCAAAATGATTTAAAACTCAAAGAGTTAAAGAATCTAGCATAAATCAAAATTATCTTTGGCATCTACGTTTATGTCATATCAATCAAAATAGACTCAATAGGCTTATAAAGAATGATACTTTACCAGACACGGTTGAGGGTCTTTTGCCAGTCTGTGATTCTTGTATTAAAGCCAAAATTTCCAACGGGCCCTTCAAGGTAAAAAGTAATAAAAGCCAAACGTTCTAGAATTGGTACAAACAAATGTGTGTGGACCAGTGAACATACAAGCTAGAAAAGGTTATAAATATTTCATCACTTTTATTGATGACTACTCGAAACATGGCTCTATGTATTTAATGCACAGAAAAAGTGAATTCTTTGAACTGTTTCAAGAATTCAAAACTGAAGTTGAAAACCAACTAGGCAAGCAATTGAAACAACTTCGATTAGATCAGGGTAGTGAGTATTTGTCAAATGAAATTCAACAATATTTCATTGTCAATGGGATAATTTCCAATTTTTCAGCCCTAAGAACACCTCAATATAATGGTGTAGCTGAAAAAAGAAATATGGCTTTTTTAGAAATGGTTAGATCAATGATGTCTAATACTAACCTTCTAATCTCGTTTTGGGGATATTGTATGCAAACTATTGAGTACTTGCTCAATTTTGCTCCATGTAAGGCTTTGCCTAAAACATCGAGGGAGCTATGGATAGGGTGTAAATCATCTTTACATCATCTACAAACTTGGGGGTGTCTTGCACATGTTTTAAAGCTTGAGTCCACAAAAATGGAACCAAAGACTAAGGTGTGCTTGCTTGTAGGGTATCCAAATGGAACAAGAGGTTATTACTTCTACAGTCCTCATGATAAGAAAGTTTTTGTTAGTGCGAATGCCACTTTCTTGGAGAAAGAGTTTGTGAGAAATCACAAACCTAAAAGTAAAATTGTCTTAGACAAATTGTCAGATCTTTCAGATTTAAGAGTTAATTCTGAAAATGTCATCACACAATCTAATTCAAGGGTTGAAATAGAAACACAACTTGAGCATCAAAGAGTGGTGCCTTGACATAGTGGGATGGTTGTGAAACAACCAGAGAGATACATGGGTCTTGGAGAAAACATGATGCACTTTCAGATGAACATGAATATGACCCTATTACATAAAAGGAAACTATTAACGATGTAGATGCTAAAGGGTGGCATAACGCAATGAAATTTGAGTTGAACTCCATGGATTCCAACAAGGTCTGGACTTTAGTAAATCCACATAAAAGGATAAAACCCATAAAATGCAAATGGATTTACGAGAAAAAAAGAGGAAGTGATGGCAAGGTGGAAACCTTCAAGGTTAGACTAGTGGCCAAGGGTTTTACCCAAAGAAAAGAGATTGACTATGAGGAAACTTTCTCCCCGGTTGCTATGCTTAAATCCATCAAGATCCTCTTATCTATAGCTACACATCTTGATTATGAGATATGGCAAATGGACGTCAAGACCGCATTTTTAAATGAAAATCTTGAAGAGAGCATTTATATGGCTCAACCAAAAGGTTTCATTAAAAAAGGCCACAAGCATAAGGTTTGAGAATTGCATGGGTCCATTTATGGACTTAAACTAGCAACTAGGTTCTGAAACATAAGATTTGATACTGCTATTAAATCATATGGTTTTTAACAAAAGATTGATAAACTTTGTGTCTATACAAAGATACAAGATAAAAAGGTTTTTTCCCTGGTCTTTTATGTTGATGACATTCTACTCATTGGGAATGATATAGGAATGTTATCAACAGTTAAAGGTTGGCTGAACCAACAATTCAATATGAAGGATTTAGGAGAAGCTAGCTATGTTCTAGGGATCAAACTTATAAAGGATCATAAAAACAAGCAGATAGCATTATCTCAAGCATCCTACATGGACAAGATTTTGGCCAAGTTTGCTATGCAAGATTCCAAGAAGGGTTTTTTACCCTCTAGGTTGGAATCAAACTTTCTAAATAGATGTCACCTAAAACTCCAAAGGAAGTTCAAAACATGAGACAGATTCCATATGCATCTATTATTGGAAGTTTCATGTATGTTATGCTGTGCACTAGGCCAGATATCTGTTATGCAGTTGTATTGGTTAGTAGATTTCAGTCTAACCCATGCATGGAGCATTTTACTACAGTCAAATGCATTTTTAAATATCTTCGTAGAATGAAAAATTACATGCTTGTATATTATGGAAGTCACCTTGTGGCAACAGGGTCTACTGATTTAGATTTTTAGGCTGATGTTGATTTTAGGAAATCAACATCAAGATCAGTTTTCACCATAGGAGGAAGAGCCATATTTTAAAGGAGTGTAAAGCAATCTTGTATTGCAAACTCAACTATGGAGGCAAACTATGTTGCGGCTTGTGAGGGAATAAAGGAAGCTGTATGGCTCCATAAGTTCCTTATGGACCTTGAAATAATTCTAGATGCGAACAAGCCCATTACACTTTACTGTGATAATAGTGGAGCAGTGGCTAACTCAAAAGAACCATGGAATCATAGAGTAGCAAATCTTATTGAGAGGAAGTATGATCTCATTCGAGATATCATACAACGTGGAGAAGTACTTGTGAAGAAAATTCCAACAAAGTGAAACCTCGCTGATCCATTCACAAAGACTCTAAAACAAAAGAGTTTCGATGGTCACTTAGAAGGTCTTGGAATAAGGGATATGCCATGCTTGCTTTAGGGCAAGTGGGAGATTGTTAGGAATTTAAGAATATGGTACGCTAGACTGCAAGTATATTCTCATATTTAATTTCATTTAATTTATTTTTAGTGAAAGTGCATTTTGATAATAAGACAAAAAGTTTGCTTTAAGTAAGCATTCATTATCTAGCTATTAAGGTGCCATGATTTCATTGAGATATTGAAATACATTTGTATGAAGAGTCATATATAGGAGACATCTATTTTAAATTGAATCTAAAAATTATTCACAGCCATATAATAAAGCTGGTCACTTTATTGTGTTAAGGTTGTAGTGTCCAGATTACTTCCAACGAAACAAATGTGATTCACTTCAAGGGAATGATGAGTCTCAAATCATCGAAACGTTGACTTTAAGTAAGGACACTATAACATTACTAGAATCACATGAGAATCAAATTTAAGTTTAACTATTACTGAAATATTAATCTCACACTTATGCATTTGCTAATGGTGGAACCGAAATCCTAATGGATAGTGAACTCATGTTTTATCTCTTTATAATCGTTGATATACCATGGGCATGATCATCATAAAGTGTTGATCCGACTCCATATGCTGGGATTATAATCAAGTTGAACATCCGAGAGCATAGATCCAAATAGAGAAATTCATAGCATTAATATCACTTCTTGTGATTTTAGGAAGATTGGTGATTAATCTGGGTCTAGTAAATGATGAATTAGCTACTCATCACATCTTAATACTCAAAAGATTACATCTAGAGTATTGGATTGCTAATTGGATGAAATCTGAGACTAGGGGACTAAATTGATGTAAAGGATAAAACAATAATTTCACCTTTTGTCATTGGATGGTTATGAGGGTTCACAATATAAGATTTGCGATTGGACAACTAATAATAAATATCAAGTATTGAATCATTTCTCGTAATTATAGTTAATCCAATAGGGCAACCATGAATCTATGGTGGAGTGATTTCATAGTTAATAAGCTTGAATTATCTTAATGATATTAAGAATAATTTTAAATTTATTGGAACGTGGAATATCTATGTCCGAATAGATTCTCCACTTAATTTCGTAGAATTTAACTTATTTAAGTTGGAAGGCATGATTTATTTGATGAATTAAATTTACGTACAAAAATGGCAACTTTTACATGCTTGTCTTAATTTAGACAAGAAAACATGTTTTAGCTTAATTTAACACAAGAAAATATGTTTTATCTTAATTTAGACAAGAAAAATATGTTTTGTCTTAATCTAGACAAGAAAAACATGTTTGTCTTAATTTAGACAGGATAACATGTTTTGTCTTAATTAATGACAAGAGTTGTCTTAAATTAAGATAATGCTAGGAGGATTCTTGCAAAATGAATCTAGAAATCCATGTTGATAAAAGGAGACTTCATGTTTGGCTAGCTCTATTTTATTTATTATTAATTCTTTTCAAACAAAAATGGATAATAATAAAATAAGAGTTATTATTCAACAAGGAGTTTTATTTCATTAAGAACTCTAAATGATAATTAAATAATTAAATAATTTATTCTTTAATTTTAATTTTGATAATTATAGAGTATATTTGATGCATCCATAACTTTAAATAGATAGTCAAGATTGACTCAAAGGTATTTGATTTTGATTAAACCTTTGAGGTAAGAATTTTAATAAAAAAAAGAAGAGATTGGAAAAAAAGAAACATATGCATCTTTCTTCAAAAAGTTGTTGTTGCCACTTCTCTCCTACTTTTCTTAACTTTACTGCACGTCTCTTCCTCTTTCCCATTCTTGGCTGATTTCTTGAAAGAAAAATAACCATTAATTTTTAGGAAGAAAATAGAGACATAATCAATTGTCATCTTGTAATCTAGCATTCCATAGCTTGTCCACTCAAGGTTCAAGTTGAAAGCATTCTTGAAGAATTAGTAGTAAGTTTGTTTGGTTGAGAAATCAATTATTGGTGTGGTGATGAATTTACTACAATTCACTAAGTGTCCGAAAATAAGAATCTGGAAATAAAAGGTATGTTTTATCTTACTTTACTAGATTCTTTTTTTTTTAGGATGTGATTATATTACTTGCAATATAAATGATGTGTTATTCTACTTGTCTAATTGGATTGCTTGCTTCCTTTATAAAAGAAACATTTTTGAAATCCATGCTTTACACAAACATATTAATGCACTTAGATCCTACTCCATCACAAAATGTATTAACTTGCCCTGTTTTTCCTTCTCAAGGTTGACCCTCTATGCACTAAGGTCAACTTTTTCAGGTCCAAACTTGTAAAAATTGCTCCTTTTAGAGCCTAATTCCATTCTACCTCCTTTTCGTAACCTTAATAACCTTTAGTTATGAATTCTCAAAGATGAAATTAAGGTTTTTGGCTAGTCCTTACATTTCCTAAGCTCACCAAGTTAACTACCTAATTTATCCAAATAATGGAAACTATGGGGTTTCATAAGAATGGACTTGAGCGGTCAATCATCATTAATATGAAAAAAGTATGCTATTCTTTCAATTTTAATATAATTTGTCCTTATGAATTTATAAATATAGCTTCATATTGTTTGTTTACTATTATAGGGTCTTGTAAGGTCTCAGGGACTTGTTGCCCTTCATTGAGCACAGGATATGTGTTAGGCATATTTATCACAAATGGGGGAAGAAACGTAAGGTAAAGTATCTAAAACTATAGTTCTAGATTTGTGGTAGGTCTCCAAAGCAACCTGACTTAAACAAAAAACTAGAATACATTGCAAACCTACCTCGTAGAGTAAAAACAAAAGCTGATCTCTTGGGAAAATGGCCACACTAGGATTTGTTCCAAATTTTTTCTCTAAATTTTCAAGTTTGATGTAATTGACAACAACATGTGTGAAACATTTACTATACTAGGGTGATATTAGAAGTTGGGTGCAAGCCTATCATTAGCATGCTAGAGGATATTAGAATGCATGTGATAAAGACGTTGGTGCAAAAAGGAGAATATGTGAGTAAATGGAAAACTGGTTATGGACTTAGGATTATTGAAAATTTGGAAAAGTCAAGGAGTTTTAGTGCTAAGGGAGAGCTTGAATGGAATTGGGGGGGGGATAATGGATGCAGACATGAAGTTTACAAGGACAATTTAGTAACGCAAGTAAAGGAGAGTTACACTATAATTTTGCAACAACATTAATGTAAATGTAAGAGGTGGGACATAAACGGAGTACTTTGTGAGCATGTTATGAGTGTGATTATGTATGATGGCTCAAATCCTCTTGATTATTTATCTTAATGGTTCAAAAAGGAAACTTATTTTTGTGCATACAAAAGACATGTTGAACCTCGTAAAGGAAATGATGTTTTGGCTCAAAAGCATAAATGGACCTATTTTGCCTCCTTTGGTGAAGAAGTTGTCCAGTAGGTTTGCCCAAAATGAAAGAGGGAAGCACTTGAAGGAAAGAGTAGCAGCAGACTTTCAAGGGTTAGGAGGAAGATGACATGTGCTTACTGTCTTCAAGGTCATAACAAAGTAAGATGTCCAAAGATAACAGAATTTATAAGACTATTATTTTCATTATATTTGTGTAGGCCTTTCTTTGTAATTATGTAATACATATACTAATTTGTTAACTTTTTTTTAGGCCACTTCCGATAATTCAATGCCTTGGAATAGGATAACAAAGGGCAAAGATACAAAAAGAACAAAAAAACCTAACTATCAACAGTAATATTGATACAACAAGTAGAAATTATAGCAAGTTATATAAATGTCAAATTTTTAGTTCTATATGTTGTTATATTTGTACTGTTATTAAGAAAGAAATTTGATACATGAAATTTAGAATATCATATGTTTGCCTTGGTTTTTTCGTACTTGGTGTTGGTTTTCTCTTTTACTTTCTTGATGTAAAGTTCATCTATTGCTTTTGACATCCATTGCTTCAAGCATGATTGCCTGTTAGACTTTGGTTGCAAGTTAGAAAGTGAAATTAACCTTTACGAAATTGAACAATCTTTATTCGAAGAGAAGTTGGATTCTTGGATTCGTGCAGTGGTTCAATGTTGTATATGTTAAAATTTAAATTAGTATATAGTAATAGTCAATTGAGAATCTTGTTTTCAACAAACTAAAATTGAGTTAAGTAATACTAAACTCCCATAATGTTCTTTTTTTTTTTTTTTCGTGTGATTTTATTGAGTTTAGTAATAGTTGCCTTCCATTGAAAACAATGCTGAAATTTAGATCCCTTGTATCAGTTATGTTTCCATTATGTAGAAAAATTGTGAATTTTCAAGAAAAGAGAGGACGAAGCGGAAAACATGGTCACATCAAGAAGGGATTGGTTTATACCAAAAGCTTGCACCGAAATATCTATACTGAATGTAAGTATATTATTACTTTATTTCCTTTAGTTTTTCAATATTCTATATTGATCAAAAAACTATTTTTTTTAAAAAAAAGCTTGAAAGACCTAATGAAATAATTATTGGAAGCAAAGTCGCGAGTTCTAGTTCATATGTTATTACAATTCCATTGTTGGCAACAATTAGGATTATTTTCGCTTACTTCACTTCTGTGCTATCATTATTACAGTTTTAAATCTCACATGTCATTACCATTTTTGTTCTCAGATACAGAAAGAAAAATATTGATAAAAAAACATGAAGAAGCAAATGTAGAATCTGCACCAATCTCAACAAAAGAAAGTGTTGCAACTAAAACCAAAAAAGAAAAAAAAAATCTTGATCATGAAAATGTTGTCACCAAGTGCATTACTATTATGTTTTTTAATTTTCAGCTATTTAAACTTAAAAATTATAGATTTTTGTTTTTTCGATATCACATACATTAATTTTTGTTTTAATAGCCTCTAAAGTGCATTGACCAATTGTTACAATTGTTAATACACATCACAATATGTGTTCAGAGAAAACTTGTAACTTATGTCTTCATAATTTTTGCAAAGCTTACTCAATCTTTTTTGTTTCATGAATAAAAGATGATTTGGATTTTTTATCGAAGATAAACAAGGAAAGAAATAAAACTCTAAGCACACGAATTGACATATTACAGAACAAAAATTTAAAAAGAATGATGTTTCAGCGCAGAACAAGTGGTCTCAGTCTTTTTTCTTTCTTTCCCATTGTTTTGAAAAACCAATCCATGACTTGAAAGGAGTGGATTGGAGGTTTTGTCCATTTGTAGTCATATTAGCAATTCTCAAGTTGGCAATTGTCACGTTATCATTTCTTGTTCAGTGAGCATAAACTTGTTGTTAGTCTAATTAATGTCACATCAACATGATCAATGTTATATCAACACATAATTAACGTCGTATGAATAAGAAAATACTACATTATCTTAATCAATGTCATGTTAACTTAGTTAAAATGTTATGTCCATAACTTAACAACGAAAATTTAGAAGTATTAAGAGTTTGGACTGAAATTAATAAATTGAAAAAATATAAAAATTTGATTTATATAAATTATTGTAGGGAAACAAAATCTACATTTTTTTATTAAATGTAAAGATTAATTGCATAATTTAACTTTAAAAAAAACATAAAAAACCTGAAATACCAATTTTATAAGAGGGTTAAGAGCAAATCAGACACTCAAATTGATTTAGTTTGGTTAAAACGTAATGATTGATGACAACAGACAAAAGTTCCGTTGTCAGGTTAGGAAACAAATTGAGGAAATATTCAATGCAATATATAAATATATTTTTCATTTGTGTTTGATTTATATGAAACCAAATAACTTATAGTGCTAAATTAATTACAAACAGACCCTGCGTCAAGTGAGAAATATGCTTATCAAAAAAAAAAAAAAAAAGTAATGTGAGATATAATCCTTCACTTGTAAAAGTAGGATACGCTTAGAAGAGTTTGGCTTTTGAAATAATATTTTTGATTAAATTTTAAACCCAAACTCATAATCCAACCAACAATTAAACCCAGACACCAGTTCAAGGGTTTTAGGAGAAACAGATTCATAGAATTTCAAGGGCAATAACTTAAGATCGTAGAAATACAACATATTCTCCCAACTGTTTCAGAGTTACTGTTGTCCGAAAATTTCTACTCTCACAAGTATTTTATTCAATCTCTCTAGTCTCAGGAGGTGTGATAATAAAATGTAAGAACTTATCTATCAGTAGGTATCCTGACACTCAGAACCATAGCTAACAAGAATAATTTAAAAACAGAAAATTACACATCGGTTGATGCCAAAAAAAGATGTTGACTTGCCCAAACTTTTGGCTTAGTAGGTGTAGCCCTTGACAAACATTCCTTTCTTAGCTTCCTCACTTTCACCCTCTGCAGAGTATTTTCCAAGCTGAGCCAGCGAGTTTGCCTTCGCGCGCACCAAAAGAGCCTTCTGTGCAGCTTCAACACTCTCAGGACGTCCTTGCCATGTCTTAAGCACAGTGTTCTGCAATGCACGTGCGTAGGAGAAAGAAACATGCCATGGGTTGGGGCTCTGGTTCATTGCATTCAAGTTCAACGTGGCTTCCACCTCAGACTGTCCTCCAGACAAGAACTGTGATACAAACAAATGCATACACCTAATTAATCAAAACTTCTCTACATAGATCAAAGGCATCTATCACTGAACAGAACAATAGAGCAAAAGGCAAAGATAAAACATCCTTTAAAAGTCCAGATATATCAAGAACTTGCATGATGAACATCTAAGACTGAAGCCTTTTATAACTTTTTCGTGTCATTCCAGCCACAAACATTATTAGGGTTTTCTTATTCATGCCAATGTCAAGCTCAATGTCCACACCACCTAGGAAAAGTAACTGATTTAAGTATTAAACATTAAATGCGAATAAGATTTTTAAAGGTACCATGATTCCTGGAACAGCCGGTGGAACTCTCCTTCTGAGCATTGTGAGTGTATATTTGGCAATAGTATCAGGAGAAGCCTTCTCCTTGTGTTCAGCCCCTGGAGTTACCATGCTGGGCTTAAGTAAGATGCCCTCAAATATAACATTGTTCTCAGCCAAGTAGTAAAAGACTTCTGCCCAGACTTTCTCAGCTACTTCAAGGGTCCTCTCAATTGGGTGGTCACCATCAAGAAGAATCTCAGGTTCCACTATTGGTACGAGACCATTGTCCTGGGTATTAATTCACATTAACAAAAGAGTGAGCTCAATACACAAACCAGTTACAATATTAAATAAGACCAAGTAACAACAAATCTAGTCAACACATAACTCATTCAAAACTCCATGGACATGCAGAAGAATAATGCTATTCCCACTCAGATCAAGATATAACTTTGACTTGTTCAAATAACAAGTAAGATGAAGCAGGGTCAGGAACAATGATTCCCTTTTTAATAAACAGATCCATTTTGCAAGTTTTTTGTTACAAGTAGTTCTTACAAAGGGTCAGACTATTGACATATAGAATACTTGAATCCTTAATGTAGATGTTACATGGTTGGTTCTCATCTTTAAAGGACAACAAGTCTAATAGGAGCATCCATCAACAAAAGGAGCACCCTAAGCTGATCATCTCATGGCTATTGAGAATAAATCAATCATATAATTCTATTTCTCAATCTTTCTGACTCACTCTTACGGAACCAAAAGGTCAAAAAGATTAAGAAAAATCAGTCCTTCAACCCACTAATAAAGGATTCCTCAAAACTTAAAGATTAGTAATTGGTTTTAGAAATTGAATGGGTTTGATCTTATACATAAGCAAGCGAGGTAATCAAAAAAAGAGAGAGAATTCGAGAAGGCAGTTGAAATTCAAACTAATTTCCATACATAGAATGAAGCAAATATTGAAATTTAGAAATTCGATTTTGAGTAGGAAAAAAAAAAGCCTTGCATTTATTTTAGTAAGTCATGAGAAGTTAACTCTAACAGAATACCTGAGAAATGGCAGCATAACGTGCAAGTCCCCATGCAGCTTCCTTTACAGCCAAAGCAGAAGGACCACAGGGAATGCTAACAACTGTCCTCCTAAGTATTATAATAATATAACATGGCAGAAGCAATTCATGAATCTGAATTATAACATATATATATATATATCACTAAAATAAAGGCATTATTGAACAACAAGACGTTTCATGTGAACTTCATAAGGCACAATCTAACACGGTTAAATTGACTTACCACTTGGCAAACCGAGCACCTTGTTTGTAGTACTCAGCAGATCTTGATGACAATCCATCCAAGCCTTGGCACCAAGATTCATTGTTTGATCCTGGAAGAGGAACCAATCCCTGAAACACCAGGAAAGTAAAAAATTCAATCAAAGGAGCACCCACAAAAGCATTTCCCAAAGCATATACACATGTGGAATTCATTAGTGTCACACCTTATCAACTTTGATGCCAGGCACAATTTTCTGCTCACGCAAGCAATCTACAAACTTCTTCCCATCTGTTGTGGACTGATAAAGTGTTTCCTCGAAAAGAATGGCACCAGAAATATATTCACCAAGGCCAGGAGTTGTGAGCAGCAGCTGTCTGTAAGCCTGGCGGTTGGGCTCAGTATTGTCTAAGCCAATAGAAGATAATCTCTTCCCACAGGTAGCATTTGATTCATCTATTGCTAGGATTCCACGACCAGGTGATGCAATAGCTTTCTACATCAAGAAGAAAACAAATCAAAACAATTTAGCACAGTCTAGTCCAGCAATCAACTTGAGCAGTGCATAAACTTTTCTTATATTATAACTTCCATCGAAGCATCAAACATTAAGAAGCTGCTCTAATCTCGCGTGTAAAAGGATACATAAATTGATAATACAAATAGACAGAAATCGAGTATTCAAAAATGAATTCCACCAAGATTTCAAGACACAGAAATTCCTCCAGTAAAAACAAAGAAACAGAAAAACAGAATGTTTACACTCCATTTGGTTGTTAGTGTTGTCTGCTTATATAAGTAAAACGTAAAAATTGTAATAAATAAAATAATTAAAATTAACATTTTATAATTAAAAATATGATTGTTCTGAGTTTTAAGTAAAACATATTTGGAATATCTATAACATATAGAATTTACAGATCAAAGAAGAATAATTGAATATATGGCTATGCTAAGCTTTTCATAGCAAAGGATCGATCATCAACCAACAAAACACGACATATAAAATGATACTGGAAAAGGAAACAAAAAAAGAAAAGATCAAATAAAGCACTAACGGCGGTTTGGATGAGTTCGTCGGTGTAAGCGCCAGCACGGATCGGGACTGAGACTCTGCGAGTGGCGAGTCGAGTTGACGGTCCGGGGCGTTGAGCGAAAGACTGCTGGCCCCCGATCCATTGGGACGATGCGGCGTTTAGCTTAGCGAAGCTAACACAAGCCATGCTGCACCGACGACTACTACAGGGACAATTGGGAGACGGAAGCGTGATTATTACGAGGCAAGATGGGTTCGGTGGCTGGTTAGGTGGGAGAGAGGCTCACGAGTCTATGTTCGAGTTGGGTCACGTTTGGATTGTCGTTTTTTATATGGGAGTGGGGACCCTGTTTTTCCGCCTTGGAGAATCCGGAGTGGGTAATGAGACAGAAACTTGCGGCATTACCAAACAGTCCTTTCTTAATTCGTCCGACGATTACTAGATTGCCCATGTTGAATTTACGGTTTGACCCTTCACAAAACGTCAACTTTAAGATCATTATATATGATGATATTTTATGAAAAATTAAAAAACAATAAATATTAAAACAGATTAATAGGTAAATTGAAAAGTAAAGTAAATATATTTTTTTTCATTCATATAATAGATAAGATAAATACTTTTTCTCACTTATTTTATACTTGTTTTTATTTATTTTGACAAATAAATATATTATAATTACAATATTAGCAAAATTAAGTCACCTCTTACTTATTTTATAATAAATAGATTTTATTAGTTTACTTATTTCAAGCAGTTGAATTAGACAACGGATGCTACTGTTTTCGATTTAGCAACAAGTCCGACTACTTTCATGTTCTCACAGATGGACCGTGGATAGTTGTAGGGCACTATCTCACAATTAGACGATGGACTCTAGGATTTCGTTCGGAAGAAGCCACAGTCAATTTTGTTGCAGCCTGGATTCGATCACCAAGAATGCCACTAGAGTTTTATGATCGAGATACCCTAGCAAAAATAGGAAACGAGATAGGTAGAACCTTGAAGATTGATCGCACAACATTATAGACAACCAGGGGTAAGTTTGCACGTATGTGTGTGTTCAAGTGGGTCTAAGGAAATCTTTGGTGCTGAATGTGTTTATCGATGGACGATGGCAAGAATTGAATATGAGGGATTACAAATGGTGTGTTTCCAATGTGGTCATTTTGGACATAACACTGAAGTATGTCTTACTCAGTGGAAGGTTAATGGTAATACATCTGCTGATAAAGGTTTGAATTTGGATGAGTCTAAATGGGGTATCCCAAGAGAATGTGAAACTAGCAAGTTTGGTCCTTGGATGGTTGCTAAAAAAACTTATAGGAAAGCACCTATCCTTAAAACCAAAGTGGGCATTCAGGAACAAAGTTTAAAACAAGTGCGTCATGCTGGTTCCCGCTTTATAATGTTAGAAGAAGAGCAGAACAACATGGAGGTTGAGGAACTTGTACCTGCAACTGTTGAGCCTGTTTCTACCGTTCATGAATCACCAAAAACATGGAAGAAAAAGGAGTATGGGACTAATAAAGATATCCTATAGTAGAATCTTCAAAATGCAACTCAAGTTTCTAATAGAAGCATACCTTCAACCAGTGCAAAAGGAAATGAAAAAATCATTGTTGCGATCTGAGTTGTTTCCTTTGAAAATATAAATAAGCCAATCAGGAGTAAGCCAAGGGAGGAAATTGTCTCTGCACACAATGGGATGTTGGCTGCTTTGAGTGGTGAAGGGAACAATGGAAATTGTGATACAGGACATGACCAAGCAACCTATCTTCCATCAATTACCAATCATATTAGGATGGAGGAATTGATAGGAGTAGGGATGAATGGCGTTGCTCAAGAGAAAGAGACAATTCAAATGGATGAAGGTATTCATCTTGAAGGTGGGAAGGAGTTTGATGAGGACGTAACGAACATTATGCATGTTTAATTTTGGTTATGTCAAATATCTTAAGTTGGAATGTGAGAGGAGCATCCTCTTGTAGATGTGTGAGAAATATTAGGACTTTGATTCAATTATATAGGCTAAATATAATCATTATTTTGGAACTTGGATTTCAGATGAAAAGGCTAATACAGTATGCAAACGTATAGGCTTACCTAATTATTTTAGAGTGGAAGCTATAGGGTTTTCTAGGGGTATATCGATCTTATGGGACATAGAGAACATTGAGGTTGATATTCTAGCCTATTCTTCACAATTATTCTACATGCTGATAAAATCTGGGAATGATGAATGGTTATTAACAATAGTTTATGGAAGCCCAAAAGTTAAAAGAAAGGAAATTGTTGTGGCAATCACTAAAGTTGGCTAGTGTTTTACATGATGTAGCTTGGATGGTTGTAGGTGACTTCAATCAGGTCATATGTTCGGAGGAAATATCTCGGAAGACCGGTTTTAATATAGCTCATTGTACTTAAATGCTAGACTATCTGTGTGCATGTAATTTATTAGATCTTGGGTCATCTAGTTCACAATATACATGGTGTAGGCAGTATGATGGTTTTAATTTTACAAGGGAGAGGTTGGATAGAGCTGTAGCCAATGCTAAATGGTGTAGGTTGTATTCTCAATCAGAAGTAATCAATTTACCTTAAACTCATTCGAATCATCACCCTGTATTGGTTCGCTGTCTAAAAACATCTTCAAATCTTCACTCATCAAATAAGTTTAGGTTCGAAAATGCATGGATGGAGCATCTTGAATTTACGACATATGTTCAGGACAACAGGAGAACTACAGATGTTTCTGTGCCATCCATATTGGGACATCTAGGAAATGCACTTACTAAATGGAAATTTGAAGCCTTTGGAAATCTCCATAAATGCAAAAGACGTATGTTAGCTAGGCTAAGGGGCATCCAACAAAAACTAGATATGGGGCATAATGATTTCATAAGTAACTTCGAAGTGGCTTTAGTGGAGGAGTACAACCTTAATTTATACCAAGAGGAAATTATGTGAAAACAGAAGTTAACTGGTTACACTATGGGGATGGGAATTCAAAATTTTATCACACGATTGCGAAAAGAAGACAACGCCGAAAGTATATTTGTGCCTTAAAAATAGATGACAACTCTTGGTGCACATATAAGGATGATATGATGCATCATGTGGTACAGCTTTATTCAAACTTGTATTTGGATGATGGCACTGAGACACCTCTTAATCCTTCTTTTGCTTGGAAATTGATGACGCTCAAGCCTCTCGAGCAAAACCGATTACAGCTGAAGAGGTTAAAAGGGCCATATTTGAGATGCACCCCAATAAGAATCTAGGTTATGATGGATTTCCACCAAGTTTTTATCAAAAAACTTGGAGAATAGTAGGACATGAATTGCGTAAATGTGTCCAAAAGTCTTTTGTAGGTGGTTGTTTCGATGAAGAACTCAATCATACGCTAATTACCATAATACCAAAAATAGAGCGACCTGAGCAAATTTCTCAATTTAGGCCTATCAACTTATGTGCAGTGCCCTTAAAATTAATTAGCAAGGTCTTAGTTGACAGATTGGACGACCTTTGCTAGGAGATTTGGTAGCTCAGACACAAAGTAGTTTTATACTGAAAAGACAAACCACTACAATATCATTGTTGTGCAGGAAGCCATTCATATAGTGAAGTATGTCAAGAGGAAAACAGGTGCACTGGCCATTAAGATAAACTTAGAAAAAGCTCATGATAAGCTTAAGTGAAACTTCATTCGAGAGGTCCTTGAAAAAATTGGATTGCCAAGGTCTTGGGTTAGTCTTATCATGTTTATTGTGAAATCAACATCTTTTTCTATTATCTAGAATGATCAATGTACTGCCTTATTTACCCCAACCAGGGGTGTACGATAAGGAGATCCATAATTTCCCTATCTTTTTGTTCTCTATTTAGAGAAGCTCTCTCATGTGATACTTGAAGAAGTCAGACATGGAAATTAGAATCCATTAGCCATCTTAAATAACGGTTCTTATCTGTCACACTTTTGCTTTGAAGATGATTGAATGTTATTTGGGGAAGCATCAAACTAATAAATGCAAGTTACAACACAAGTCTTAAATAGCTTTTGTTTAGCTTCAAGTCAAAAAGTGAGTTTAAAGAAATCTAGACTTTTTGTCTCTAATAATGTTAATCTGGGAAGAGTAAGAAGGTTAAGCAGCACAGTTGGAATCCCTTTAACTAATGATCTAGGTAAGTATCAGAGTATACCATTACTTCTTGGGAGAGTTTCATCGGATACTTATATCGAACTGATGATCAAAGTTAAAAAGAAATTGGAGCATTGGAGTAACAAGAAATTGTCACTGGCCAGATGAGTGGCCTTGGTATAGTCTGTTACGAGCACAGTTTCAGCTTACTGTACGTAGATTTCATTTCTTCTTGAGAAAATTAAAAAGGCAATTGACAAGATGAATAGGGATTTTATTTATAGTCATTTTGGAGGAAGCTATAAATGCCACCCAATTAGCTAGGAAAAGGTTTGTGCGTCCAAGGGGGTAGGAAGATTTCAAATTAGAAATGCAAGACATTTTAATTTAGCTTTATTGGCTAAATTAGAATGGCATTTACTAATGGATAAAAAATGCCTATGGGTGGATATTATTAAGCAAAAATATCTTAAAGGAAGTGATTTCATGTAGATAAAGATGAAACCCTCCAACTCTCACCTTCAGAAAAACATCTTAAAAGAGATATCAATATTAGAAAAAGGATTGGGAAGGAGCATCCGTGATGGTCACTCTACAAGATTTTGGAAGGATTCTTAGCTTGATTGTGGACCCTTGTGTAACTATTTAGGAAGGGATTTTTTGAGATGGAAGCGAGACTTCCAGTGGCTAGTTATTGTGATGAAAAAGGGCAATGGGACATTAATTCTCTCAATTAGGTTTTGCCATTGCACATTGTTCTGAGAATTGCATCTGTAGTCATAGACTCGACTAATATTGAGGAAGATATCAGGATATGGACACCTACTAGTAATGGCATGTTCACGGTTCATTCATTAAGCTTATTACATTCAACAACAAGAAACTAATCATGCTTCAGATATTACTTGTTTGAAACAGATTTGGAGACTACCACGTACAAGAAAGGTACGGACATTCATAAGGAGACTACTTCGTAATTCTTTGCCAATAGGCACATGGCTCTCAAACAGCAATATGAACAAATCGAGTATTTGCTGGAGATACGGTTTTCATGAAGAAAATATTGTGCATGCATTACGTGATTGCAACCATGTGGATCCATCTTAAGCCAAATTTGTTTACATCAGATTTCTTCTAGCAAGAATTAAAACAGTTGGTTGTGTCTAATGTTTCATGCACTGCTACGTTTGAATGCATACCTTGGAATATTTTCTTTGCTCATGTGATGTGGTTATGAAGGTATTTGAGGAATCTACAGTTTTTTGATGACTTATTTTCCTGGCCAAATAATTATTGTCAACAAATTAGGACTAAGGCTAAGAAGGCATGGGATGTACCGCGGAAACAAAGTCATCAAAGTAAACAAGAGATATTTGTTTCCTGGTCTAAGCCATAACACTTTTTCATTGAACTAAATGTTGATGGTAGTGCTAGAGTACAGCCAAGTTTGGCAACAATAGGTGGTCTTGTTCAAGATGAGAATGGTCATTGGTTGTTTGGGTTTACATATAAATTAGGATATCTTACTCCCTATCAGTTGAACTCTGGCCACTTTATCAGGGGTTAGAGTTATGTACAAACCGAGGGTATCAGAGAATATTAGTAGAAACTGACTCTCTTAATGACACAGAAAGTCTCAAGGGTAATTTCAGTATTAGACACTTATGCTAGTTTATTGCAATAAATTAAAGAACTGTAAATAAAGGTTGGGGTTGCTTTGTGACTCACGTTCATCGTGAAGTCAATCAGTGGCAATTGGATAGCCACACATTATGATGATTTACATTTAGGCTCACATGTGTTTGATAGCCCCCATCTACTATTTTTACTTATTTATCTAGAGATATGTTTGGTCTGATATGGCCACGGATGATGTAATTGATTTGAATTAATCTATTTCCTTTATATAAAAAAATTTCTTAATAAAAGTTACCTATCACATATGAATATATATTTGAATGTTTTAAAAATAAATTAAATATTTATTATTATTATCTAAGTTATTTTCATTATGATTTACAAAACTATTATTTGTTGAGTTTTAAAAGTATAATTTTCTTCAAATACTATTAAATTGATTTGTTTAAGTGCAAAATAATTCATCATCAATAATATCATACCTTTTCATTTAACATAATTGATATAGAACTAAAATTTGTATGTAATTATGGCACTTCTAATTACCTAATTTATATTATATATTATATATTTTACAATTTTTACCTTTTATGTGTTGGTCCAAAGTAAATGTGCTAGAGGGGGGTGAATAGCACTTTTTGGCTCTTACTAAAATTGACTTCTAATTGGAGACAAATGCAAGATAAAAGAAAGATTTAAAGATGAATGAAAAAATAAAAACAGAGCAGACAATCACACCAGAATTTAGAGTGGTTCGGTCAAGGACCTACATCCACTACCTTGATTGTTCAACCAAGGATTTTTCAAACACATCCACTATGAATGGTGAAATTCACAAGCTTTCACCAAGCTTTTACAATGGCTTTTACCAGCCTCAGCCGAAACCTTTCACAATGGTTTTTACCGGGATCAACCAAAACCCAACAACTAACTTTTCTAAACTAAGTTAAAACCTATACACTCAATTAAGCAATCCAAGCTTGAATAAATCCCTTAGAGTGTCTTGCACACTCTAAGTATACAAGGAGAAGAGAAATAAATGTGTACCTATGATCACTGACTTGATCTAAGTGGCACAAAGTGAAGTGCTTATTTCAAATACAAAGATAGGATTGAAGTGCAGAAAGTATGCTGAAGGTTTTTGCAATTTTTAAGCTCTTTTTAGACTTGGAAGACTTAATTTCACTTTCTAGCCGTTGGGAGCCTCTTAAATACTTGAAAAATCACTCTGATAGGTGTTAGGTAGTTTTTGACTGTTGAAAACAGTTTGGTGGCAGATCCGGCCGTTAATCTGTCTTCTCGTGCACAATTCAAATTTTCTGGCAGAATGCTCTTAGTTGACTAACTATGCTCTTAGTCGACTAAGTCATTTCTATCTTCTAATCCCAATTTGTGGCAGTGAGCACTTAGTTGATTAACTTCCTTCTTAGTCGATTAAGTTGTTTCTGTCTTGAAGTCTAGATTTTTGGCAGTAGGCTCTCAGTCGACTAACCTACTTTTTGGTCGACTAAGTCTTCTCTGTTTCTCAAACCTCTTGAACCCGCCAACTTCTAATTTGAATTTTAGCTGACTAATACCCTTCATTATTCAACTAAGAGGCTTCTGTTTAGTTGATCAATTGTAGCTCCCTTATTCATATAATTTTTGATATGTGCCTTTGAATGATTTATTTATTCTTGTCATACAAATTTTTGTCCTGCACACTCAAGTAGAAATATTAGACACAAATGAATGAGAATGTTTTATTATCATCAAAAACTAATGGAGTCAACAATCTCTCCCTTTTTGATGATGACAAAACCTTCCTTGATTAGCCGCATAGTGTCTATTGGTTTTTATTTGTTCTGCAGAAAATGGAGGTTTTCCTCCCCCTAAGTGTGTGCTCCCTTTTAGTGTGTGCATATTTTATTATTCATTTAAGCAGGTTTTTGTTCATGTCATACAGAAAATGACATGTATGAATTCAAACTTTTAACAAAATATATATTTATGCAGACATATAGAGTGATCAACAATAGGTGGCTAGTTGACAAAATATCATCAATATTTCAACTAACTATCTGTCATCAGCATATTGTTACTAGATTTCATTTAAACCATAATCATCCAATAGAAATAGTATATTCAGCATCCATATACATTCTCAACCAAGTTCCATTCACAATATCATAACAAAAATTAATTATCAGAATAACAGCCCAATATCAATACCAAATCATTTAACAGCGGGCAGTCAAAATGCCATAAACATCAAGAACAGATTTGAAGTTTAACCATTAACAACAAAATAATATAAGTAACTTAACAGCATCCCATTTTCAACACAATAACATAAGCAATAAAGTTAAATTCAGATGTTCAACTGTCAACAGAACAAAAACAGCAGAAACAATAGTCATTGTTTTGTTCCTAAACTGCCCTTAGATCATTTCTACCCTCTATCTCTCCGTAAGTTTTTTATAATTCTCCCTCTTTTTGTCATCATCAAACAGAGGTGTGTTCACTAAGTTTTCTGAGGAGGGTGAAGGGGTAGATTCATCCGTGCAATAGAAAACATTAAGGGGTTCAAGAGATGGTTCTAGAGGTGATTTCTGTGGTGAGGGTTCAGGGGATGATTTATCAAGAGTTTCAAAGGGGTCTTAAGGAGAAGAGATGGTTGATGGTCTAGCTTTTTTAGTTATTTTGGAGGGTTTTCTTCTTCTGAGGAACTTTGTCTTTGTGGCCATTATTTTCCTACCTTTGCCAGGTGGTTTAGATTTGTCTTGTGGAGCTGCAACAACTTTTTCTTTTTCTTTACTAGATTGCCCTTCTATAGTATGAGCTAGTTCAAGGGATGTAGATTTATGTGGTTGTGCTTTAGCTGCTTATTTCTCTACCTGTTCTTCTTGAGCCATTTGATGAAAAATGTCCATGATTAATACTTCCTCAGAATTAGGAGGAGAAGGCTGCTCTTGTTAAGGTTCATGATGGGATGGAGGATTTTCATCTAGTGAGCCAATCACCTCAGTACCTTGTTTTGATTCAACTTTCTATTATGGCTCAAGTGAGGGGGATTTCCTTGGTTGATCAACTTCAAGTTCATGACCCTCGGCCTGGAAGGCAGAACCTTCAACATCCTGTCCTACTGGTGTAGGTCTTGGAGTGGCATAGGTGTCTGCAGTTGCAGGTTCATGAGGCATTTTTCCTTTTTCCTTCAACACATTTTCCAGTTCTGCCAATTTTTCTTCAATTTCTGCATCCTCACAGTCTGGTCAGTAAGCTTTCCATCAATTCACATGAGCAAATTAAAAACCATTTCATTTGAGAACTGTGAGAAGGCTACCTCTGACTGAGCAGGGAGAGAAAACTCTCCTCTTGGAGTGACCTTGGGGGTTTTAACAATTTTTTCTCCATCAAGCTTATATCTTATCTTAGGCAAACTCCCAAGGTAAATAGCTTGGTCCCTGCTCTTCACTTTATCCAATTCATACCTAGAGCTCCAAATTCTTTTTTTCTGTACCAATGATGTAATGATATTCCCATAAGGTAGATTTATTTTTTCTAGTTGACAAACTTCTCTCATTCTCTCAATCATGAATCTACCTAGATTAAGTGGAGCACCATTGAAGTCATTAGCCATAAGTCCTAAAGACTAATGTAGCTAAAACTGCCACTTCTTCCATGAATATTCGTAGCAATAAAGTAATGCAAAATTCTAATCTGTGGACTTTTAATCAGACCAGCATTACTCTTTGATGAATACTTTTCTTTCCTCCCTACAATTATCTCCCACAAAGATGTGGGATCATAGTTTTCAAGCATCTCATAGTCATTATCTTCACTTTCAATTTTAAGCAGATTTCCTAAATCGACAGTAGTCACAACAAATTCCTTTCCATTTAAAAAGACATTCAGACCATCATCAATATAATCATCAGAATCCTCAAGTTCATCCTTATCTAATGCTATGCTTGCATAAAATTCTTTCACCAAACTAGCACTATAGGTTCAATTTTTAAAAGTGCTAAAATCCTTCAGTTTCATTTCTTCAAAATAATCTAATAAAACAATATGAATTTCAAGGGCTTCATCAAAGCTGTTCCAGTCTATGAATTTTTCACATGTAATTGGAGCATTTTTTATTTTCTTGAATCTATCTTCATGGGCTTTATTCCTAAATTTGGAGGACAGAATATTACCTTTCTTGTAGGATTTACCCTTCTCTTTCTTCTTCTTTGTTTTGTATTCCTTCATGGTCTGCTTTTTTCCAGATTTTTCGATCTCAAAGGTGGACATACTTTTCTTTATCTTTTTTTGAGATTCAACTTGTCCATTTTCCTCCACTGGTCGTTTACCCATTTTCTTTTCCAGAATTTCTTTAGTTTGTGATGATTTTGCCATTTGGTTTGAGAGATTTATGGCTTAGGGTTTTGTGGGTTTGAGAAGGAAGAATTTTTGTTTCAGCAAGGTCAGTTTTAAATGAGAGAAAATGAAGTGAGAATGTGTTAAGAGAGGTTGAATTCTATCAAAATCGTCTATCTCCACCCTTTTAAATACATTCAGTAACCTCCTCTTTTAAAATTTAAAAATTTTCCTCTTAAATTTTATTTTTGGTGAGGCAGTTTTTCTTTTCTGTTCCATCACTCGATAGGCAGTTTCTTTTCATTATTTAATTCCTCATTTCTTTAACTAATTGAGTCTTATTATTTAATGAGACAGAATGCTCTTAGTTGATTAAATGACTCTCTTAGTCAACTAAGTGCCTACTGTCTTTTGAGAAAATTTTAAAATTTTTCCTAAAACCCCTTCACACTAACCATTCCTAAATTTCTCCTAATCTCACAAAATCTTTCCTCATTTAGAGGCTTCATGAATATGTCAGCTACTTATTGTAGAGTATTAACAAACTCAATCTTAATATCACCTTTCACTACATGATCTCTAACAAAGTGATGCCTAATCTCGATATGCTTAGTCCTAGAATGTTGTACAGGATTTTTTGAAATGTTGATTGCACTTGTATTATCACAATATATTGGTATGTTATCCATTGTTACGCCAAAGTCTTTTAGTTGTTGTTTAATCCACAAGATTTGAGCACAACAACTACCTAGAGAAATATATTCGGCTTTAGCTATAAAGAGAGCAACTGAATTCTGTTTTTTACTTGACCATGACACAAGCATACTACCTAAAAACTAGTAGGTTCCACTAGTGCTCTTTCTATCAGTTTTGCTTCCAGCAAAATCTGCATCTGAATATCCAACTAGATTAAAGGATGATTCTCTAGGATACCATATCCCTAAAGTTTGTGTATCTAAAAGGTATCTAAAAATTCTTTTAACAACAATCAAGTGTGAATCCTTGGATTAAGATTGAAAACGAGCACACAAACATACACTGAATTGGATATCAAGCCTGCTAGCTATTAAATAAATTAGTGATCCGATCATACCTCTATAGAGCTTTTGATTAACATCCTTTCCCTTTTCATCAACATCAAGTTTGGTGGATGGACTCATTGGTGTGCTAATTGATTTCAGCTTTAACATGTCAAACTTTTTAAGCATGTCTTGAATGTATCTTTCTTGGCTGATGAAAATTCCTTCCTCACTTTGTTTGATTTGGAGCCCAAGAAAGAATTTCAGCTCTCTCATCATGCTCATCTCAAATTCACCCTACATCTCTTCAGCAAAGTTCTTGCATAAAGCCTCATTAGTTCCACTGAAAACAATATCATCCACATAGATTTGAACAACAATTAAATCATTTAAGTATCTTTTAATAAACAATGTTGTATCAATGCTCCCTCAAACATAACCTTTTTCAACTAGGAATTTTGAAAGCATTTCATACCAAGCTCTAGGAGCTTATTTCAATTCATACAAGGCTTTATGAAGTTTGAAAACATGATCTGGTTTTTCAAAGTCTTCAAATCCAGGAGGTTGTTCAACAAAAACTTCCTCTTGAATGAAACCATTTAAAAATGCACTTTTTACATCCATTTGGAATAATTTAAAGTTCATGAAACAAGCAAATGCAAGCAACAATCTTATACCTTCTCTCCTAGCAATAGGTGCAAAGGATTCATTATAGTCAATTCCTTCCTTTTGGTTATACTCTTGAGCCACTGACCTAGCTTTGCTTCAAATAACATTTTCTTTATCATCTACCTTATTTCTAAATATCCATTGTGTCCCAACAATAGGGTGATTTAAAGGCCTAGAGACTAATGACCACACACAACTTCTTTTGAATTGATCAAATTCCTTTTGCATGGCCATTATCCAGCTTTCCTTTTTTTTTTGCTTCTTCAAAGCTCTTAGGCTCAATTTGAGATATGAAAGCTGAAAACTCACAGGTCTCTCTAACTCCTCTCCTAGTTTTGACACCTTGTGTAATATCTCTTATGATCAGCTCTTGTGGATGGTCTTTTACATATCTTTAGCTTCTTGAAAGGTCATTATGTTGACTTTCGGTTCTTTGCAAGGTTTCTATGGGTGGAGGTTCTGTTTCTCTTCCTAGGGAAATTTCTTCACCGTTTTCTTGTCATCTAAGCTCATTTCTTCCATTTGTCTTTCAAAGTCATCTGCATCATCAGTAGGAGTTTCCTTTTGTAAGGCATTAGATTCATCAAAAACTACATGGATTGATCCTTCAACAGTTGAAGTCTTTTTGTTAAAAAACTCTATAGGCCTTTGAGTTTAATGCATATCCTAAAAATATTGCCTCATCACTCTTTGCATCAAACTTTCCTAGATAATTTTTTAATTGTTCAATACAAAACACTTACAACCAAAACTCCTAAGGTGAGAGATATTTGGTTTCCTACCCTTGTAAAGTTCATATGGAGTCTTTGATATTATGGCTCTAATTGAGACTCTATTAATGATATATGTTATTATGTTGATAGCTTCTGCCCAAAAATATTTTGGTAGATTGTTTTCACAAAGCATAGTTTGAACCATCTCTTTTAAGGTTCGGTTTTTCCTTTCTATAACTCCATTTTGCTAGGGTGTTCTAGATGCATAAAAATTATGATCCAACCCCTTTTCATTGTAAAAGTTTTCAAACTCATTTCCTAAAAACTCACCACCATGATCACTCCTAATACTAACTATGGTAAGTTCTTTTTCATCTTCAACTTTCCTACAATGATTTATAAATGCTAGTAGTGCATCATTCTTATGAGCAAGGTAGTAAACCCAAGTATACCTAGAGTAGTCATCAACTATCACAAAGCCATATGATTTTCCTCCTAGACTAGTTGTGCTAATTGGCCCAAACAAATCAATGTGCAGCAATTCTAGTGGTCTAGAGGTTGACACATTCTTCTTACTTTTGAAAGATGTTCTAACTTGTTTTCCTAGTTGGCATGCATCACAAATTTGATCATATTCAAATTAAGCTCAAGCAATCGTATAACTAGATTTTTTCTTATCAATTTTGAAATGGTATGCATGCTCACATGACCAATTCTCTTATGCCATAATCGACCATCATTTTCAACATTTGCTATAAGACATGTTTCACAATTCACCTCAAGATCTTCAAGAAATATAACATACATATTCTTAATTCTTTTTCCTATAAATGAAACTTAGTTAGTACTTATATCTATCACTTCACATTTATTTGAGTCAAAGCATACCTTAAATCCTTTATCACATAATTGGCTTATACTCAATAAATTGTGTTTCAAACATTTAACCAGCAACACATCACTAATTCAAGCTTGAGAGTTCTTACCAATGGTTCCAATACCACAAATTCTACTTTTTGAATCATCACCAAAGGAAACGGTACCTCCATTTTTCTTGTCTAGCTGAGCAAATAGCATTTTGTTTCCAGTCATGTGCCTTGAGTAGCCACTGTCCATAAACCATGGTTCCTTCTCCTTTAGTTGAGCTCTTGAACATGTGTCTGTTAGATTCAGCTCAACTTGCAAAACAGATTTTCAGTTTTTCTTAATAGATACCCATAGTTTGATGGGTCCTTGAAGGTTAGCTACAATATAGGATCCTTTTGGAACCCAAAATTTTCTTGTTTTCTGCATGCTTCTGTTTCTATAACAGTCATAAGATACATGTCCAAATTTTCCACAATTATAACATCTAGATGAAGCATTATTAGAATTTTTCTTAAAGTATGTGTTCCTTCTTGATGTTTCTTTCCTCAAACTTTTAAGATTAGCATTTTCTTCAACTGCCTTTTGCAAGGCTTCTGTTATGTTTTCCAATTCCAATTTTAGAGTTTCAAAATCTGTTTTTGAATGCTCTAATTCAATTTGCAAAAAATTTCTTTGCTCAAAAACAGAATCGAAGTCATATTTTATCTTTTGCAAATCAGTCTCAAGAGATGTAGTTTTTCTTTTCAAGGTTTTATATCTTGATGCAAGTTTCTCAAATTCATCCTAAAGACATTCATACTCCTCTTGTAATTCATCAATTAAAATATCACAAAGGGATGAAGATACCTTGGATTCATCATCCCTTGCCATCAGACACAGATTAGCTTTTTCTTCCACCTTTTCTTCATCATCATCAAAACTTGAGGTATCACTATCTGACCAGGTTGAAGCCACCATTGCTTTCTTTGATTTTCTGTTTTTCTTTGGTGTTTCTTCCCTCAGCAAAGGGCATTCTGACCTTAAGTGTCCTGGCTTCTTGCATTTAAAGCATATAAGCTCTTCCTTCTTGTTGGACTCGTTTTTATTTTTGGTTTTCCATAAAGAGCCTTGCTCTTTTCTAGCCAATCTCCGGTTTCTTTGGCCCATAAGTTTTCTGAAGCTTCTTGCAACCATAGCTAGTTCCTCATCATCATCACAAGATAAACTGTCCAATTCTTCTTCAAGGATGCTTGCTTTTAAGGCAATACTTTTCTTCTTTTCCTTTGCTTCCCTCTTGTCTTCTTCTTCCTCTTCCTTGAGTTTTAGCTCGTGAGTAAGCAGAGAACCACAAATTTCATCCAGAGTTATAACATTTAAGTCCTTGGTTTCATGGATGGTAGTCACCTTTAACTTCGAATTTTTAGGTAGGCTTCTAAGAAGTCTTTTAACAATCTCATGTTTGGGAATTAGTTTGCCTAGCTGATTGAGTTTGTTTGTGATGTTTGTGAATCTATCTAGCATGCTGGTGATATCTTCATCAGGTTCCATCTTAAACATCTCATAATTGTGGGTTAAGAGGGCTATCTTGGACTCCTTGACTTGTGAAGTCCCTTCATGAATAATCCTAAGTTTATCCCACATTTGTTTAGCTGTGGTACAGCTTGACACTTTATTGAATTCAATGGGAGTTAAAGCACAATGCAGTGTATTGATTACCTTAAAATTTGTTTGGACTCTTTTGGTTTCAGCTTCGATCCATTTAGACTTTGGCTTAAGAATCATCTCATTTGTTACTACATTTAAGGTTGAAGGAATAAAGGGACCATTAGTTATGACATCCCACATTTCATAATCTATTGGTCTAATGTATATTGACATGCTAGTACTCTAATATGGGTAATTTGAGCCACCAAACAGAGGTGGTCTATTTATGGACTGTCCCTCAGCAACTACTGATTTTTGAAGAGCCATTTGGATCTTTCCAAAGGGTGTTAGACCTTAAGAACAGGGAACTTACTTTGATACCACTTGTTGGTTCCAAATATATGTGCTATAGGGGGGTGAATAGTACTTTTTGGCTCTTACTAAAATTGACTTCTAATTGGAGACAAATGCAAGATAAAAGAAAGATTTAAAGATGAATGAAAAATTAAAAACAGAGCAAACAATCACGCCAGAATTTAGAGTGGTTCGATCAAGGACCTACATCCACTACCTTGATTGTTCAACCAATGATTCTTCAAACACATCCACTATGAACGGTGAAATTCACAAGCTTTCACCAAGCTTTTATAATGGCTTTTACCAGGCTCATCCAAAACCTTTCACAATGGTTTTTACAGAGATCAACCAAAACCCAACAACTAACTTTTCTAGGTTAAGTTAGAACCTATACACTCAATCAAGGAATCCAAGCTTGAATAAATCCCTTAGAGTGTCTCACACACTCTAAGTATACAAGACGAAGAGAAATAAATGTGTACCTATGATCACTGACTTCACCTAAGTGGTACAAAGTGAAGTGTTTATCTCAAATACAAAGATAAGATTGAAGTGCAAAAAGTATGCTAAAGGTTTTTGCAATTTTTGAGCTCTTTTTAGACTTGGAAGCCTTGATTTCATTTTCTAGCCGTTGAGAGCCTCTTAAATACTTGAAAAATCAACTCTGATAGGTGTTAGGTAGTTTTTGACCGTTGGAAATAGTTTGCTGGCAGATTTGGCCGTTAATTTGTCTTCTAGTGCATAATTCAAATTTTCTGATAGAATGCTCTTAGTTGACTAACTACGCTCTTAGTCGACTAATTTGTTTCTGTCTTCTGATCCCAATTTCTGGCAGTGAGCACTTAGTCGACTAACTTCCTTCTTACGATTAAGTTGTTTCTGTCTTGAAGTCCAGATTTTTGGCAATAGGCTCTTAGTCTACTAACCTACTTCTTGGTCGACTAAGTCTTCTCAGTTTTTCAAACCTCTTGAACCCGCCAACTTCTAATTTGAATTTTAGCTGACTAATACCCTTCATTATTCAACTAAAAGGCTTCTATTTTGTTGATCAATTGTAGCTCCCTTATTCATATAATTTTTATTATGTGCCTTTGAATGATTTATTTATTCTTGGCATACAAATTTTTGTCCTGAACACTCAAGTAGAAATATTAGATACAAATGAATGAAAATGTTATATTATCATCAAAAACTAATGGAGTCAACATTATGAATGTTAGAATTTTTTTAATTCAAACTTCATATTAAGTTTTAGTTATTTATGAGAAGTGAGTTCAGTTTTTTTTTTTTATCATTTTTTAACATTAAGTTAATATTTTACAAAGGTTAATTTGAATTTGAAGTTGATATCTTACTTGGTAGCGTTAAACAATAATCAAGTTATGTTTATTCTTATCTTCGAATATATTTATAATTATCATAATTTATTTTAAATTGATTACGACATATTTTTACTTATTATAATAATTATTACATTTTTTATTTTTATTCTCACACATTTAATGTAAATATTTTAAAAAAGTTATTTTTATCATTTATAATTATCATAATTCATCTTAAATTGATCATAACAGTTTGTACCCGTTTTATGTTAGATGTTACGTAGTTTTATCCTTATTGTCACATGTTTATTTTAACATTTTTGAAAATGTTAATTTTTAATATATATAATTACAATAAATTATCTTAAGCTGATTACAACAGCTTTTACTTAATTTACGTTAGATATTACATATTTTTTTATTCTTATTCTCCTACGTTTATATTAAGATTTTTGAAAATGCTATTTTTAATTTTTAAAATCAGCAAAAATTATTTTATATTGATTTTTCGTTATTTTATATGTATTTTTATCTTTATTCTCAAATATTTACGTTAATAGTTTTAAAATTGTTATATTTTAACATTAATATTTTATTTTAATAACGTAAATTTATATTTTTTTGTATAAAAATTCTTGATAGTTGGTATGATGGACAAAAATTACTTTAATTTTATTTTATAAAAATATACATGTTGAAATTTTTTAACTTACAAGTGTTTGCTTAAAACTGATGAGTATGTGATTGCATGAGTCTGGAATTTGAACTGGAACGGGGCAGTGGGGAATGATTGAATTAGGATATTTCCCAAGGAATAATTTTTTTGTAGAGGTCAAAGGGGACTCTTTAAAATAAACGTTTGAAACATGGCTAGAGAACTGTGGAGTTTGAATGGTTAGACAATTTCTTGAGTAAGCTAGTTTAAAGGTGGTTAGGCTCTACACAAACGTAGTATTGGAAATATTATGGATAATGGGATTTAATTTTGGCAAGAGAGATTCCACAATATCCACGCCTTGGTAATGAAGAGTGAAGGGAAAGTGGATATAAATGATGCACAAGCCTGGCCAGTTTTGGTAGACATGTAAACCTACGTTTCTAGGCATCCCCACGTCCGGGGATATAAAGAGTTTTTGGGTTAATTTTTTTCTTGTTTTCTAATATATTTTGTATTTATAAAGTCCAAACCTGATTAAAGTTTTAACATTAAGCAATAAAATGTGTACTTTTCAAAAAAAAAATCTAATTAGATAACTTTTTATCTTTAATTTTAGAAATTTACATTAAAATTTTAAGAAGATTAATTTCGATTTAAGATACATCTTATATATATAGGTTAAACTATAATCATGTTTAACTAATTTTTACCTTTCATTATATTTAAAATAATTATAATTTATTTTACGTTGATTACAACACTTTTCATCATTTTACGTATATTTTTATCTTTATTTTCACATATTTATGCTAAAATTAAAAATTTATTATTTTTAAAACATTAACATTTTATTTAATTCAATGAAATTATATTTTTACCACATCTTTTACAAACACTTGTTTTTATCTAATTTACAACACTTTTTACCTATTTTATAACACTTTTTACCCCAGTACAAATGATTGCATCTCTTCTTGCTTACTGAGGGAAATAAGGGATTCAAATGGTACCTATCTTAATCTTATAATACTTACTTTGCAATACTTCTTATTTATCTTTACGACACTTGTAACCAGTAGAATAGCATTTCTTACCTATCTAACCATACTTCTCACTTATGTTACGATACTTTTTACTCATTTTACGACAAATGTTATATATTTTTATTTTTATTTTTACACTTTTATAATAAAATTCAGAAAAAAGCTATCTTTTTAATATTAATATTTTATTTAATTATGTGAATTTTTATTTTGTAGTTAGTTTAAGAGATTCAAATTATTACATGAAACGTTTACAAAAAATTAAAAAATATTAAAATTTTTCATTTTACCATAAATGATATGACTTTTTATCTTTATTCTTACACATTTATCTTAAGATATTAGGAAGACTAATTCCAACTTTGTAGTGCATCTTACTTATTTACGTTAAACTATAATCAAGTAATGCTTATTCTCACTTTTTATTACATTTCAAATCATTATAATTTAGTTTAAGTTGATTACGACACTTTTTATCCACTTTAAGTCAGATATTAAGTATTTTATCCTCATTCTTCCACGTTTACGTTAAAATTTAATAAATATTATTTTTCAACATTAACAATTTATATAATTGAGTGAATTATATCTTTACCATACTTCTTATCTATGTCACAACACTTCATACCTAATTTGTGACACTTTTTTTGTACCTTATGAAAATTTTACCTGTCTTACTATATTTCTTGCCTATTTTATGCTTCTTGCCTATATCACGACACTTGTTACTTTATTTATGACCAATTATTACTTATCTTACAACACATCTTATCTTGTTTATGACACTTATCACCTTATTTACCACCTTGATTTCAAACACGTGCCAACATATTGTTAGTGTAAGCTCTACAAATAAATAGATTTTGTGTTTGTAAAATATTATATTAATTAGTCATATTTTATGTTAAATACATTTATAAATATTGTATATAGTGTGTGAGATATTTCTTTATTCATGAGTGTATTTATAAAGTGTTATAAGAGACTTACATAGATAAAGTTCTTAGAACATAGTGGCCTTGCAAAGACATTACAAAAGTTATAATTATGAGATTCTTATTTATCAAAATCTTATTCCTAAATATGTTTCTGGTCATTGTATTGTCAAGAATAAGGGTATTAACATTGCTAAAAGACTAGTACATGTTAAACCTCCTTACTATGGAAGCAAACAATCAATCTCTTAGGTTAAAGTATATGAGATACTTGGGAATAGTATGTGGGTGCTTGTTAAAGAATAAGTTCACTAAACATGACCTGCTTTGAGAGTTTCATTTGGTATTTTCACTCAAGTATTTATGAAAATACTCTTATGTGTCAATAGTGAAGTAATTCTTAGACTTGTGATACCTAGTCATCTTATATGTGAATTGTCATACTTTGATTTCATCATTAAGGGTTTGAAGGCAACCAAATGCTTAAATAGGGTGCTTTTGGGTATAGCATGAAGCATGTGAAAATGAATGAGTAATTTAGAGAGGATTCATCACCCTATCTGACTTGCTTCTGGCTTATATTTACTGAAAGTCTTTGGTTAAGGCAATCTTGATAGGTCAATGTGGAAGCTACAAGACTAATATGATTAAGTTAGAAAGCAGACACTAAGCCAAGCTTTTTATTTATCTGGGATATATGATGAAATGACTGAATTACACTGAGATATTGTACATTGGAAGGTAGTCAAACCATATTAACTCTCTTGACATTTGGGTGGTCATAAATATAAATTCTTAATTGAATTGATTTATATTTATTGCCAACATGTTGGATAGCTAATGGGTCACACAATAAAATGACAATGTGAAATCAAAATCGAATTGATATTTAATTGGAAATTAAGAATTTTCAATATGAACTTAATTAAATTGTTTAATTAAGTGAAAGGATTAAAATGAAATAAACTAAAAGTTGGATCAACATTTTAATTTAACTATAAATACCTTTTATATGTGTGTCGTACTTGATAAGAAATAAGATAGAAAAGACGACAGAAAAAATAAAAGAGAAAAACCAAAGCCTTAGGTGCCATTTTCTTAAGAAAAAAATTTTCTTATCTTCTTTTCAAGTCAAAAACAAATAATCTTTGAGAGCTAAGATTTTTTAGAAAATCTTGATTACTAGCATAGCATCACAGCACCACATAATCACAACTCAGTGTAGGTTTTCAATTGACATCTATGTGGATTACCATTGGAGGTTGGACACATGGACAGTTTTGGTTTGCGACAATGGGTTGGTTTGCAATCAAGTGAAGGGGTTTTGACACATGATTTTTAGAAATCAATTCTCGAGGTATATGGCTAAACATATATTTGTTTATATTTACTTTTAACCGATCAATAGGGCAACATAAGTGATCCAATGGTGATTTCGATTTTGTATATTTATATTCCGCTGCATTATATGGATTTGTTTTATTCTCTGAACATGTTTGAAATCCTTCACATAATATTGAAAAAAGGAAAAAATAATCAAATGCCACCCTTCCCCTCTCCCTAAGTAAAAGAGCTTAATGCATAAAAAAAAATTTTATTTTCTTTGAACTCTTCCAAATTCCAAGGTAACAAGGGCATTTCCTTTTCTACGTCATTAATTCCATGCAACCATTATCAGAAATATGAAATAGGTTGCACAAACTTGAGATTTTAACCTCATCTTTTGAAAATGTAACAAGGGGCTCCCTCAACTGACACACCAAGGATGATTGAGACTGGCTCATCTGTCAATGGAATCTCATGATCGTACAAATTCAAACCTTGCTTAAGTCCACTTTTCAATTAACCACAAACAAAGATTCCTTTTGAATTTATATTCTTGCAAGTGGAGCAAGCCTCTTAGTCCAAGCCCACAAGTTGAATCATACAATTCTAAAACAATCTTATTCAATAACTTGGGGAAACCGAAATTGCTACACCTACATTTCATTAAAATAATAAATTAGTATGCCTTTTAATTCAAAAATAAAAGCTATCCTACCATCCACCAGTTTTTATTTATTATTTTAATGAAAATAACAGAGTCAACATAACACCTTCTATTAATATCTTATTAACCTCAACATTAAAATCATTTTTTTTCCGTCTAAGAATCGAAAACGATCAGTTGTTACTAAAGTCTCGAAAAGTAACTTCTTATCATTAAGAGGAGATGAAAAGTTATTGCAAGATCTCCTTTAACGGATCGTAAGGCAATTAAATAAAACAATTATAAATTTATCTCATCCAAGCGGATTCTAATGTGCGTATATAATACATTAAAAGTTGACATTTTCTGTACACTTCTTTTGTTAATTCGATATTTTTTATCCTTTTTATTTTCACCACAAATGAATTCACTATAAGAAAAATGTAAATTAAAATTCCCATCCTAAACACATGGTACATGAAAAATTTTCGAATTAGTTTAAGAATGTATTGGGTTATACCACAAATTCATCAAAATTGAAGAGTTGTCCTACGCTCCCTTTACTACTAACCTGAAAACTAATTCTGCCTCGAAAAGCTTAAAGGATTTAAAGAGTGTAGGTAGCCTATCCAAACCTCAAAGCTTGGGGCCGGGGTTGGTGATCTCTTGTTCAAGGAATTGCTCTTTTCTTTTGACTTTGAAAATATATGAGCAACAATTCAGCATTGTAGCATCCAGGTTGGTAGGTACGTGAAGCTACATAACAACAAAATCACCAAGCATTAAAATATATTCAAAACCTAAATCATACATTAATTTTTGTCAAAGCCAGCATTCCAAGGCTAACAAGCAAAGTAACAGCATCCAACATCCCTGCCACTCGGGTGGAGTTAACCTACTTTTGTTAGAGGGTCAAAGATAGACAAATAAACATTAATAATTTTAAAAATTAATATATTGAACTTAACAAATAAACAAAATATTAATAATCGAAAATAATTTTATATAACATGCAAATTAAGAAAATAAACACTTGCAATAACTTTTTGAGAAAGTTCTACTCGACTGTATTTCCTGAATTCAAATTTATCAATTAAAAATTATGTGATGAAAAACATTCATTTTTGTAGGATTGAGTTTTGGATATTTTGACTCATATTGTTCTTGTTCATGAGTTGAAACATTGAGGCTTGATGGCTCAAGTGTAGAAGAATTATTTAGATGATTTACATATTTTCTTTTAAAGAATTTGTTAATTGTTTTCAACCTACTCATACTTTAATCAAACTTGAAAAAAAAATTAATGCATTCAACATCCAATATTCTTATTTTATTTCTATTTAAACTTACAATACTAAATATAAAACTAAAATGCATAAAATATAAATAGTTAAATTCGATATACAAGATTAATAAATTTCTCTTCTATAATTAGGATTCTTTAAAAACTATATATTCAAGATAATTTCCTTTCGACTAAGTATAAAACGTAAAACATATAAGAAATATATACTCAAGATAATCAGGATTAATTAAAAAATGATACATTGATGAAATTTTAAGTAACAGTGCAACACTACAACTTATTTTTGAAAATTACATAATAATTAATTATTTTTTATAGATTAAAATAATGAAAAATAAAATCCATATAATAGAAAAAGACGAACATGATAAGTAGAAGATAGAACCCATATATGACATTGTCGTAACGTGCGGGTCCGAGAACCCGACCGTCAGACGCCAGTGAAAACTCTAAAGGCTAGGAAAAATTAAGAGTCGCCACCGATCTTTTTTACTAGGTGCGATTGGCTACCTATTGACTCGATTCTAATCGATGAAGCCTTAAATTACTTTTAAACCCACCGAAGAGAACCTTAAACTGGTCTACGATTTTCTAGATCTAGGCTCGAGAGTACGGTTACGCTTGGAAAAGGATTAGCACCCTCGAAACGCTCGTTCTATGAACAGTACCATTTTTAGATTATCCTATTAGGCTTTAAATTTTTTAAGTTCACTATTTTTCCTTAGTTATTATTCTCTTATTTTATCTCCTATTTAACCTAAAATGGAATGGAAATGTGAGGAAAGATGAGATGCATGGCGTGAGATAAAAATGTCGGACGAATGACCTTTTATCGAGGACGTTTTCCCGAATCCGCCCATCATATTGGTGGGATCCGGAGTGTTCTCTCACCTAGGGAATTATCCGAGAAACTCGACTTCGTAAATTCGACGAATACATCCCATCATCGGAGTCATCGTACGTTTTCTTTTAAAATAGCATTTTCGTGCATAATGAACCTAATTCGGGCAAAAGCCTTTTATTAAAGATGCTTATCAAGACCTCCTATCATACTGGTGGGACCCGAGGATATCTTTTCACCTAGGGAACTTTTCGAGAAATACCCACCTTAGCAAGATCCTCGAAAGATCTCATCATCGGGGCTTAAATTCGAAAACATAAATATTTATATGCAATGATATGCATGATGCGATATATATGTACATACTATGCTAATGCAATTGTCTATTTTTATTACTAATTATTATTTTTTATACTTTACATTTTTTTATTTTAAGTTACTCTTCTATTTTCTTTTTATGATTAGATAAATTGTTTATGATTCCATGTTACTTTAGTGACAAAAATTTTATATTTTATTTTTATATTTTTGTATATTTTTTATATATTTCTATATTTTTATTATGATTATATTTTTTCGTAAACAATCTTTTATCCAAACCTAAAGCCTAAAATCTTATTTTATATATCTATATTTAATTCCTTTTTCTTTCTTACCTTTGTCTTCATATTTTTTTATAATATTTATTAATTCATAGCTTGTGCCACTTGATATTTAATGCTTGTTTTAAATTAGTTTTTGTTTTAGATTTTTTATTATTATCTATTTTTTTATCATTTATTATTATTTAATTGTTATTTATATTACATTTTTATAAGTTTATTATTTTATTATATATTTGAATTATTTTTATTTATTATTTTATCTTTTTTTTATCTATTGTTATTTATTTATTATTTTTATTGAATAACTTTGTATAATCAAATTCTTTATTTATTAAAAATTTTGAGATCTTGAAATC
>NC_030851.1:18913425-18928354 GCF_000208745.1 Theobroma cacao | reverse complement strand
ATAATTTTTTATTATTATTATTTTTTTATACTTCATTGTTTCTATATTCTTCCATTTGCATTAATCTCCTAAGTCTTAAAATATCATAAAAAAGATTAAAATTTTATACTATAATAATTTAGGATTAATTCTACCTAATATTCTTTAAAATGGAAATCATACAAAATGGGCCACAAAACAAATCCACAAAAGGGTTAGGGATTTACCTTGGTGGGCTAAAAGTGGCCCAAATGGCCAACCCACTACTAGAAGCCCGCGGATCTTGCTCTCCAAAATGCATCGTGTTAGTCTCTTGCCCAGCAGCCTCCTACTGCCCAAAACGACGCCGTTTAGTGCTTTAGCCCTAGCTATTTAAACTTCTTTTCTTTTCTCCCTTTTCATTTTCCCCTCTTACTTTCTCTCTCTACCCGTCGGATCTCTCTCCCTTCTTTCAACCCAAGCCGCCGACCACTCTCTCTCCTCTCTTTCCTGCGTCGGCAACTCCTTCTCGTCCTTGCACTGGCGTCGCCGGTTAACGGTCGGCTCTCTCCCAAACAGTTCTCTTCCTCCTACCACCGACCACCCAAAGCTCCGGATCCCTCCAAACCGTCGGTCATCTCTCTCTCTCTTTCCCCCCTTAACGTCGCTCGGTTTGATCTCTAGATCTCTCTTAATCGTCGGCCGATTGGCTCTCTCTCTTTTCCTAAGATCGGAGACCATTCAGATCTCCCCTAAACAGCCCTCTTCTATGCCCACCAGTAACTCAAAAACCCTAAACCTTTCCCCTAAAATCGATGGGATAAGAAAACCCCAAGGCTCTCTACCCCTTTTTGTTTTTGTGGTCTCTCTTCTTTGATTTTGGTTATGGTTTTTCGGCTGTTAGGAAACTTAGGAATTTTTGCAACTTGTTTTTGATTTTTTTTTGCTCCAGGTTGTGGCTCCCGATCCCTCGGTTGCTACAGTGCTTTATACACTCGACTTTTGGCCGAGTGTAGTGCCTCCACTACCTTACCAGATGCGGGTTTTTCTCGTCTGGCAAGGTGCGTCCGCACCCTACCAGTCATGCCCCTTTCCCCTTTCTCTTTCTTTTTTTTATATTTATTTTTTAATTCATTTTTTTTGTTTCTAATTTTATTACAATTTTAGTGTCTACAGACATAACAAAAAAACGGAATATATTTGATGGTTCGTACAAATTTGAAGAAGAAAATTTATAAAAACTTAGAATATATGAGCAAATAGTGAGAAAAAATATAAATAAAAATAATAATATAAATTGATAAGAAATAAAAAAGTTTAAAATTGAGTGAGGCATGTGGAATATTTTTTGTTATTCTTTATTTATATTAATTATTAAATAAAAATTATTTTGTGAAAATTATTAAAAAAATATTAAAATTTTTATATAATATAAAAAAATTTTAAAAATTTTGGAGGGTCAACGACCCTTAAAGCTAAATGAGGGTCCATCCCTGCTGCCACCATATGGCATACACGCTCTCTTTTTCCAAACAAATAAGTTGCTGCAATGTTAAAGACAGTAAGAAATATACTTTATAAATGAAGGCATTGTATAGAAGAATGCCAATTCCACACCCTCATAAAATGTATTTTAAGCTCAGTTTGAATGTTACTTTATTACCTTGCTATTTGTATTTAACATTTTTGCTTCCTAAAGGGTTACAAAAAGGTAAAAGAAACTTGTTTAAAGGAAGATCTGATAAGAACATGAACAAAAGGCTGAAATGCCACCTTAATTGGAGCATAATTATTCTATATAAAAGAAAATCACACATTTCATTTTCCAAAAATAAATTATATATTTAAATTTAAGTTAATTGCTAGCATCTAAATGAAAGCATCACAAAGCAAACGAACCCATATTTCATTAGGTTAATAATAGTGAAATTAAATATGGTTTCTTACTTTATTTGGTGGCTCATTTGAACCCAAATGCTAAAGAAGGGAAAAAAAAATTAGACAAAGAAAGAGATTTAAACCATTGATTTTGACCTCTTTTTAATTTTTTATACATGTAATTTTAGGTTATATTATAACAAAAATTATCTTCTCTTATTTACACATCTCACTTTTGGATTAGTTCTTAGATCTAATTTTAAGCATAATGAATTTGATGCAGTCGTATTGTATTAAATAGTAAGGTTTTTATTTGTAATAATGTGGTCACATACCTATAAAAATTGTCAAATGAAAAAGAAGAAAGGTAGAGGGTCAAATATGTCCGTATGGAAATTAGGAATGGAAGGCATGCAGTAAAGCTGGAAGTCAGAGATTTGGACTGTTGTTGGAGGGAGTAGGTTCCAAAACATCTCTCTCACCTAACATCATTGTGATTCACTCCCGATAGCCGTAACCCACACTTGGACTGTTGCATACTCCCACAAGGTCACTCGTATACCTACAAACGTTTCATTGGTGGGCTGCTATAACAACTTGCATTATTTAAAAACGATATTTTTATATTATATTTTATCATTCCAAAATTTTTTATATTAAATCTAAAATTTTTAAATATATGAAAAATTGAGTTTATTATCTTAATTTCAATAAAAAATTACTATAATTAAATTTTGCATACAAAGGTAAATAATATTTTTCAATAAGTAAAATTAAAAATTAAACTTTGCCATAAGAAAATGTGTGATGTCAATTATGTATATAAACAATTACATTCGAATTTATGTCATACTTCACATTTCAATTCAGTATGCTTATTAATATATGACCACATTTATTGTACGAATAAAAAGATTTTTTAAACACATTATTCATTTAAGTTCAAAAAATAGATCAAAATTTACTTGTTTGACCTTTTCTTTTTAGATTTTATTTAACTTGAGTGTAGTTGGTGTTAGAAAATTATACCACTACTATATATATATATATAGAGAGAGAGAGAGAGAGAGAGACCCCATTCTATGTAGCTAAGCCCTTGTAAAAGGGTGAAGGAATAAACCAATAGTTAGAATTGGAAAACTGTCTGAATTAAATCAGAATGTGTCGGATTTAAATATGAATGATTTGATTGGGAAAAATCAACAATCCGAATTCGCCTAATCTAAATCTCAATTGATTTAAATTCAAAATAACTCAAACCTTGACAACTTAAAACAACTTGAACTTAAATTGATCTTATTTTAAAAGTGAACAACTTAAACTTGACATTACTTAAATATGAATGACTAGAACCCAAGATGATCAGACCTGAAATGATTCAAATTCGAAAATAACACAAGTTTCCTATGACTCAAAATGACTTGACTAGCCTAAATATGACCTTTGCTAGTGGTACTACTAAACATTTAGTTTGTTGTGGATGTAATTTTTTCAACAAACTTAAAAGTAGATTTCATTAATTCTAATTTTAAGATATTTATATTTTATTGTTTAATTTAAATATGTGCATTAATGTTGATACAATAATATTCTTAAACAATGATAATACAAATTAAATCTTAAACAGTTATTAAAAGATCACATTAATCATAATGTATTTTATTTAATATTTAAATGATTAAAAATTGTAATTAATTACGTAAAAAGTTTTAACAAATGATATAATTTAGATGGCGTTTTGTACTTTACAATGTAGTGTGATTACAAGCAATGTAATTGCAAGTAATGTGATTGCAATCAATGTGATTTCAACAAAGATAACATTGTAGTGTTAGGTATATAATCAAAGTAATGATTAAAATACAGTTAATATAACATTGTAATGTTTGGTTTACAAAAACTTTGTTGGGAATGTAATATTAATTTTTAAAATTATCCCTATATATTAAAATGCAAGTTTAATATTGTTAATTTTTATATAATATCATCTTTTAAATATATTTTAATGTCATATTTTATTTTTATTATAATCTTATATATTTTATTCACTTCTTAACCTAATTTTCTATATTATATATTTTATTTTAATTTTTTTCTTTTAAAAGATAAAATAAATTTTATTGATAGTCACTATGACTATAAGAATAATAAAAAGACATTCTCGAAAACTATATCAAAAAAATTATAACATTACAAAATGTTTTTAACAAAGTAATAAAGTTTTTCTAGGCTTATTTTAATAAAGTTTTTTTTCATTGAAAAGGCCTTATTTTAGGCTTGGAAATCCCTAATTTTAAGCCTATCTTTATAGGGATTAATTATGTTTTTTACTCTTTCTTGTATCTTTAAGTCCAAAGTTTTATTTAATTTTGGCGCATTGCAATAAAATTATGTACTTTTCCAAAAAAAAAAGTAACAAAGTTGAAGGGCAAAAATTTTTTTAATAACATTACAAAGTACAATGCAATTTGATTGTATTGGTTTTGGACTGCAATCACATTACATCCATTGGTTGTAATGTGATTGCATTACAATCTTACATTGTAGTAGTTTGTTGCAAAATAAACACTGTAATGTAATTTAATTAGGCACATTGTAGTGAATGTGCTCCTACTTCCCTCATACCAAATGCTACTTTAGAAATTGCCCAAATTATAATTGGTTTTATAAATAGTTTTCAAGATAAATGCAAAAGTAAATAGTAAAAAGATGAGAAAAGAGAAATGAAGACGATTGAATAATAAGTTTATTTATCATTTTTCTATTTGGGAAAAACAAAAGAAAACAAAAGTTAAAAACTAAAATGAGAAAAATATAAAGATAATAAGCCAAATGAAAGAAGATATATTTTTGAAAAAGAATTACTTGGATCTAGAAAAGAAAACGAAAGGAAAACATAAATGGGAAAATGGCTTTTGTTTATCTAGAAAATCAAAAGGGAAGGGAAAATAAAAAATTGATAAAAAAGAAAAAAAAAAAAAGAGAAACGATTTACTAATGCCTAAACAAGCTTAATTACATTTTTATCATTTTCTAATTACTTTTTCATTTTTAGTTCATTTTCCTTTTTTTCTCTTTTTTCTTCCGTTTTTCTCTTTTTCTCCCCATTCTCTTCCTCCTATCATCGAATTTAACCTTGTTGCTATTGTGTCACATCCCAATTCAGGATCATGATTGGCACAAGTGTCTAATGGGAAAGTCTCACCCAACCTAAGCAAGCCTCAAAATCACAAGTAAAAATCAGATACAGATTATAAAGCCATGGCACACATCACCATGTATATTCATTATATAAACGTTTAGAGTTCATATGCATTATCCCATGCTCATCATTCAAACAGAAGCAAACCTTTTTAAGCAAATAAAAATTATATGCCAACTTTTGGCCAATTCAAAAAGTATTTGTTAGCTATTGAAATTGGCTTTAGCTTTGAAATAACAAAATTCAATGATTTAAATATGCTCATGAATTTAAAAGAAATATTTTTAAAGTGAAAGAACTTTCCCTTATAAGTTTTTAAAGCTATTCTTGAAAGATAAAATTGTTTGAAGACTTTAAAAACAAGTTCCAACAAAGAAGAATCAACTTCTACAAGTGAAGTGTTGATTCCTAGAAAGAAAGAAAGCTATATTTTTTATTTTCAATAAGAAGGAATCAACTTGTCAATGAGTGGATCATCGATTCTCACAAAACAAAAAGCTATTGGACAAAAAGAATCGAGCACGCAAGAAATAAAAAGTCGATTCGTGTTAAGGCAAAAGTACAAAGAGAGAAGCACTGAATGACAAAAATCGACTTGTCAAGTTTCCAATTGTCAAACCCTGTTCTATAAAATAATTATGACGTCATTTACATGCTCAATAGAATGTTTGCATATTTAGAAAGTTCGAGAAATCGTTAAAAGACGATATTGCCCATAATGGTACCATTGAGTCGATTAAGCCTCGAACTAGTTCAAATAGGAATTTTAAGGTGAAATTAAGAGTTTCACAGTTCAGGGATGACTCAAAATGATAATTCGGAGTTCGAGGATCAATTCGGAGTCAAATCAAAATTTTCACTATCTAGGGGCAAAATGGTCATTTGCCACCTAGGGACAAAATGTGAATCTTTATAAAAGATTTTTTTAGCCCCATTTAACTTATTGGAGTATGATTTGAGTATTGGAGTATAATTTGAGGGTTTGGAAGTGAAACAGTTTAATTCCGGTAATTTCTGAAGTGTAGGGGCAAAATCGTAATTTTTCCACCCGTGAACAAAATTAGAGATTTTGAGAGAATTTAGATCACATTTGACAAATTGGAGAATGATATGAGTATAAGGGATGAAAAATATGTCTATGGGCAATTTTTCAGTTTTTAGGGCAAAAATGTAATTTTTGATTTTTACGGGGGTAAAAGTGTAAATTTCAAAAATTACTCCACCAAGACTTTGGATAAGTCTGAGAATTTTATCTGAGCTATGGATATGTGGGACAAGTGTATGGTGAAAATTTGGAAACAAATGGATGGCTAGAATTTAAGAAATTAATAAAACAAAAAAAATGAATAAAATAATATTATATTATTTTAGCCTTTTAAAAGGCCAAAATTTCTAGAATTCTCATCTTCTTCAAGCTGTCCAAACCAGGAGAGAAAAGGGAGAAAAGAAATAAGAACCCTAGCTGAAAAATTTGAGGAAAATCAAGAGAAATCAAGAAATCAAGCATTAAAAAGGTAAATTTCATTGATTTTCCTTGTGATTTTCACTACCCATGCATTTTTTTCTCATTTTCATGCAAAATTAGAAAGTGGGTATGGACACCCATGCTGGCCAAACCTCCATGGATGAGTTTTGAGCTTGAGTTTTGGTTGATTTTAATTGAATTAAGTGATTTTAGTTAGGTTATATTGAAATATAGCAAAAATAAGCTAGAGGAATAATTTTCTCCCATTGAAACCCATTATGCCGAATTTTCTAGGGGAATATTGGCTGCTGATCTTGATGTTTATTTGAGGAATTATGATGAATAATGATGAATTATGAGCCTAGAAAAATAATGGGAATTTTCGGAGCAAAAATACGAATTTTTACCCACTAGGGGTATTTTCATAATTTACTGTCGGGACTGATAATTTGCACCATACTGAGGGAAATTAAGTCAATTTGGGTGCAATTGAGGTATAGAAACTGAACAAAATTAATTTGGAGTTTAAACGGCGTATATCAATTTATCGGATAAAAGACCGAAATAGGCTAATATCGCGTTTAGGCAAAATTTATACATTTTGCATATCATATCATGCATATACATCGAGCCTGAAATAGCTTATGACTATTAGACATAATTTAATTGGAATATGTGTCATAGATTATGACTAGGTGGTGAGCCATTGGATACGGGTAAATGACTGTACCCGCGGACTGAAAATAGGAGTATTTCTACTCCTAATATTGTTAGTGGACAACTTATCGTCTTAAATATCTAGAGTAATTATACTTGTTTAATGCTTTTATTGAATGGTGAATTTAAATTATAAAATATTATGTTTTCTAATTAAAATGTTTTTTAATAAAAATGAGATTTATACTGGTTTTGAAATCAAATATTGTTTTGGAAAAATTGAGTATACGGAGACTGTGTTGAAATTTATGATTTTATGTGTTATTGAAATTGTGGCTTATGACACTATGGTAGCATGATGGCTAAATTTTTAAGGTTGGCGTGAAATATATGAACAGTTTTGGATTGGTCTTGGTAGACTGGATTACATTTTATTCGCCATATTATGCTATTGGAATTTTTATGGATCTGGTGGTATATTAAACGGTCACTGCAGTGGTGGGGGTTTCTGTGGACTGCCTACGTGAGGGGCACGGTAACTCAATTATATACTTACCTCCGAGGGGAGATGTTGGGTGAAGTATCTTTTGAGGTATGATTTGAGTGCACCTCACGTTCGGGTCACTAGATGAGAGTGAGACTCAGCCAACGCCAAGGAACGGTTTGCGTCAGATGTGAAAACATGTTTATCGGTAAGGGTCATTTAACAGCCTTGGCGGTCTCAGTGGGATACCTTGACGAAGGTACTTGCGAGAATGATTCTGGCAGGGGCCAAGTTTAAGAAATTCATAAGCCGGGAAATTTTGATGAAAATAAATTGTTTGGTATAGATTGAAACAAATTTTGCGTTATGAACATTATTGAGATATAATGTTTTTATATTGTCTCCATCTACTCGGCTTTAGATGCTTTTGATGGTAATTGTTTACTCACTGGGATTATGTAATCATAATCTCACCCTTTTTCCTATCCATTTTTTAGGCTCAGGACAGTTTGTTGATAGTTTATTAAGACGAGAATTAATCTCGAAGTTGCATCCTATAAAGTAAGGGTTCGTAGCCCTACATCTTCTTAGTCAGTTGGGGGCCCACGTGTCACTGTAAAAGTAATTTTATTCTTCAGTTATTTGATTTAAAGTATGTATAGCTTTTACACCATATTTTTGACGAGTTTCGGTATTTTCGAAGAAAAATGACGAAAATGCCCTTGTGAGCCAGAAAGTAATATTTTATTGTTTTAATTTGGAAATGACTTATAATTTCTTGAAATGTGAGATTTAATAACTGTCGCTCACCAGGGAGATGCGGAAGCTGATGCTAAGCCTTGTGAGGTTTCGATTGGCATTCGGGGTAATGAGTGCCTATCGAGACGTCGCGGCGGTTGTCACGGGCTCGATGGGAGTTCCGGGTCGTGACACCAATCATCTATTCCTAAGGAAAAATAAAGAAAAGGTTGGAAACATCTTGACAAAGCCAAAGAAAAGAGAAAAACTTGTTGAAGAAGAAAAAAAGGGAAATTTGAGTGAGAAAACCAAAGTTTGAAATTTCAAGACAGCATTCACAAGCCATGAAGAATGGACTTCTAAAAGAAGGAATGCTTGATTCTTGCGAGACAATGTATGAGCCTTGAAGTAAGACGAGAAGAATGAACTTCTTGGTGGATGAATGTTCGATTCCTGAGGAATAGAGAGCATTAGGCCTAAAGCTAAAGCATGAAGAATCAACTTCTTGATGGATGAATGTTCGATTCCTGAGGAACAGAAAGCATTAAGCCTAAAGCTAAAGCATGAAGAATCAAATTCTCATTTGGGCAATGCTCAATTCTTAAAGATTGATGAGCTTGACTAAAATGACCTTAACTCTTTGAAATTTGAAATCTCCCGTCTCTTTAATGGCTAGATTATGTGAGAGGCTATATAAAGCTTGAAGAGCTTCATTCCAAATGAGAAAGAGAACTAAGAAAAGAAGAGGAATGAGTGCTTCATTCCAAGAGGAGGAAAAAGCTTCATTTCTCAAGATTACAACTTTCTCACTCTACAAATCCTCCAAAAATAGAGCATCGGCTGAAAGTTGTAAATTTTTTTATCTTTGCTTCATTATCTTGTATTAAAAGCCTTCGATCAACCTAGCTAAAGGCATTTCATCTTGTGATCCACTATTGTAAGGTTATACCTCATTGAAAATGTAGATAAGTTATACTTGAGCCCTAAAAAGCAAGTTTGGTTATTCCTTCATTGTAAAAGGTAGAAAGGTTGTGCTTTGACTTGTGGAAAGGCAGTGATTGTGATAAGTTATGCTTTACCCTTGAAAAGGAAGTGATTGTAAAGGTTATGCTTGAACCTATTTGAGAAAAATAGTGATTTAGTGGATTTAAACTCCTTGTGATATCAAAGGAGAGGACGTAGCCATTGTCAAGGTCGAACCTCTATAAAAACTATGGCTAAGTGTTTTTTCTCTCTTCCTTTTACTTGTTAACTATTGCATTTATTCTTTCAGTTTTCTCTCTCTCATTTTGTGGTTAAAGTTTATTACTTCATTTGCTTTTGAAGGAAAGGTGAGAACTTAAACTTAAAAATCTAATTCACCCACATTTTGAATATTTTTCACTAACTTTTTTATATAACAATTGGTATTAGAGTAGGTTTTCCAGTTTTGCAAGTTTAACAACCATTGAGAGATCTTGAAAGAAGAAGTTTGAAGTAGTAAAATGGCTCCAACAAACTTTGTGGGAGAAGGCCAATCAATGATGAGACCTCTACTTTTCATCGGTGAAAACTATCCATTTTGGAGGATGAGGTTTGAAAATTTCATTCAATCTATGGATTTGGATCTTAGGGATATTATTTTAGAAGGTCCCCATGTACCCACCAAAATCTTAGATAATGTAAAGCATATTAAGACTAAGGCTAAATGGGATGATAAAGATAGGAAATTGGTTCAGCTGAATCATAAAGCTGTTACAGCCTTACTTTGTGCACTTAGTGAGAGTGAATTTAATAGGGTAGCCATATGTACATCAGCCAAAGATATTTGGGATACCTTAGAAAATTGTTATGAAGGAACCTTTCAAGTCAAGGAGTAAATAATTGGGTTATTAACTCTAGATTATGAATTATTTAAAGATGAATGAAGAAGAGCCCATAAAAGAAATAAATGAGAGATTCACCAAGATCATAGGAGGGTTGAAGGCATTGGGAAAGGAATTTCAAAATGCACAGTTGGCTATTTGTCAGATAAACCATGCAAGTGCACGTATCGTTAACAAGTAATATTATGAAAGTAAAGTTTGTTCCCACAGAGAATTGACCAAATCTTTTTGCTAATTACTAAAATTAAAACAACTTAATCTTATCCAAACAATCGAATTTAAAACTACTTAAAATTAAAGAAATTAAAATTAAAACTAGAACTGAAAATAAAAATAGTAATTTAATTAATTAATCAATCAACCAAAAGTCTAGAACCATAATCTCCTATCAATATTTCATCTGAATCTTTTCTATTCCTTTGTACTTACTTGATAAGCTTGAGTTTTTAATCTAGAGTTTTAATTTATTTATAAGTCTCTTCCGATATTCTTATAAAAATATCTTCGTTAACCAATTTACTATATTCCTATGCAACTTGAAATAGGGAAAGACTCATTAAGCTTAGACTCTAATATTGGCTACATATGACATGTAAGTGTATTTTTACCCCACATGTGAATCAAATCAATCATCTTATGCAATTGATATTGAACATATGCTATTTTATCCATGGCTTACTTTAAACTCCCTCTTCTAGTTCCGTTTAGGTTTCCAAATCAATTTAATTGGTGACCAGTCATTTAGGCTCATTAAGAACAAAATTGAAATAAGCAACTTAAACACTATAAATCATAAGTAAAAAAGAATATTAAAAATTCAAACTATGCATTGGGTTCAATTATGATTCTAGATTAAAAAATTATTTCAACATAATGTATGCAAACATCATCCAAAATAGAAATTTAACCATCAAAACTAAACAAGAAAGTAAAAAAATAACAAGCTTTCTTCCTTGCTTTATCAAGCTTTCTTTCTAGTATTTATCAAGCTTTTAATTTGCAATCTTCTTTGCTTTCTTTGCTTTCTTACTAGCTTCAATGCCTCTTTTTCTTTAGAAAAACCTTGCTTAAAACTCCTTGAATCGTGCTCTTGAAAGAGGAATTAAATAGAGTTTGAGTCCAAGGCAAAATAGAAGTCATAAAGCTCAAGAAACTTTTCTTTCTTCATTGGGCAACACAGCTATCCTTTCTTGGGCTTCAGGGCACCATAGCCTCATTATTTTTTTTCTCATTCTTATTTTGGGCCCTGTTGCCCTAGGTTCTTGGTGGCCATGGTGCCAAAGCGCCTGTGTGCCTTGAAGCATCTTTCTTAATCGAGGTTTAGTCGTGATGACTCTTTCCGTGGTCGTGGTGCTTAAATCTTTACATTGCTCATTCAAGCTCTACTACACTATTTCAACTTCAAAATGAAAATGGTAAATATAAAAGTTATAGCTATACCTCTTAGCTTTCCAATGGTTTGAGAATCATGTCAACTGAAATTCTGTAGTAAAAGATATACTCAAAAAATTTCAACATATACAATTGAAGTCTACACCTAAAATGCATCTCCTTCACAAAATAAGAACTTTTTTTAAAAGCACACCTACAAAAACATAAAACTTAACTTCAATAATAATGAAACTTAAAATAAAACATCATAAAATAACTTAACACAATTAAACCCAATATAATTAAATTAAATTAAATCAATGACTAAAAACTCCTAATACTTTAATTAAATCTTAAGAACTTAGACAAAATCACCCAAAGTTGTGACCAAATAACTTTATAAAATAGAGTTATCACACCCTCAAACTTATCATTTTGCTAGTTCTCTAGAAAAATATAAAAGAAAAACTAAACAAAAGCAAAAGCAATTTAAGTGATGAAATCAACATAAATAAGCAAACTAACTAGAGATAAATAGCACCAAATGATCTCCATAATTTCTTCAAAAGTATATCTATAAATCTCTAGCTCAAGATAAAATATAGGCATCATTCAAGTTTAAGTTTCAATTTAAATGCAAGCTCATTCTCGAATGGATTTTTGTGCATGTGTGAAATCTTTTACAAAAAACTTCATACTTATTTGGATGAATTTATGTCAAAGCAAAATTTCAAGTTAGTACAAGAACTTCATAGGTTTGCTTTTCATCTCTTTTAGTTTTAAAATGATTATAGTTTTGAGTATGAATAAATGATCCTAATTTGCTTGAATATTATTTGAGTGATTATTGACAAGTCCTTGAAACGATTTATCTCTCATACATTTGTTCTTACCTAATTACAAGCTTTACAAATGTCTACAAGTTTGAATGATTTAATTGTATGAGTATTAAATTTGCTTTAAAGAGTTCTATTTATGATCCCTCTAACATTTGCCTTTAAGATGTTGAAGTTGCAAGATAGGTTCTCAAATGGTGAAGTTTATCTCAAAGCATTCAAAGATCATCAATCTACACTACATTAAGCATGTTTCAAGTCAAGAAACTTAGTCACCAGTCAACATTTGATCACAAGTAAGATATGGAGAAAGTTAAATGCTAAAATGTCAAGGAATCCTGAAGGAACAAAGCTTTAATCGATCTCAGAGCAAAACAAGTCAATCTTATGGAAGAACAAGCAAGAATGGACAAGGAAACATAAAATGAGACAACCATAGTCAACCCTATAAAGCCTGTAGTTGACCCTGGAACAGTGCCACAGTTGACCCTAATGAAGCTATAGATGTCATGACCCGGAACTCCCCATCGGGCCCATGACAACCGCCGCGAAGCCTCGACAGACATTCTTCACCTCGAATGCCGATTGAAACCTCGCAAGGCTCTTGTATAAGCTTTCGCACTTCTCCAGTGACCAATAGTTATCAAATATCGTAATTCAAAGGATTACGAGTTATTTCCAAATCAGAACATAATATATTGTTTTCTAGCTCACAGGGGCATTTTCATCATTTTTTGTCAAAAATCTCAAAATTTAATAAAAAGGTAGTAGGTAAGCAGAAAATATATATTTAGTTATTTAAAAATAAATTAAATTCTTAAATGTTCATTTGAAGTGAAAATTTGACTATTTGAATATAATAAAAATATTCAATAAAATAAACTATTTTCTTGTGAAATAATTTTTATAAAGCTATCGGTAAATAATTCTTATAGCGTAAAAGTTAATTATACTCATATATACTATAAAGCAAATAACCAAAGCACAAAATTACTTTTACAACGACACGTGGGCCCACATTTAACCAAAATGTATCGAAAGTTGAAAACCTACAACTTTTGTCGATTCAAGTCCAAATGAAGGTCCTTATCAAAGTCAGTTAACTATGGAATTCCCCGAGCCTGAAATGTGAGGAAATGAGGGTGGTGAGATTATAAAATCCTAGTGAGTAAACAGATACCATCTAAATTATCTAAAGGCGAGTAAATGGAGACGAATTAAAATAAGTCATCATACTGTAATTTCATTAACTTTCAACTCATTTCACCCAAATAAACAAATAGGCTTATGATTTTCTGAAAAGCTTGGCTCATGCCAAAAATCATTCTCATACTCAATTATCAGGGATACCGTGATCGAGGGTTATCCCAACTGAGTTCGCCAAGGCTGTTAAATGTCTTTACATCCGAAATTTTAGTCATGCCTTGGCGTTGGCTGAGTCTCACTCTCACGCGATGGTTCACGTGAAGTGCACTCAAATCTTTACCTCAAGAGATACTTCATCCAACATCTCCCCCCGGAGGTAAATATATAATTGGGTTACCGTGTCCCTCTCATAGGCAGTCCACCGAAACCCCCACCACTGTAGTGACTATGGATTATTTTATCTACCACCTGATTTATAAAATCTTTTTTTGCATGACATGGCAATTTATCGCAACCTAGCCTCTCAAGGCTGAATACACAGTACAAATAATTCTAACACCAAAAATCAGTTTAGCCATTCATGCTCATATATTGTCATAAGCCATTCAATTTAAAACCATAAATTTACAACACAAGCAAGCAGTCTCCAATTACTCTATTTTCAAAACCAGTATTCAATTTTCCAAAAAATTTATAAAATCACAATTTCTCCTAAAACATAGCAATTTACCATTTAAACCCATTTTTCATAAAATCACACAATTGTATAAAACTACTCTAGATAATTAAAATGATAATAAGTTTACTCACAGTTCTAGGAGTCGATGTACTCTTAATCCCAGTCTCCAAGCACAATCTCTGTACTTTTACCAATGTAATTTACTCACCACCTATCCATAATGTACAATACATAATTCACCACATCAATACTTGACCATTATAAAATCAATTCAGGCTCAGTGTATATGCATGATATGATATGCAACTTATCCGACTACCGCTTAAATGCGGTGCTGACCTAATTCAGCCTATTACCCGATTAAATGACAATTGTGTTCGATTTGGCTCCAAATTACTCCATTTCATTTCTAATATTTCAATTCACTAAATACAATTCCAATAATCTAAAATTCAGCCTAACAACCCTCACAATTCTTCTTGAAAATTTCGGCCATTGTGGTGCACTATCACTAAAAATTTTCCCATTCCATTTTCTCACCATAAATCATCATTTCATCAATTTTTCAACCAATTCACTTGATCACAAAATCAATTCATTACTTCTACACTTCACATAGGGTTCGGCCATTGAAGGTTCATGGGGAAAAT
>NC_030851.1:18909046-18911429 GCF_000208745.1 Theobroma cacao | reverse complement strand
TTATTTAAAATAATCGATCTTGCCACTAAGATAATTATTCATCCTCAATACTTATATTACTAATCTACCTTTGTCATACTAAAAGATTTTTATACTCCTTCTGTCATTTAAATAACTACTCCATCATCCGTTTATATTATACAAGACAAAAGTAAACTCTTAAGCCTTTTATACAGGGGATTATTATCCTTCTTATACTACATTTGCCTAGGATTACAGTATTACAAGCTTCAACAAGGCACCAAACATCTTTAGGATCAGTATCATGTTGATCATTTTTTGAGTCCGTTTCAAGTTTTCCCTCTTTCTTCTCTTACCATTTACTTACATTGCTCCCATAGCCTGGGGGAGAATGTTTAACGACCGATGCTGATTATTTCGCACTATAATATTCTTCTTCTGCTACCCTCATTTTCTTCCTCCCTTTGGCATATTCCTTAATTCCTTTTACGATAAAGTTTCTCATGCCTTGATTTACGTCATTACTATCAACACTGTCATCAGTCTCACTATTACTAGGACTTTCTCTTATTTTAACTTTCGGTCTCAAATTTGATGGAGCCGAATTAGTAGGTACTCTAAAGGGATCTCCTTCTAGATTATTAAGTTCAGGACACCATTGGCTTTCAACAGTGAAATCTGTTGGTCCCTCACTAACATTGTGAAATATCAGAATCACTATCCCCCCTAGACATGTTAAGCGTAATCCAACACACTTCAAAACCTATATGAAATCAAACGACAATCACTTAATCTCTTATACATCCTGAAAACAAACAGGTCTCTGTATGCAGACTCATGTATTCTATTCGACTTAACTTAACTTAATCCAAGGCCACGCAGTGTCAGTGTGGATTTCTTAAAACAACTTTAAAACTACAAACTTTAAATTTCAAAACTTTAAAACCAAAATCTCTGATCTTTTAACCATGCTTTGATGCCAAAAATAATTATCACGACCCGGAACTCCCCATCGGGCCCGTGACAACCGTCGCGAAGCCTCGACAGACATTCTTCACCCCGAATGCCGATCGAAACCTCGCAAGGCTCTTGTATCAGCTTTCGCACTTCCCCGGTGACCAATAATTATCAAATATCGTAATTCGAAGGATTACGAGTCATTTCCAAATTAGAACATAATATATTGTTTTCTGGCTCATAGGGGCATTTTCGTCAGTTTTTGTCGAAAATCTCAAAATTTAATAAAAAGGTAGTAGGAAAGCAGAAAATATATATTTAGTGATTTAAAAACAAATTAAATATCTAAAACGTTCATTTGAAGTGAAAATTTGACCATTTGAATATAATAAAAATATTCAATAAAATAAACTATTTTCTTGTGAAATAATTTTTATAAAGCTATCGGCAAATAATTCTTATAGCGTAAAAGTTAATTATATTCATATATATTATAAAGTAAATAACCAAAGTATAAAATTACTTTTACAGTGACAGGTGGGCCCACATCTAACCAAAATGTATCGAAAGCTGAAAACCTACAGCTTTTGCCGATTCAAATCCAAATGAAGGTCCTTATCAAAGTTAGCTAACTATGAAATTTCTCGAGCCTGAAATGTGAAGAAATGAGGGTGGTGAGATTATAAAATCTTAGTGAGTAAACAGATACCAGCTAAACTATCTAAAGGCGAGTAAATTGAGACGAATTAAAATAAGTCATCATACTATAATTTCATTACCTTTCAACTCATTTCACCCAAATAAATAAATAGGTTTATGATTTTCTGAAAAGCTTAGCTCGTGTCAAAAATCATTCTTATACTCAATTATCAGGGATACCGTGATGGAGGGTTATCCCAACTGAGTCCGCCAAGGCTGTTAAATGTCTTTACATCCGAAATTTTAGCCATGCCTTGGCGTTGGCTGAGTCTCACTCTCACGCAATGGTCCACGTGAAGTGCACTCAAATCTTTACCTCAAGAGATACTTCATCCAACATCTCCCCCCGGAGGTAAATATATAATTGGTTACCGTGTCCCTCTCATAGGCAGTCCACCGAAACCCCCACTACTACAGTGACTATGAATTACTTTATCTACCACCTGATTTATAAAATCTTTTTCTGCATGACATAGCAATTTATCGCAACTTAGCCTCTCAAGGCTTAATACACAGTACAAATAATTCTAACACCAAAAATCAGTTTAGCCATTCATGCTCATATATTGTTATAAGCCATTCAATTTAAAACCATAAATTTACAACACAAGCAGGCAGTCTCCAATGACTCTATTTTCAAAACCAATATTCAATTTTTCAAAAAATTTATAAAATCACAATTTCTCCTAAAACATAGCAATTTACCATTTAAACCCATTTTTCATAAAATCACACAATTGTATAAAACTACTCTAGATAATTAAGA